>NC_133365.1:39254604-39404604 GCF_049309525.1 Garra rufa | reverse complement strand
CGCTCTCCGTGCCAGTCGACTTGCCATAAATTGCACAATATTCAGAAAGGGCTCATTTGCTTAGCGTTACATTAGTGGGGCCGATGATTGCTGCACAAAGTCATGTAAATGAGTTCTGAGAGGCCCCATCACTCATGATGTCATGTAGCCAATCCTATTATTATTTATTAGCATAATTGCCCTGTGTTTCCCCAGGCCATGTAGCACTCCTGATATATGCCATGACAGCTCCACTCAGTGTGACAAGTAGAGATAGATAGAAAAAGAGAGGGAGACAAATCTGCACCCCTGAACATTATCACGTGCCTCAATGCGTTTCGTACAACCATGGTGTGAATACGTTCAGAATGGCATACTATCATATTTCTGCAGTATACTGTGCGTAGTACGTACATTATCTTTATGTACTAGATTTGCCAAAATGTGCAGTGTGCAACAGAGGTTATTTTAAAGTAATAAGTTCCATGTGCTTGCTTTGCAAACTGATGGATGAACCAAAAGTATTGGCTGTGATTTCTTTCTTGACTCATTATTTGATCAGACTGACACATTTTAAAGGGATATTTCACCCAAAAATTAAACTTCTGTCATTAATTACTCACCCTCATGTCTTTCCAAACCTGTAAGACCTTTGTTTATCATCAGAACCCAAATTAAGATATTTTTAATGAAATCCAAGCACTTTCTGACCCATCAACATGTCCTTACAATCTTTCTGGGCCTTGAACGTGCCAGTTATGAACTGAAAGTGTCAGAAAGCTCTTAGATTTCATCAAAAATATCTTAATTTGTGTTCAGAAGATGAACAAAGGTCTTACAGGTTTGGAACGACATGAGGGTGAGTTATTAAAGGAGTAGTTCCCTTCCAGAACAACAATTTACAGATAATTCACACACACACACACACTTATGTCTTTCTTCAGTCGTAAAGAAATTATGTTTTCTGAGGAAAACATTTCATGATTTCTCTCCATATAATGGACTTCTATGGTGCCCCTGAGTTTGAATGGTTATTTTCTAAATAAAATTACAATTTGTATACTTTTTAAGGTTTATCGAAAAACTCACATCTCATTTTCTCCTCCAACTTCAAAATCGTCATACATTGTTTTTTTTGTAAAAGGCGTTTGACCTTCTTTGCATGTTCACTTTGTAAACACTGGGTCGGTACTTTGATATACCCTAACTGTCATAAACAGGAATACACACAGTTCACTAAGAGGTAAACCAAGACGAGCGTTTGAGGTTAAAAAGTATATAAAATGTCATTTTGTTTAGAAAATAACTGATCGTTTCGCTAGAAAAGACCCTTCTTCCTTCCCTGAAGCTGCAATTAAACTGCATTTTGGAAGTTTAAACTTGGGGGCACCATAGAAGTCCATTATATAAAGAGAAATCCTAAAATGTTTTACTCAAAAAACATTAATTCTTTACGACTAAAGAAAGAAAGACGTGAACATCTTGGATGACAAGGGGGTGAGTAAATTATCTGTAAATTTTTGTTCTGGAAGTGAACTACTCCTTTAATGACAAAAAAAAATCTCATGTTTTTTTCCCCCCAGTTAATTCACTATAGTTTAAAAAATAATAATAAAAAGTAAGTAAGGAATAATTGACGACGGGCTGTAGAATTCTTAGAAAATAATGCACACCCGAGGTGGTGATGGTGACACCTCGGGTGTGCATTATTTTCGTAGAATTCTACGGCCCGAAGTCAATTATTCCGCTTATACTACAGTTACCACACCTCAAAACATCAATCAGATGATATATTTCAAGACATTCGTCCCGTTTTTATTCTTAAAATGCTATTGTGAGTAGAATTAATTTCTTACGCAGCTCATCCAACAGATTCGTTGCTAGTTCCAAAACGTCATTTTAGACGTAGTAACGACGCTTGAGCCATTGATAGCAAACTAATGCAGTTAATAATGAAGTTTACACAGACTGACAGACAAGCAGACAGACAGAGAGAGAGAGGGAGAGAGACTAAGTGCATGAAGTCTGTGTCTCTCAAAGGTGACTGGCGGCATCGTCTCTACTAACAATTAAACTAAAGTTCATTTTCTTCAAGACCACGCTGTTGTTACCTCGCTTGTGCGAACTGTCATGTAGTTTTTAAGTTGTTCATAGTCAGAGCAGCGTTAACAACATTAACGCGAATGCTAATGCGACTCGCGAATGCTAACAGTATGTGTGTGCATCTGTGAGCAAGAGAAATAGATGTGCTTTCCGTACATAATAAAACGTAACATTGTGGAAAAACATGGAAAAATCTGTCGTTTTTATCCTGTTGTTTACTGTATTTATTAGTTTGGCCAGTGTCATTGTGGGTGTTGGTTATTTTGCCGTTTTGGGCTGTAAGGATAACTGGCGAAGTGATATAGACATGTAATGCAGTCAAAAGCTGCATAGAACTACGTTCGCCGTGCGTTTCCCAGAGAATAATGCACACCTCTAGAACGTTCGTCAGCCAATCAGATTCAAGCATTTAGTGGCCCTGTAGTATAATAAGTAATAAAGTATGACAAGAACTCTACTCAACAAGTTAAACTGTGTCAGAGCAAATTCATCTTGATAATGTCAGATAACTTTGATAGAAAGGTATGTAATGGATTACAATCAACCAGAAATTCAGGCAACTGTTAGTATGACAATCCTTACAAAACTTTCAATACTTTGTTGACCAATTACCAAGCAATGCTTAATTTTGTTCAGTCTGTGGAGTAAAAAGGTCGCATTAGCAATTAAAGGAAAAAAACTTCAGTTAAATGATCTGGTCAATGTGTCTGAATAATTTTTAGTCCCAAATGTATATCAGTTTTACTGGTTGTCCACTGTATGAAGAATTTTGGGGTTTAATATGTCAGAGTTTACTTTATTTTGCTATCCTCACTTACATAAATGAACTATAGTGTCCTGCACCCACTAGTAAAAAATATCTAAAATGATATCTGGTGTCTGAATAATTTTTGGTTTGACTCTATATGCCATCAAACCAAATAGTATACATTTTACACATAGTCTATAAATAGTAATCAAGTATGCTATTCTTTTTCGTATTTTGTTGATAACAGAAATAGAGAAATGAGATCAGGACGTGACACAGGCTCTTTCTGAACCCTTGTTTCTCACATGAACACCACGGCTTAGTGTGTATAATCGCTAGGCCACAGTTCCACCTTCAGTGTTTTTTTCCCTTGGATGTCTATATGAAACCAAAGCATTCTCACACCAAACACTGATCTGTTGTTTCCAGCAGAGATAGACGGTGTCTCTCAACAAATGGAGCGATAGCTGTGTATATCTGTGCGATGTACATCTGTGAGATGAACTCTAACTGGATAATCTGTGCAGCGCACCTCACACTTCACATGTGCACGCTCACACAACAAACACACACATCGCCTATCACTCACAAGCACTCACAGTTTGGTATGGAGGCCGTGTTTATCTGTGAGAGGAAGGAGCCAGAGTCTGGCTGTTATCAGCTGGCGTACAGCAGGACTACAACTGATACCATCACTGCTTTCTCAGACAGACAGAATACACATTTACTGTCATTGTCTTGTGTGTTTATAGACACTCAGACTCAAAACGGTTGTGAAGATTTCACCCCTGCGACTCATAGTGGAAACATTGCAATTTGAAAATGCAGGTATGTTGTAGACATGATTGAACACTGGAAATGCTTACTTTCATTTAACTACTGTTCATATTAGAGTAATAGGACAAATATTAAGCTGTTTTCAACATTAATAATAATAATAAATGTTTCTTGAGCATCAAATCAGTATACTTGAATGATCTCTGAAGGATCATGTGCCTCTAAAGACTGGAGTAATGATGCTAAAAATTCAGCTTTGCATCACAGCAATTATTTACATTTTAAAATATATTCAAATAAATTAAATTAAAACACTATTTCGTAATATTACTGTCTTTGCTGTATTTTATATCAAATAAATGCAGCCTTGGTGAGCATAAGAGACTATGTGAAACACTTAAAAAGAAATGTACCAATTCCAAACTTTTAAACGTTGGTGTATGTTGGAGAAATCGTTGTTTGGCTGTCCAGTAATATAATATTCAGTCTGATGTGATACAAAGCAGATATTTGAGCGACTTAGGTATTGATTCATGTATATTCTGTTTATTAATTAAAAAAAAGTTGCACTTGTCCACTATTAAGCCTTTGATGAGCAGTCATTAAAATTGAACATCCCTTCGTGAATCTCTCAGGAACCCTGTCAATGCTTAATTTACCAGCATCTGATATAAAATTCTTTTTAATGTTGATTAAAAATTTTAGACATATGACTGGGGAAGACAATTCAGTTCCCCTTTGAACAATTCCCGCCAGATCTACACCTATTACTGATAAATACTATGAGTAAAACAGTATTTTTGTTGAAACTGAATCCTGTCAGCGAAGCACTAACATTTCTGAAAACAGTGCCAAACAAGTCCCGATCGTAGACAGAGTTGGACATGTCATAACGTTGCTAGTAGCCACTGCAGTTGTCAAATACATCAGCCTGAGCCATATGAGCCATAACAAAACTCCATGAGGTCTTTTATGTCTAACCTGCCTGTGTTTACCTTCCCTAGGCTGGATTGGGTGATTGGCACCGGGCCCTTTTCCTTTCCGCCATCGACTCATGACCTCATTTGATCGCTCGGGTTTTACCTCAGAGCACTATTGGGGAAAGGTTATCAGCGCTGAGCAGTGGAGGCAAGAATGTTGGTGAGAAGCTGGGAGAGATAAACATGGAGAGCTGGGAGGACAAGGTTAGTTACATTTCACTGCAATCTGCTGTTAAACAATCCTGAGAACAAAAGATTCCCTTAAAGTGACAGATAACACAAAATGAACATTCTGTCATCATTTACACACCCCTATGTTGTTCCAAACCTGCATGACTTTACTTCTTTCTTCCATGAAGCACAAAAGGAAGTTTAGATGAACATTCACTCTGCTGTTACGTTCTCCATAATGTGAAGGGTGACCGGGGCCGTCATGCTCCAAAAATGACAAAAAGCACTACAGAAGAATCATAAAAGTTGTTTTTATAACATTATGCTCTATGTCAAGTCTTCAAATAATATGATAGCATTGTGTGAGAAACAGAAAGAAGTACACTACATTTAAAAAGATTTGGGTCGGATCGATTTTTTTATGTTTCAAAAGAAATTTCTCAAGCTGGCATTTATTTGAAATACAATAAAACATAATTTTGTGAAATGTTATATGCATATATTTATTCTGTAATAGCAAAGCAAAAACAGTTGAACATATTTGTGTTGTATAATATTTTTGTGGAAATCAGGATGCATGTTTTCAAGGTTTTTTAATGAATAAAAAGTTTAAACAGCATTTATTTGAAATAGATATTTTTTGCAACAATGTAAACATCTTTACTGTCACATATGATCACAAATGTACAACAGCGATTTAGTGCCACGTTAAAAAATAAAAAAAATCTAAGATTACGAGATCAAAGTAGTAATATTTTGAGAATAAAGTCGAACTCACAAGAATAAAGTTTAAATATTACAAGAATAAAGTCTAAATATTTAGAGAATAAAGTCGAAATTACGAAAATATAGTCGAAATGTTTCGAGAATTAATTTGTAGCAATTACGAAATTAAAGTTGTAATATTTTAAGATGATATTCTATCCTATTGCGCATGCAAATAGCCTGGATTGGGAGAACCAAGAGATATTCCAAAGTCTCAGCTTTCAAAATCGATCAGTTTTATAGCGAAATACAAACAATATGTCTATTACAATAATGTGTTTTTACACACTTTTTAATGTGGCCTGACAGATCGCTGTATTCGCCTCATTTCATTAAATTAGGCTAAACTGTTTTTTTTTTACTCCTTTTGATTTTCCTTCACGGTTATGATCTTGAAATCAAGAGGAAAAACACATTTATAATTTGAATTTTGTGATAAAACTTACAGAATTTAAAAGCTGAGCTGTGTTATATTAAAAGCAACAAAGCACAAAATTATTGTGATTACTGGGTGGTTGGCACGCTACAAATAATTAATTGAAGAGGTTAAATATTATTTCAATCATTTACTGTATTATACTGTGAATAAAACAGCTTGTGAATAGTCACCTATATACCTCAGAAAAGACAACAATATAATTCATGTTAACGAGTCCACTTCAGCCTTTAGAACGTTTTATTGTTGTTTTTATTTAAACACATGTGAGGAATGAAAAATTGGATGCCACAGATGTTTTTGCAGAGTAGGTGGTGGAATTTTCCCATAGAAAACAGTATAATATAATAAAACGAATGTCTCATTGTAATCGAAAAGATGATTGATTCACATGAATACAGCGATCTGTCCCGCCACATTAAAGAGTGTGAAAAACTCATTATTGCAAAACCCATTGTTTGTATTTCACTATAAAATTGACAGATTTTAAAAACTGAGACTTTGTTTTATATTAAAAGTACCAAAAGCACAAAGCTTATTGCTATTATTGGGTGGCTGGCGCACTTGAAATAGGCCTAATAAATGCAGTCGAAGATGTGAAATATTATTTCCAAGCATACTGTCCCTGCGAGTATAACACATGATATGATTTCTGCTAATAATCCCACATAGTATATTCACATAAATCCTGGTGGCAAATTCTCCTGCTGCTCCAAATCTGGGCTATTTGCATGTGCAGGCTGTGCTCTCAAAATATTATAACGTTAACTGCTACGATTTAATTCTCATAGTTTTCTATTTTATTTTCAAAACACATTTCAACACATTTTTCTCGAACATTTCGACTTTATTCTCGGAACATTTCGTCTTTATTCTCCTAATTTTGACCTTATTCTCATAATTTCAACTTTATTCTCAAAACATTCCAACTTTATTCTCATAATTTCGACTTTATTCTCAAAACATTCCAACTTTATTCTCATAATTTCGACTTTATTCTCAAAACATTCCAACTTTATTCTCATAATTTCGACTTTATTCTCAAAACATTCCAACTTTATTCTCATAATTTCGACTTTATTCTCAAAACATTCCAACTTTATTCTCATAATTTCGACTTTATTCTCAAAACATTCCAACTTTATTCTCATAATTTCGACTTTATTCTCGAAACATTTCGACTTTATTCTCAAGACATTTCGACTTTATTCTTAAAACATTTCGACTTTATTCTCAAAACATTTCAACTTTATTCTCATAATTTCGGCTTTATTCTCGAAACATTTCGACTTTATTCTCGAGACATTTCGACTTTATTCTCAATACATTTCGACTTTATTCTCAAAACATTTCAACTTTATTCTCATAATTTCGACTTTATTCTCGAAACATTTCGACTTTATTCTCGAAACATTTCAACTTTATTCTGGAAACATTTCGACTTTATTCTCGAAACATTTCAACTTTATTCTCGAAACATTTCAACTTTATTCTCATAATTTCGACTTTATTCTCGAAACATTTCGACTTTATTCTCGAAACATTTCGACTTTATTCTCGAGACATTTCGACTTTATTCTCAAAACATTTCGACTTTATTCTCAAAACATTTCAACTTTATTCTCATAATTTCGACTTTATTCTCGAAACATTTCGACTTTATTCTCAAAACATTTCGACTTTATTCTCGAAACATTTCGACTTTATTCTCGAGACATTTCGACTTTATTCTCAATACATTTCGACTTTATTCTCAAAACATTTCAACTTTATTCTCATAATTTCGACTTTATTCTCGAAACATTTCGACTTTATTCTCGAAACATTTCAACTTTATTCTGGAAACATTTCGACTTTATTCTCGAAACATTTCAACTTTATTCTCGAAACATTTCAACTTTATTCTCATAATTTCGACTTTATTCTCGAAACATTTCGACTTTATTCTCGAAACATTTCGACTTTATTCTCGAGACATTTCGACTTTATTCTCAAAACATTTCGACTTTATTCTCAAAACATTTCAACTTTATTCTCATAATTTCGACTTTATTCTCGAAACATTTCGACTTTATTCTCGAAACATTTCGACTTTATTCTCGAAACATTTCAACTTTATTCTCATAATTTCGACTTTATTCTCGAAACATTTCGACTTTATTCTCGAGACATTTCGACTTTATTCTCAAAACATTTCGACTTTATTCTCAAAACATTTCAACTTTATTCTCATAATTTCGACTTTATTCTCGAAACATTTTGACTTTATTCTCGAAACATTTCAACTTTATTCTCATAATTTCGACTTTATTCTCGAGACATTTCGACTTTATTCTCAAAACATTTCGACTTTATTCTCAAAACATTTCAACTTTATTCTCAAAACATTTCGACTTTATTCTCGAAACATTTCGACTTTATTCTCAAGACATTTCGACTTTATTCTCAAAACATTTCGACTTTATTCTCAAAACATTTCAACTTTATTCTCATAATTTCGACTTTATTCTCGAAACATTTCGACTTTATTCTCAAGACATTTTGACTTTATTCTCAAAACATTTCGACTTTATTCTCAAAACATTTAAACTTTATTCTCATAATTTCGACTTTATTCTCGAAACATTTCGACTTTATTCTCAAAACATTTCGACTTTATTCTCAAAACATTTCGACTTTATTCTCAAAACATTTCAACTTTATTCTCAAAACATTTCGACTTTATTCTCAAAACATTTCGACTTTATTCTCAAGACATTTCGACTTTATTCTCAAAACATTTCGACTTTATTCTCAAAACATTTCAACTTTATTCTCATAATTTCGACTTTATTCTCGAAACATTTCGACTTTATTCTCAAGACATTTCGACTTTATTCTCAAAACATTTCGACTTTATTCTCGAAACATTTCGACTTTATTCTCATAATTTCGACTTTATTCTCGAAACATTTCGACTTTATTCTCGAGACATTTCGACTTTATTCTCAAAACATTTCGACTTTATTCTCAAAACATTTCGACTTTATTCTCGAAACATTTCAACTTTATTCTCATAATTTCGGCTTTATTCTCGAAACATTTCGACTTTATTCTCGAGACATTTCGACTTTATTCTCAAAACATTTCGACTTTATTCTCAAAACATTTCAACTTTATTCTCATAATTTCGACTTTATTCTCGAAACATTTTGACTTTATTCTCGAAACATTTCGACTTTATTCTCGAAACATTTCAACTTTATTCTCATAATTTCGACTTTATTCTCGAAACATTTCGACTTTATTCTCGAGACATTTCGACTTTATTCTCAAAACATTTCGACTTTATTCTCATAATTTAGATTTTATTCTCAAAACATTTCAACTTTATTCTCATAATTTCGACTTTATTCTCGAAACATTTCGACTTTATTCTCGAAACATTTCGACTTTATTCTGGAAACATTTCGACTTTATTCTCGAAACATTTCAACTTTATTCTCGAAACATTTCAACTTTATTCTCATAATTTCGACTTTATTCTCGAAACATTTCGACTTTATTCTCGAAACATTTGGACTTTATTCTCGAGACATTTCGACTTTATTCTCAAAACATTTCGACTTTATTCTCAAAACATTTCAACTTTATTCTCATAATTTCGACTTTATTCTCGAAACATTTCGACTTTATTCTCGAAACATTTCGACTTTATTCTCGAAACATTTCGACTTTATTCTCGAAACATTTCAACTTTATTCTCATAATTTCGACTTTATTCTCGAAACATTTCGACTTTATTCTCGAAACATTTCGACTTTATTCTCGAGACATTTCGACTTTATTCTCAAAACATTTCGACTTTATTCTCAAAACATTTCAACTTTATTCTCATAATTTCGACTTTATTCTCGAAACATTTCGACTTTATTCTCGAAACATTTCAACTTTATTCTCATAATTTCGACTTTATTCTCGAGACATTTCGACTTTATTCTCAAAACATTTCGACTTTATTCTCAAAACATTTCAACTTTATTCTCAAAACATTTCGACTTTATTCTCAAAACATTTCAACTTTATTCTCAAAACATTTCGACTTTATTCTCAAAACATTTCAACTTTATTCTCAAAACATTTCGACTTTATTCTCAAAACATTTCGACTTTATTCTCAAAACATTTCAACTTTATTCTCAAAACATTTCGACTTTATTCTCAAAACATTTCAACTTTATTCTCATAATTTCGACTTTATTCTCGAAACATTTCGACTTTATTCTCGAGACATTTCGACTTTATTCTCAAAACATTTCGACTTTATTCTCAAAACATTTCGACTTTATTCTCGAAACATTTCAACTTTATTCTCATAATTTCGGCTTTATTCTCGAAACATTTCGACTTTATTCTCGAAACATTTCGACTTTATTCTCGAGACATTTCGACTTTATTCTCAAAACATTTCGACTTTATTCTCAAAACATTTCAACTTTATTCTCATAATTTCGACTTTATTCTCGAAACATTTTGACTTTATTCTCGAAACATTTCGACTTTATTCTCGAAACATTTCAACTTTATTCTCATAATTTCGACTTTATTCTCGAAACATTTCGACTTTATTCTCGAGACATTTCGACTTTATTCTCAAAACATTTCGACTTTATTCTCATAATTTAGATTTTATTCTCGAAACATTTCGACTTTATTCTCATAATTTCGACTTTATTCTCAAAACATTTAGACTTTATTCTCGAAACACTTCGACTTTATTCTTGTAATTTCGACTTTATTCTCTAAACATTTCGATTTTATTCTCTTCTATTAACTTCACAAACACTGTTATACAAATGTGATACATCCTTGCTGAATAAAAGTATTTCTTTCAAAAGAACAAAAAAACAATCTTACTGACCCTAAATATTTAAACAGTACTGACAACCTGAAAGCTAAGACAGAGAAGATTTTCTGTAAATAATGACTCAGATTTTAGTCTTTTTTTTCACACAAAGCTATCATCTTCTAGCCTGGAAAAATCCAGACCCTAATCTATTAAGATTAAGGGTCTGGGATCGAGCAATGAAAACTGCCTAACTCGAGGGGCGGCACCAAGCATGCATTTGAAACTCTAACTGCACGCAATTGGATAACGCCACGACCAATCACAACAATACACGCTTAGCTACCAGCAGAGCTAAATGATGTTTCATTAACAAAGTTCGGGAGAAGCGCGTCAGATGCTTAGCGTAAACATCACAAGTCAATCAGCGCCATAGGTTTAAATACAGCTGACTCACCTCAATTCACTCGATGGTTTATCAGTAAACCTCCACCACCCCATCTCATCACTCCGAGTTCTCGCTACTCCTATTGGGGGGTAACGTACTCTGCGTTCGGGCCACTCCCAAGCTCGGAGCCCTTCACCGGACAGCACGCCAAACATGCACTACTATTCTCCGGCTAATTATATGTAAGCGTGAACTCGTGAACTGATAGATTAAACTCTTGCCGTATCCAGTCGGCAAAACAGCAAAAACGTCCTTCTTGCAAAGGAACGATTCGAGTTTTCGGTTTTCTGTTCCTCTTTTATATGGAAAGCCAAGTCTAACTCGTTCATTGTAGCGGCCAAAGCCGTTTCAAACAACTTGTTGTTCATCTGTAGCGACAGCGATCTTTCAAAGTTTACTATATGATTCGGACGTCGCAGTGCTGTCATCATCAGCTTAGCTCGCCTCTGGCCCGCCTACATCAGATACACCGATTTGATTGGTTCCCACAATTGCTTACGTATTGCAGTAACCTGCATCATTGCTCGATGCCAGAGTGTCTTGCAGAGACAATTCAAATTGTGCTCTCGCGAGACCTCTGGATTTCCAGGGTAATCATCTTCAGAATACTTTAAATAATATGTATGCTATTTTTATGGTCTTTTCTTGTCATTTTTTAAAGCTTGACAGCTGTGGTCCCCATCAACTCACACTGGAAAAAAAAACAGTTAGCACTCCTAACATTTTCTTTTTTGCTCTACAGCAGAAAGAAAATGAAACAGCTTTTGGAACAACATAAGAGTGAGTAAATCATGACAGAATTTTCATTTTTTTGATGAACTATCCCTTTAAGGAACAGAAACACTACAGAGCAAACTGCAGGAGAGCACAAACTTGACACTGACTGTGCCATGAGTTGCATAATTACGGGAACAGGCGATTCTATGGGATACGAAACATGACAAATCACGTCTGACTCACACTGTCAGAATATCAATTTTATGGTTTTGTTATCACCTCAGTGACATCACAACACGCCTCATTTTGGTCTAGTTCATCACATAAAAGAACAAGGACACATTCCTTTTGCCTCCCTCGTTCTCTTCCGCCCATATCTCTCTTGCTCTGCTATTTTTTTTTTTTTTTTTTGCCTGTTTTTTGCTCAGCCCCCTCTTCCTAGCATCGCTCCCAGTGGAGGTTTTGTTTTTTAAGGGATGAATTATTGAGTTAAACAGGGGCGATTAATCAGGGTGTAATGGGGCTACAGGGAGGAGCGGGCGGACCATGCATCACTGCAAGAGATGAGCCCTGTCACAGCACACATCCAGCACTCCTCAATCACCCCCACATTAACACCAGCGAGAGAGAGAGAGAGCGAGAGAAGAGGGATGGGACGCAGAGAGATTAAGAGCGAGAGAGGAGAAAGAGAGAGATTAAGGGAGGGAGTGAGTGGGGAGACAGTGGGGAGAGATAAATTGTGATGTAGGATGAAGGGGAGGGGGGTATGAAGGATCGAGACAGAGAAACAGGGATGAGAGACTGAGGAAAGGGAAGAAAGATTGATAGTGAAGAAAAGAATAAGGAGAGAAAGACAGATATGGGTGGAGACATGTGCTCATGGTAAGTGAACCAGAGACGGTTAATTCAGAAAGTATGGAAGAGAGAGAGAGAGGGAGCGAGATAAAAGGCAGAATCTGGCAGCTGCTGGGGTGCTGAGCAGTATGTTTGATCTCTTCTGGTGGTAGATGTACACAAGCTGCCCACGATCGCACACACACTGAAGCACAGACACTGAAGACATATTATGTCTCGCACATTAGATCACACGCATTCACTCATCACATCACAACATACCACATGTCTGATGTTATACACATCCAGCTGTGCATTATACCCATTATCTCCTCTCTCTCTATATATACTGTATACTCTATATATGTAGATGAATACTTTAAGGCCTGATATACTGAAAACAAAGTTCTATTTCGTTATTCGTTTAGGGGTAAAACAAAGTTCGAAATATGTGAGCAGCAATATACTGTTAGCGAACATCCCAGCTGTGCGCTTTCCTCTCAGTAACAATATAAGCACAACAAAAATAGAGAAAATGGCAAGCATTTTTTTTTTGTAAAAAGCATATGATCATAGCAACATAGGTATGTTTGCACAAGCTCTGCAAATTAGCACTCCCGTGAAGTCACTTCACGTGCATTTACATGGTGCTCAGTATATTGCTTAAAAGCAATCAGCAGTACTAAACATGAAAAACGGTGTCAGTGTCTTATTTCATAAAAAACTTTATTTGCTACTAAAAAGCAGCTAGCTTTATAGCAGTAGAGATGTAACGGTGTGAAAATTTCTTATCACGGTTATAGTGACAAATGATCACAGTTATCAGTATTATTATGCTATTGCTAAATATGCTGTAAAGTTTTAAAAAATACAGACACATAAATTGTTTCACCAAGTTTTACATTTAAAATCAACATTACCAATGATATCCGGATTTTAAATGATAACATTACTGACAACAGTTTATCTAACAATGAAATGTACGAAATGTTCAAATAAAACGTTAAAAAAGTTTCATAAATTGGTAACCTCACATTTTAGCCTTTAAATAAAGAAAAGGGTTAAGTCAAAATGATAACTGATTGATAAATGATTTTATGTATTTCATCTGCTCAATAAATAATTCTAAATACCTTATCTGAATTGTTTAAATATGTAGAATCCACATTCGCTTGTTTTTCATCAACTGGTCAAAATTTATAGCAGGCCATGCAAGTTTGGTCTGTTTTTTTGGCCAGACAAAAACTGCACACAGGCTGAATATAAATGTAATTCTCTGTAAATGCACTGAATTACAGCTGTTTCTTGTAACCTCTGTGGACAAAGCAGTATTGCGATTAAGAGCACAATTTAATTAGGCATTAGATTGAACAAAGATAAAAACAAAATGCCGTCAAATATTTTCTGATGACAGTCAGAAACTTCAAAGGTACTAATTAAAAGGATAGTTCACCCAAAAATGAAAATTTGATTTTTATCTGCTTACCCCCAGGGCATCCAAGATGTATGTGACTTTGTTTCTTCAGTAGAACACAAATGAAGATTTTTAACTCAAACCGTTGCAGTCTGTTAGTCATATAATGACAGTGAATGGGCCCAAAAACCTTAGAAAGTAAAAAAGAAACATGCAAAGACAAATCCAAATTAAACCCTGCGGCTCGTGACGATACACTGATGTCTTAAGACACGAAACAAACATTTTTTGCGAGAAACTGAACAGTGTTTATATAATTTTTTACCTTTTTACTTTTCCTGAAAGTTTGCTTTGGCGAGCCATTTTGAATTCAAAAACGAACTTCATTTTGACCTGGATTTTGTTCAAAATTACGTTACATCAGTTTAATGATGTCACATCTGTTTGTTCTTCAATTTCACTTGAAGTATATCGGGGCCTTTAGCCATGAAACTCTTAACTTTTTAACTGGTTAATGTAATTCAGTGTTCCCAGCCAATCGGATTCACATACTTATTACCATTTACCATATAATAACCAGGACATATTCAATGCATGCTATTTCTACGTGCTACTTTCTGCATGCACAGTTCGGACGCGTACACGGACAGCAGGGCACGGACTACTTGTATTTATACTTCAGAAAGTGTACCTGGTGGTCCGCTTGGTCCGATCGGCTTTTATTTATTCTCAATTACCCTCCACCACACTCACCACACGCTTTAGGGAGTCTGTTAAAACTCAATGGGCTCAGGGGAGGCAAGAGAGATACAGACTCCTGTTGTACCTTTACCTGTTGGATTTGCTGTTGGACAATATTTCTTTAGAAAAGCGAGTGATTTTTAGACTTTACAATGTCATATTTTGGCATTGTTTTTTTTTTTTTGTACTGCAGTTTTTTTTTCTCATCCAATATTTTGATGACGCATTTCCCTTGCTTCCTAGGAGGAAACGCCCCTTATATATACAGGTCCTTCTCAAAAAATTAGCATATTGTGATAAAGTTCATTATTTTCTGTAATGTACTGATAAACATTAGACTTTCATATATTTTAGATTCATTACACACAACTGAAGTAGTTCAAGCCTTTTATTGTTTTAATATTGATGATTTTGGCATACAGCTCATGAAAACCCAAAATTCCTATCTCAAAAAATTAGCATATTTCATCCGACCAATAAAAGAAAAGTGTTTTTAATACAAAAAAAGTCAACCTTCAAATAATTATGTTCAGTTATGCACTCAATACTTGGTCGGGAACCCTTTTGCAGAAATGACTGCTTGAATGCGGCGTGGCATGGAGGCAATCAGCCTGTGGCACTGCTGAGGTGTTATGGAGGCCCAGGATGCTTCGATAGCGGCCTTAAGCTCATCCAGAGTGTTGAGTCTTGCGTCTCTCAACTTTCTCTTCACAATATCCCACAGATTCTCTATGGGGTTCAGGTCAGGAGAGTTGGCAGGCCAATTGAGCACAGTAATACCATGGTCAGTAAACCATTTACCAGTGGTTTTGGCACTGTGAGCAGGTGCCAGGTCGTGCTGAAAAATGAAATCTTCATCTCCATAAAGCTTTTCAGCAGATGGAAGCATGAAGTGCTCCAAAATCTCCTGATAGCTAGCTGCATTGACCCTGCCCTTGATAAAACACAGTGGACCAACACCAGCAGCTGACATGGCACCCCAGACCATCACTGACTGTGGGTACTTGACACTGGACTTCAGGCATTTTGGCATTTCCCTCTCCCCAGTCTTCCTCCAGACTCTGGCACCTTGATTTCCGAATGACATGCAAAATTTGAGCAACAGTCCAGTGCTGCTTCTCTGTAGCCCAGGTCAGGCACTTCTGCCGCTGTTTCTGGTTCAAAAGTGGCTTGACCTGGGGAATGCGGCACCTGTAGCCCATTTCCTGCACACGCCTGTACACGGTGGCTCTGGATGTTTCTACTCCAGACTCAGTCCACTGCTTCCGCAGGTCCCCCAAGGTCTGGAATCGGTCCTTCTCCACAATCTTCCTCAGGGTCCGGTCACCTCTTCTCGTTGTGCAGCGTTTTCTGCCACACTTTTTCCTTCCCACAGACTTCCCACTGAGGTGCCTTGATACAGCACTCTGGGAACAGCCTATTCGTTCAGAAATTTCTTTCTTTCTGTGTTTCTTGCTTGAGGGTGTCAATGATGGCCTTCTGGACAGCAGTCAGGTCGGCAGTCTTACCCATGATTGCGGTTTTGAGTAATGAACCAGGCTGGGAGTTTTTAAAAGCCTCAGGAATCTTTTGCAGGTGTTTAGAGTTAATTAGTTGATTCAGATGATTAGGTTAATAGCTCGTTTAGAGAACCTTTTCATGATATGCTAATTTTTTGAGATAGGAATTTTGGGTTTTCATGAGCTGTATGCCAAAATCATCAATATTAAAACAATAAAAGGCTTGAACTACTTCAGTTGTGTGTAATGAATCTAAAATATATGAAAGTCTAATGTTTATCAGTACATTACAGAAAATAATGAACTTTATCACAATATGCTAATTTTTTGAGAAGGACCTGTATATGATCCTGGACCACAAAAGCAGTCTTAAGTAGCAAGGGTATATTTGTAGCAATAGCCAAAACTACAATATATGCCAAAATTATCAATTTTTCTTTTATACCAAAAGTCATTAGAATATTAAATAAAGATCATGTTGGACAACTTTTCAATATTTATATTTTTTAGCACCCTCAGATTCCAGATTTTCAAATCTCTGCCAAATATTGTCTTATCCTAACAAACCATACATCAGTGGAAAGCTTATTTATTCAGCTTTCAGATGATTTATAAATCTTAATTTTAAGAAATGGACCCTTATGACTGGTTTTGTGGTCCAGGATCACATATATACACTTGTATTACTATTATGAACTATGGCTTTCCCTGTAATAAGCACAGTATGAAATATTGTTGAGATCTAGAGTAGGCACGTGTAGGTCACTGAGGCCTTTTTTTCACAATGAGAAGAATGACTCTTCATTTGCTCTCCATCTAATCTATAGGAGAAACTAAATTTATTTGTGTAGCTCTTTTCACAATACAAATTGTTTCAAAGCAGCTTCAAAGAAAATCATGATGTTGAATGGATGTTTATAACATTTTAATATCTTCATGCCTTATAATCACATTTAGCAGATTAGAGCTGGATGATAATATAGTTTACATTTTGCAATGATATACAAGCAATCAAGCAGTTGAGATTTGCTATAGAGTAAGTATACTGTAAGTGTGTGGATAAAATTGGATGTACTTATATTTTCAGCTTTAGCTGGCTGATAATATAAAAAGATCTAATTTTCGTTTTCTCCTTCCTCTGGGCAAGTATGTTGAATAAGCATCCTGTCATGACACAACACAGAGCTCAACAGTACTCTCACAGTACTGTGTTTGTAAGTTCAGCGCTGAATGACGCCATTGTAGGGCAGGAAGGGGCGTTATGACAGATATTAATGTGCATGCGAGCGGTCAATCTGATCTGAGGCCTGCTCGGCTGAGTCTGAGTTCTCTCAGAGACAGCTGTCAATCACTGCGATCAGCCCACTCCTCGTCCTCGGCTGTGCGCTGGAGTCATAATCCCTAACCAGACTCCGCCTGTCACAGAGGTAAAGATAAGTTTGATAGGCTGCCAGTACGAGACAGAGCCTTCCTCTCTGTCTCTCTCCGTCTCTCCCTCTTTCAAGGCCTTCAAACCAAAACTGTCAATCAGAAAGTGTCTTGAGCAAGGAAAAAAACCTTCTCCCCACTCAGAAGTTCAAAGAAGGAAATCATACAGGCTTTACCGAGACGTTAATAGCTGAGACACTGCCGCTTTCTCCGAAGACATTCAGGCACGGTTTAAAAGCCGTGCCAACAAGTGAGGACTCATCTTAGAGTGTCAGACAGACAATCATACGGTCTGCGGCTCTTCATTAGTTAAAGAGAATACCCTCGCGTCTCAGTCGGCTCTGTTATGGCCACGGGCTACAGCCTAATCTCAGCCCTCCGCCAACAAAAAGAGACACATTTTTCACGGTATGCAATGGAGTGATCCCTGGTGATGACTCTTTCACTCACTCTCTCTCTCCGTCTATCACTTCTTTCTCATCTTCGCCTCCCTCCCTTTGTGTCTGTCAGGCTGCTGTGGGTGAAGGAGTGTTTGTGATGGGTGATGTCTGTGTTCACTGTGCCGTCTCTCTCTTTCTCTCTCTCTCCGCAGTCAGATTTGTCTGCTTTCAGCATACCTCTTTATTCTGATATCATCTCGTTCTCACTCTGCGGTTGCGGAGGTTGGGGAATATGTGTGTTTGGATAAAATACAAACACACACAGCGATCCTTCAAGAGTTCTCTCTCGATCCCCTCTCTCTCTCTCTTTCATCACACAGACACGTAAGTGTTAGAGAGGACGTCTCATAGACGCAATAGTTTTTATATGAAGATAATGATGTTTACTGTACCTTACCCCTAAACACAACCTTTCCAGAAACTTGTTGACAATATTAGATTTAATGCAAAACCATGATTTGATTTAGGCAAGACGTGATTTATGAGTCTCTCGAATAGTGAAAACCACTTCAAAAGTCAGTTTTCGACATGTTTCACTAGGCCATTTGCAAAAATTTGGCCCTCACGCATACAGCCAAACCTGTACAAACATAAGCAACCCCTACACACACCTGCTTGAAGTGTTCCTTCTTTCTTTCATTTTGTCTTTCGTCCAGTTTCTCTCTAAATATATCAGTCAGGTGTTTTAGCGGTGAACGGGGTTGTTGATTGAGCGGCCTTCTCGCAGACCACAGGCCGAGACGCAAACACTCACTGCGGGTACTCACTGACACTAACTCTTTAACTAATCATAGACCAGCCTGCCCTCCATAACCCAGCTGTACACACCTAAACAAACACTTTGACACCTAATTCTAACCATGTCAGTTATACTTACAACACAGCTCAGAGATCAGTCTTTCAAAACTCAGGAGACATAATGGATCAAATGTAAATTCATATCTCAGTCACATTTTTTTGGTTGAGTGAACATTACTTACTCTATCAGAAAGTGTAAAAAAAAAAAAGTTTTACATTAACAATGTAATCAATATTCTATTTATTAAAGCAAATGAATCTCATCAAGTTAGTGTTTTTAAGCATTTTACATTTATTCAAAGAATAACTCAAGGAATTCATCATTTAAACAATATATTTTATTTGTGAACTTATGTTCAGCTATTTTATTAATAGTTAACTTTAAGCTATTTTCTAATTTTTCAAATCATCAGTCATCAAAGTTTGGTAAATATCGGTCACAGACGCAGATATTTACTTTAAATTTCATCTGATTACTCACTAAAAACTTCCACAGATCATGTTTTCATGCCATTTTAAGTCTTATTTTGAAAACAAAGTGGTTATACCTAAGTGTGTGACTTGTTTACTTACTTTTTTAAATGAGTCTTCCCATTAACGCCGTTATATTGTTCAGTCAGACTGATTCGTGAATGCGAATAAACACAAGAGGCGGGATTTATTGCATTAACCAATCACAACGAACCTAACTAGTCATATCCAATCATATCACAATGTAGGCATTGCCTCTTAGGTGACTTTCCCCCATTTATTCTCAATTTAATTACTTTAATTTCATTACTCTAATTACTTTAATTACATTACTCTAATTTTGTCACATGATCCTTCAGAAATCAATCTAATATGAGGATTTGGTGCTCAAGAAACATTTCTTATTATAATATAACTGTTAGAAATGTTTGTGCTGCTTAAAATTTTAGGGGAAATCTTTTTCTTTGATGGGAATTCTTTGATGAATAGACAGTTCAAAACAACAGCATTTATTTGAAATAAGAATCTTTTGTAACATTATAAATGATTTCACTGTCACCTTTGATCAATTTAAAGTGCTCTTGCTGAATAAAAGTACACTCTAAAAAATGATGGGTTAAAAACAACCCAACTTGGGTTATTTGGCAACCTAGCACTGGGTAAATATTGGACAGAACACATGCTGGGATATTTTGACCCAGCTGGTTGAGTTAAATGTTTTTACCCAACATGCTGGGTTGTTTTATTTGAGTCACCTATTGTTTAAAAATTATTATATTGTTGACTTAAAACGGGCTGAAAATTTAAAAATTACACACATACTTATAGAGGCAACAGCAATAACCAAAAGATGAACATTTATTATTAAACAAGAACACCCATGGACAAAAATATTAGACAAATAAAATTTGTTTTGATGAATATAGCATAGTTTACAATATTACAGTTTAAATTTATTTTACAAGCATTTTAGAAATAAAAATTGGAACATTAAAAGTAGCATTTCAATTTAAGTGTATACAACCTTTCTCTGTAATCACTTAGAAATAGTGCTAATTCTTGTGGCGGTGTGTCGACAATTTCTGAACCGGTGATGGGCTGCTGTTCGTCGGGGGAATATGAACCTCAGACTGCTACAAGTTTCATTCGTAACTGAAAGATGCCGTGACTGACTCCATAACCTGCCCATAAAAAACAGTACTGAGATTAAAGAACATATTTTAACATTAAATTAAATTAAGTATTATAATTGTTCAAATCAATTTGTTATCCAAGGCAAAAGGCATTTTCATCATGCGAAATGACCGTTGTGGACGCAGCTGACTGAAGATTCTGTCCTTGTATGTTGCCTTGTGTAAAATAATATAATTTACAGCACTATTATTTTGCTGAAGAAGTTCACGGCATCGCCGAGAACCGCTCTCTCCTGTAGAGGATGCAAAAAGCCTGTGGTCTGACTGTAACTAAGCAGCTGGTTTGTTTTGTTGGAGACGGGCTCAACTCAGCGGTTGGGTGCAAAAAAAACCCCCAGCATTTAATAACCCATTAAAATTGACCCAGCAGCTTAGTTACAGAAAAACTACCCAGAACCTAGGTAAAAAATATTAAAAACAACCCAATAAAATGATCAAACAGGCTGAACCTGAAAAAATAAATAGCCCAACATTTTTTGTGTATAAATAATGTCTTACTAAATAAAACATATCTTGCTGAATAAAAGTCTAACTTTTTAACAGTAATAAACCAGTCAAGTTTTAAAGCTCTAAAATGAATGTAGATTCTCCAGATTATTTGGTCTTGGATGCATTGGATAAAAATGTTTCTGATTTCTGTGTGACTTATGTGATATTAATAGCGTCTTTTTTTCACAAGAAAATTCTGAGAGGCAAGAGGCTTTCATCTTCATTTGATCTCCATTTAATCTCATTGCTGTCTAAGAGAAACAACAAGTTATCTCATTTGTGATTTTTCTCTCCTAAGGGTATCAATCCCATCATCCCCTTCTCTCGCTTTTCTCACCCACACGTATGCAGACTCTCATCACAAATTAACTTGGTTGCCTACTTCTCCTTAAACACACTTTCACACCTATCTCCATCTGCCATCTTACCACCCACTGGCACATACGTATCCCCGCTCCATCAAACACATGAACATACACACAACAACACCAGTGATCGCTCTGTTTGATTGACCGTAGGGTGCTGTGGCATCCAGTCGGTCATGTGATCCGCATTGGGCACCAGCCCACACGCTAATTCAGCACATGCCTGCTTTTCCCTACCTTCAACCATGTCCTATTAATTTCAGTGGTCTGTGGACTAAAATAGTGAATGTGATTTTGGTCAGAGCACAAGGGTAAAGACGTTTTCAAAGAAAGCACAAGCTGCGTGAGACAGTGAGAACAGTGTGTATGTGTCTATGTGTGGGCTCCCAGCAGGATGTGGGCACCCCTCCCAATCCTCCTGGCAGTCAGTGTGTGTAAGTGTGTGCCTGCGTGTGTGTGTGTGTAATGTCAAGTGACATGTGTAAGCGGGTGCTGTCAGACCCAGGAACGTCAGTCTGAGTGGCAGTCTCTCTGAGGAACAAGGACAGCCGCACGGCCACGGAAAGAAACACTCCCACACAATCGCTTACTTCCAGGAGACATCATTAGACGATTACAAACTTGTGTTAAATGTAAAGGGGAGGTTGTACACTCAGTAAAGTTGGACCGTGGGAGAAGCATCGACACACATAGACAATGTCGGAAAGCTGAAAAATGTTGCCTTTAGCGAGGTATAGACAGGTAGGAGGCATCACTGCAAGCCTGTAAATGTGTCCTTTGCTGCCTATTCTGTATTTATGGGGGAAAGCCTAATAATTAAAATGTAAATTCATTTATTTCTTTTTTCCACTACATTAGAAGCTACATGTAAGCATATTATATATAAACAAATTTGCGATTCGATTCAATATTGCTTATTCTGGGTATATATCAGTTACAGTTTTTTTTACTGAAGATCAGTAAAAAATTATAATTAATACGTTATATGATGCAAATATTTAGAAAAATGCTCCTCTATAGAGTGTTTTCACAACGTGTCATCAATCGGCTATATTGGCGGCATTGAACGTAAACAATGCCACTGAACCGAACAAAACTTGCATATTTTGCTGATTATTGCCGCTGAAAATGGTCAATTATTGTCATGTTTTGGGCTGTACTAATCGGTCAGACCGGGAAAAAACATTTGGATTACTATAGACTTCTAAAAGTTATAACAAATCAAGGAGAAGTGTGCAAAAAACTGTCTGAGCAACAAAAGGTGTTTGTGGTTGGCCAAACTGAACCAGGATTTCCAGAGCAAGAATCTTGACAACATTCGTGTTTGTTCTTATCATTTCCAGTCAGCTAGGTAAATATTAGGCTAATATCTTAATTAATACTGCTTGTAACTTTACCACCTATTAACTTTAGTTTGTCAAAATATTGTGCCCTTTCCTGCTTACTAAGTCCTTCTATTTATGATTTAGCAGCTTCCACATGTATTTTTCATGGTTTAGACAGCACAAATTAGCAGAACAATGTATTAAGTAATACATTAACCTTGCAATCCATGCTGTTGTTTACATCCGAGTATCGCCAATATGGCCGCACATCCAGGTAACTGAGCAAATTGTGACGGAAGTGCAAACAAAGAGTTTATGGTCACCATATGTTTTTTTCTGAGGTAAATGTGAGTTTACGTGACATATTGTTTACAAGCTGTTATACTGACATATTTTCGCGGTTGAACACTGATTGAGCAATTACTTGAGACAGGATACAGATTTTGGTAAGTTGTACACTTTCTTTAAAGATACCTTTGGATGTTTATTCATGTTTATTTTGTACTGAAACTGGTATTAAAGCGGAGTTCACGAGATCAGTTCACGTGCGCATTGCGCTGCCACTTCTTTTGAACTGAACTAATAAAATGGACAGGATTTGAAATCTGAGATTTTGTTTCATATAAAAAGTAACAACGGACAACTCTTATTGCGATTTATTAGATGGGAGGCATGCTAAAATGTTCTGTTCATCAATTGAAAACAGGCTAGACTAAACAATTCTTGGAATTTAAGAATTGGAGAGTCAATAAAATGGAGAATCAATATTTTTAGATATTAATCTGGGCATTGTTAATATTATTATATGGTATCTCCTTGAAGGTGTCTTAAGTAAAACAGCTTAATTTTAACAAAGAACATACAAAAGTCCTGAAGCAGTTTTACAGAATATTGAAGTTTGTTGTGCAGGTTTTTTTTTCCCCCAGCTTGTGATTTTACAAGAATAGTTTTGGCAAGGAATAGTTCACCCAAAAATGAAAATGCTGTCATCATTTACTCACTCATCGTTTACTTTCTTTCTTCTGCTGAAGATATTTTAAAGAATGTTGGTAACCAAACAGTTGCCATGTAGCCAACAGTATTTTTCCATACTATGGAAGTCAATTGGCTACCAGCAACTGTCTGATCAACAACATTCTTCTGCAGAAGAAAGAAACTCATACAGGTTTGGAACAGCTTGAGGATGACTAAATGATGACAGAATTTTGGAGGAACTGGCTTGGTGTAAGACAGCTGTCTTTGGGTTCGGACAGAGCCATAAGCTTCATCCAGCATTTTGGCACAACTCCTGCTTCCACTCCTCCTCCATCATTCTCTTTCTGGTTCTATACAGCCATAAAACTGTCAGCAGTCCCTCTCTTGTGGTGTTGGAGGGGAGAGCTCAAGCACAAAGGCCTGTCAAAGAAGATGCGTTTATTTGGCTCCATTTGCACATCTCATTTTCCACCACGAAAAAAGTACATAAACAGAGCAGAGCCTGCCTGGCAAGACATCTAGACTCTCAAATTTTGTCTTCTGCTTTGTGACAAGGTGAGGATGACAGAATGCAAATTTTGATCAGTGTGTTGAGGGGGAAAAAAGAGAAATGGAACAAGAGAGATTTAACAGGACACACTCTTCTCTGTCCTCATCTGTGGGAATTCTGGGATAGCCCCAGGCAGCCTTTGACCTACATAGGTGGACTCTGACGGAGAGTGCGTGTCTTTGGTGGTGTATGAGGACAGGTGTGTGTGTGTGTGTGTGTGTGTGTGTGTGTGTGTGTAAGAGTTATATGGGTCAGGCTCAAAGGCAGACAGCCTCTGTCCCCTCTCTCGCTTTCATTTCTCTGTAGTGCTGACAGGTGACTGACTGGTTGACACACCTGTCAGAGCTTAGCCTCCCTCGTGCTGACAGATACAGACATCTCTCTCTCTCTTCTGCTGTCTTCCTTTCCTGATCCCCGTCTCCTGCTCTTGAGCAATGGGACTAAGTGAACTTCCATGTATTAAAAGGTAAAGAAAACCAGAAGCTAAACTAGATCCGTCTCTGAGGTACTTAAGCGGAAACTCAATCCCTCTTATCGTGACTGTTTTGTGGAAAATCTTTACTCCTGTTTTAGGGAGGTGGACATAAATGAAGAAAAGAGGCTGTCTTTGCACTTTGTCTTGCCAATTTTCTATTTTATACTCGACAATACTTCAATCAATACGTTTCAAAGGCATTCTGGGAGTTTTCTCAAAGAAAAAAAAATCTCTCAAATGCTGTAAAATGTACATGAGCGGAAAACTGTTTGCACTACAAACCAGTGTGCTCATAATTAAGATAATACATTAAAATAACATGGTAAGACACACCAATTTTTAATATCAAACAGTAAAACTAGCTGTTTTGTACAGTTAAATATAACTAGATGGCGAAGACCGGAAGCCACACCTATAAAATTTACAAATGTCCACGCCCACTCTTACGGGAAGAAAAAGGTGGATAATATTCAAGTTTAAAATTAACTGATTTGTATACAGACGCTTAAATTACGCTCAATTAAGTTTTATAATAATAAAGTTACAATTGCATAATTATATTTCTACTCTGATTCGTTTTTTGAAATATAAACATTTAATTGACGTGAATTCACTTGTGAAGTCGCATTTCATAATTCAAATGTATATAAACAGCCATGACAAAACTTTCGAAACAACTCAACCTTTATATTTATAAATGTACTACTAACTTCATTATTAACTAGTCCAGGGGGAGTTTTAAGCTCAATCCCTCCATCTTGTTCAGCAAATCTGTTGACCTTCATTATACACAAGATTATATGAACAGGTGAACTCATCAATCCGGTGATGGAAATGACTAAAACAAAATATTTAACTATTAGATAAATAAAAATGAAACTATTTCTTTAAATATTGCCTTGCCTTGGCAAATAACTGAAATACACTACTTCAGTTAGATTTTTGAATTTTTTTTTTTTTTTTTTTTTTTTGAGAAGTCTCTTCTGCTCACCAAGCCTGCATTTACTTGATCCAAAGTAGGAAAAACAATTAAATTGTGAAGGATTTTTACTTATTCAAATTAGGTTTTCTATTTGAATATATTTTAAAATGTAATTTATTCCTGTTATCAAAGCTAAATATTTAGCATCATTACTCCAGTCTTCAGTGTCACATGATCCTTCAGATATTACTCGAATATGCTGATTTGCTGTTCAAGAAACATTTATTATTATTATTATCACAATTTAAGACAGTTGAGTACATTTATTGATGAATAGAAAGATCCAAAGATCAACATTTATCTGAAATAAAAAAGCTTCCATAACATTATACACTACAATTCAAAAGCTTGGAATGAGGTTTTTTTTTTTTTTTTTTTTTTGAGAAATAGATTATAGAAATTAATACCTTTATTTACCAGGCTGCTTTAAATTGATGATAAAGTGATCATAAAGACATTTATAATGTTACAAAAGATTTCTATTTCAGATAAATGTTGTTCTTCTGAACTTTCTATTCATCAAAGAAACCTAAAAAAAATTCTACTCAGCTGTTTTCAACATAATAATAATAATAAATGTTTTTTGAGCAGTACATCAAAATATTATTATGGTTTCTGAAGGATCATGTGACTGGAGTAATGGTGCTAAAAATCACAGGAATAAATAACATTTTAAAATATATTATAACATTATAAAAATATATATAACATTATTGTCAGGATTGTGCCTACTTCTGTTCAGTGTTTCCTAGTGTTTTCCCCCCTCACATGAACTTCAGTTGGTTTTTCCCTTTGTCTCCCCCTGTAGTTCTGTGTTTATTGGTTTATTCCCATTAGCTTTGATTTGGTTCACCTGTCTTGTTAATTTACTACACCCCTTGCCACTCCTATTTAAGTCGTTTGTTTTCTCAGTTTTATTGTCCGTCGATAACGTTACGTCGTGTTTTCTGTCTGCCCCTGGATTTTGTTTGTTTACTTAAAATAAATCAGTGTTTTTGTTTATAGTTTTGTTTCCTGTGTTTTCCCTGGTTCCTCTCCCTGCACGGTGTGACAATTATAAAAAATGTACAGTTTTTGCTGTATTTAGAAACAAATAAACTGACTGTTTTTTGAAGCGTAAGTATTAGAATTATTATTTAGAAAATAATATAAAAAAACTAAATCTAATATAAATTACAAAATGTAAAATTACAATGAATTTTAAATTAAATAAAACAGAAAATATAAGCATAACAGATCATTTAAAAATAGGTACAAATACCAAAATAACCCTGCATGCTTTGATTCAAAATCATGATATTCGCGACAAATATTTGCAGCAAATTCTCATGCCAGGCTTTATAGATTTTACATTTGTTTATTTGTCACCATAGACACTAATACAGTAATTCTGATGTGAATGTTATATTTATCAACATAACGAAAAAAAAAAAACATTGCTGGGCTGAGATTGTAAAGGTTTGTGTTAACCTGACGCTGACCGTGTATCTGTTAGACAGAATGTGTGTGTGTTTGTTTTTGTGACATATCAGGACACAAATTGGTGTAATAACATGGGTATGACATAGGTATTACAAGGAGAGGGTGACTTATGAGGACATTGCCCATGTCCCCACTTTTCAAAAGGCTTATAAATCATACAGAATACGTTTTTTTGAGAATGTAAAGATATGCACAGTCTCCTGTGAGGGCTAGGTTTAGGGTTAGGGAAGGTGTAGGGTGATAGCAAATATCGTTTGTACAGTATAAAAACCATTACGTCTATGGAATGTCCCCACAATTCACAAAAACAAACGTGTGTGTGTGTGTGTGTGTGTGTGTGTGTGTGTGTGTGTGTGTGTGTGTGTGTGTGTGTGTGTGTGTGTTTGTTTCACAGGCATCCTACAGATGGAATGAGTGTGTTCTACAGACAGTGCCATATGGTCTGATAAAACTGTCTTCTCTGAAGACTACTAATGAATCCTTATGCTGCACAATAAATATTACATGTATAAAACAGATATGATGAACAGTGTGCTTGGCCTTCACAGTGTCAAAACTCATCCGTGAACTGGACGTGAGAGAGGTAAGAATTATGGGTTTGGAGCTTTAAGTGAAAGGTCAGTGACGGGTAGCAGAGAGAACGGTCAGGGAAAAGTGCATTTGATATTCTTTGACTCCTAAAATGGCCTTAATAGTGCAATAGCATTTGACAGTAAACACGACACAGGCCACAAATGGCCTTCATTAGCCTACAGTCCAATGTAATGCTTTGTTTCACCAGCAGAGGGACCTCCAAAATTCAGGTATCAGATTATGACTGAGTATAAAGGCAAAATAACATGATATGAAAAAACACCAACGATGTGACATGAATGGTAATCAATGGAGAAAAAATGCATTTGGGAAACAGATGGTGTATTTATGTAATCTAACAGCAGTTAAAAAAGCATTTTGAAAGTTGGTTGATATTTGCTGTAAGAACGAAAACACGACTGTCGTCTGTCGAGTCATTGACAAACATTTGCATGAGGTTACCTGTTCAATCCACTGCTGTCTGCTGTGCTATGTAGAGTACTATTTGAACATCTTGTTAGTAGTAAATACGACTATCCAAACGCTGACTGTGTGACTGTAGTCTCTGAATGAGAGGGGCTGTTTTCAAGTATTCACACTTTCTCTGTTTCTGGTTAGACAGTGTGCCTTAATTATAAATTAATTGTATCATTAGGAGTAAGTTGCTGCTGGCGGCCGCATTGAGCCTGTCAAGGTTAATTACTGTAACGTGTTTATTTAGTGTCAGCCTCTGCTGCGAGCCGTCACACACGTGCGGATACAGTCTTCAAACACACGGCTACATGGAGAGGAGCCTCATGGACAGCAGTAACACATACGACGGCCTCTTCATCTCTCTCTCTCTCTCTCTTTAATGGGCTCACTCATATTCTTATCCATTTACACATCTGGAGTGTTGGAGAAATGGTTACACAAGACTAAAACAGAATTAAAATGGTTGACATTGTCAGATTACAGCAGGAGAAAACCACATGACATCCACAAGTACGTAAACCAAACTGTGTGTGTCGGAAGGGGTAGATAAGGAGATTTAAAAAATATATATATATATATATATATATATATATATATATATTAAGACAATCGCTGTTAAAGTTGTCCAATTGAAGTTCTTAGCAATGCATATTATTAATCAAATATTAAGTTTTGATATATTAACAATCAAAAAAATTACAAAATATCGTCATGGAACATGATCTTTACTTAATATCCTAATGATTTAAGTAAAGCATTTTTTTTTCCGATAATTTTGACCCATACAATGAATTGTTGGCTATTGCTACAAATATATCCGTGCAACTTATGACTGGTTTTGTGGTCCAGGGTCACATTTTATATAAATTTTATATAAATATTTATTAAATTAAAATTTTGTAATTGTTTAGTTATTATTGTTATTATTGATAATAATAATATTATCATCTATATTAGTAGGCTAATTAATTGCCCTCATTCCGATCATTTACATGTGTTTGAGAAGATGATTTATTGTTATGTAGGGCTGGTTCATGCTCTCTAACATCAACATCCCCCTACTTTTGGAATAAAAAGAAAAAGTTTGTGTGTGTGTGTGTGTGTGTGTGTGTGTGTGTGTGTGTGTGTGTGTGTGTGTGTGTGTGTGTGTGTGTGTGTGTGTGTGTGTGTGTGTGTGTGTGCTCTCTCTCTCTGTAAATTTAGCAATCAAGATCCGCTGTACACAGAATTCAGCTCATTTACCTGGATAGTACAAGAGATCAGTCAAGATCTCTCATATAAATTTTCTCGCTTTTGACTGCTATGATGTATTGAGAGTTTTAGAGCTGACGTTAGAAGGAGAGCGAGAGAGAGAAGATGGAGCAAGTCATGGACAGATTTGATTTATGTCAGTTCTGATCTGCTCAGTAACTCATCTGCTGACATTTTTTCTCTCTCTTTCTCCTCCTCTCTCTCTTTCTTTCTCTCTCTCTCTCTCTCTCTCGCTGTCTGTTTTTAGCAGTGCTGTTGAGAGAGGAGCTGCCCTCATTTATCAGACTGTCAATCCAGCCCTCTATTCCACACCACTGCTCTGACACACTGACTAATGATGGCTTGCACTAAAGACACCTTGTTCTTAGCAACACACACACACACACACACACACACACACACACACACACACACACACACACACACACACACACACACACACACACACTTTACCATTCTTCTGAATCACACTGACAGACTGACAAATGATGTTTCAAAGCAAAGACACCTTGATGTCTCGCTTTCTCTCTCAGTCATTTACTGGCCCCATCTCACTAATTACTTTATCGAACATTTACATGATATTCAAATCTCATTGCATCTTTTCTGAGCTCAAACTATTCAAGAATATGATTGGAGGAAGACAGGGCCTTCTGCAGAGCAAATTGACTTGTGATGGGGGCTGTGAACAGATAATGAATGTTTATTGCACAGTTTATTTTGTTCACAACATAACTGAGGAAATATTGATTGTGTTTGTTATTTTCCCATGATGCTCTTGCCCATTGAATGTGTTTTCATGCTGAGGCATTCAAGTATATTTTGGATGACACCATCAAAGTGTTGGGTGAGATTTCCATCTAGAGGCCGACTTTGGTGTCACAGCTTGCGCATAAAATGGAGGTACTTACGCGAAGAAACGAATTAACTTTAAGTTATAAAAAGGGAGGGAGGGTTAAAAAGAAATTATTTACTGTCTGTCTTCTTACAGTAGCAATTCCTCTGTACAGCAAAGACTGTCTATGAGATGTGATGTTGTATATCAGACAGGAATGAGATACATAGTTGTTGAACTACAAAGATTCTCTGTGAAGCCAGAAAGAATCATAACTGAAATCACGACACAGTCCTGTTTCAACATGGCTGCCTTTTTTCAAAAGATTAAATCGAAAATGTTAGTACACAGCATTCCACGCATAGTTTGGGAATTATATTATGCAAACTACATTGTGTAAACTGCAAATTATTGTTTTGCTAATTAAATTTCCTTTTAATGTAATGTAAGAAGTAGTTAATGTAATTCCACTTTTGCTAAGCACACTTGGGCCATTGTTTTACATTTAGATGACTGTCAACAGTGGCCCAATTTACATGAATTCTGTAGTAAATTCTATAGAGGGTTTGCACTTGTGTCATGATTTGGTCAGTTACCCAGAAACGTGACCATATTGGCGATATTCAGATGTAAATAACAGCATTGATTGCACAGTTAATGTACTACTGAATACGTTGTTCTGCTAATTTGTGCTGTCTAAACCACAGAAAAAATGTGTAGAAGCTGCTAAATCATAGAAGGACTTAGTAAGCAGGAAAGGGCACAATATTTTGACAAACTAAAGCTAATAGGTGATACAGATACGTACGAGCAGTATTAATTAGGATATTAGCCTAATATTTCACCTACCTGACTGGAAATGATAAGAACAAACACGAATGTTGTCAAGATTCTTGGCCTGGAAATCCTGGTTCACAAACGCATTTTGTTCCTCAGAAAGTTTTTTGCACTCTTCTCCTTGATTTGTTATAACTTTTGGCAGTCTGTAGTCCTCCCAAAACATGACAATAATTGACCATTTTCAGCAGCAATAATCAGCAAAATATGCAAGTTTTGTTTGGTTCAGAGGCATTGTTTACGTTCAGTGCCGCCAATATGTCAGATTGATGACATGTTGTGAAAGCACTCTATAGTTGGATCACTGTACACTACACAGTTTTACTCAATATACCTTTTACTGAATTTTATAAGGGTAGTTGCTCTTCCAATATGAGTCTTTTTTCTAAAGTAAAGCATTAGCATCTTAGCATGAGCTAGCATCACTAAGAAAGGCATTGAACTACCAGTGCTCATGTGCTCTGCAATTATTGCTAAAAAATCAACAAGACTTAATTTTCTAGTGAAAAAAAATCTTATGTAAAGTACAGCTAGATAAACTTATAAATGTACACCCTTCATTGCAGGAGAATAAGAAATGACATGGCAACACTACTGATGTCCATAGTGAGAAACTAAGGTCGTACATCGTGTTTTCCTTCTTCCTAAGCCTTACAGGAAAATATGGTAAGTTCTTTTATTGCTACAAATATAAAATTGCCATTTTGTGATCTTTATTGAGAGCAAAGTGTCAACTGAAGTGTCCAGGCTGACTGAATTCTTCAGTCTTAAAGTTTTGCTTTAAACAAGGTGTTAAAACATGACCTGTTCCATTGACCCATACGAATAACAAACTGTATAGTACTCCATTTTTTTTAGAATGTTAGGAATAAAAAAAATCAACCAGAATCAGTGGAATTGGGTATATTTAGCATTTTTTTAAAGACAATGAAGCATCATTACTGTCACAAACTGGAGCCCAACTGTCAAAGAAAGGTGGATTTTCCCCCCCATAATGTACCAGAAAGAATTAATATGTGCCAAATGGCCATATGTAACACATGGAAAGCAAATTATTATATTTTTATATACAGTCAAACCACAATTTATTCAGACACCTTCAACATTTCTCACATTACCACAGTTTATTGTATAGTTTAGGAAATGGTAATAAAATAAGACAAGAACTCAAGTGTTAAACTGTCAGAACAAATTCATCTTGATAATGTCAGATAACTTTGATGGAAAGGTATGTAACAAAACATGATCAGGTCAGTGTCAAATCAAATTTTTGGTCCCAAATTTTTATAAATTTTACTGGTAGTCCACTCTATGAAGAATTGTTGGGTATAATATGTCAGTTTACTTTATTTTGCTATCCTCTTTCTATAGTTAGTATATTAATTATATAACTATATAATTAATAACTATAGTGTCCTGCACCCACTAGTAAAAAAAATATAAAAAATTATATCTGGTGTCTGAATAATTTTTGGTTAGACTGTATTAAATACGAGGTTGAATCTTACTTTTCAGTTTAATAAAAAAAAGAAAACCTTTTAACAGTCAAGAATTTAATGTTTTAGAATGTTAAAAAGGGATATAAATTAATGTTAATGGCATAGTTTTTATTTTTTTAACATTCGTCTTATGACTGCAACACTTCCTTCCCCTAATTTTTGAGTTATTCAAAACGTATTATGTATTTTGATTATATATTGACTAAATAATAGCAAAAAACAGTACATCTTACCTCACTCCTCCATAGCCAAGATGTGTCGGTCATCTTTCACCACAAAGCATCATGAATTATCACACAATTGTATAGAAATACTGAAGACACAAGATAGCAAAGTAGTTTTGAATGGTTATTATTAAGTGTTTTTACACATGGAATATAGTAAATGGAACAACATTAGATGGAAGCATATAATTGGGGTGTTTCAAAATAACAGTAAACCTCTCTAGCTTTTTACAAAAAAAAAAAAAAAAAAAAAATCCCAGTTAGATAGAAAAACGATACATTAAATAACTATGTTGATAAATTTACATGACAAAAGAAAAAAGGAGAAAAAAAACTGTTGCTCATTACTTTCAATTTGATCTACTTTATCATGACTCAGTGTTGGGGCCCAGTAAGAAAAAAAAATAACACCAGTGCCCAGTAAAGAATTTGGCCGTGTGAGCAACTCGAGAGCGTGTGGCTGAAACCCAGAAGTATCTTGCATTTCTTCACCTTTCCATATTACACCAAACACTGACATTAGAATCACCATCTCAATACCGAAAGATGGAAGCATGCAAGATCTTGCTTCATTTTTGTCAATGTCTTTGGCTTGCAAATTTAACAGTGACTCTTGAAGTAGAAGAATGGGAGAAACATTGAAAAATCGCATCTCAGTAACTCTAATGAACACGCTTTTTATGGATTTTTACAAGAGATTGTAACAAGAACAGAGCTCAGAATGTCCATGCAACGTTACATTACAGATGTTCAACAAACCCTGAATTTACAAGATTTAAAGAAATAATTCACAACCTCATTTTACACAGAATTACAAAAATCTTTACAAAGATGCCACAGCACTGCTATTACCGCCGCTGAGCTGTCACACCCTCAACTGATCCGAGCAAACATGATTGTAAAAACATGAAACAAAACGTCTTAAAAATTGAGCCAACGATTCCATGTTACAAAATGAATAGTCTAACATTTAAATTGAACAAAAAAGGAAGCATGTTTTCTGCATCTCTGTGTTAATACAACTTGTTAAAAGCTTTAGTAATTGTCCAAAACTTTATCATGAAGTTCCTGAAACCTCAAGTATTCAAGGCCACAGAATGATATATATGCAGAATACCTTTATCACTAGGCGTCACGAGATAAAATATTTTATATTCGATTAACGCGATCGCACGTCTCAATTTTTGAAACCTTTCTTGTAAAAGTGAAACGTAAAGCATAGTTGTACTGACAAAACAAAACTGAAAGATATTCGTGAACAAATCAGGTTTAGAGACAAGAACTCCATACAAAGAGTGCAGTATTATTAGACCTCAAACTTTCTACACCGTTCGAGGTGTGAGCTAAATTGAGCCTGCAGATTCAACACATTGAAAAGACATTCCATCTGTTGCAAAACTAGACAATTAAAGTCCCCAAAATGCAGTACTTTATAAAAGAAAATCTGACAACAAAAAAAATCTTGGGGCCTAAAAACAAAAAAGAGAGACAAAAGACAGGATTCCTTCCGAGTTAATGGTCTGAGTATAATGTACAGTGGGCTAAATGCAGCCCTTTCAACAACCCCTGAACTGGTGTGATGGTGAGTCCCATTGGGCAGATGCCACACTGAAGTGGGGTTTAATGATTGGACTGAAGGATTAGTCAGCCACATCTGTACTTATTTATATCCCTGCTGATTCCAGGCCTGCCCATAGACGCCGTAAGTGGGCATCTGCCAGCCGTTGGGCATATACTGACCCATCTGCTGACCGTTGCCGTATGACTGACCCCACTGTCCGTAAGGCTGGGCCGCATAGGTGGGTTTATTCTGTCGTGGAAAAAGACAAATTGTAATACTTCAGTTCGCAATAGGGCAGAGAGGAAATGCATATTTCTGAGAGGTCAAGATGAAGGGGTACCTGGGGCATTTGCATCTGTTGCATTGATCTCATATCAGCTGTTTCTTTGCCCCAGTAACACTTCACAGTGTGGCCCTCAATGCAGGTCCCATTTACGGACACTATGGCATGGGCAGCACCCTCATGAGAGTCGAACCTTTTTAAAAAAAAAAATAATAATAATAAAAATAAATAAGTAAATGTATAGGTGATTGATTTAAAGAGACAGTTCACCCAAAAATGAATATTCCGTCTTTAATTACTCACCCTTATGTCTTTTAAACCCGTAAGGCTTTTGTTCATCTTCGAAACACAAATTTCAAAAATATTTTTAATGAAACCAGAGAGCTTTCTGACCCTGCGTAGACCCAGAAAGATAGTAAGGACACTGTTAAAAATAGTCCATGTGACATCAGTGGTTCAACCGCAAATTTACAAACCTACGAGAATACTTTGTTGAATAAAGTCATTTTTTCTTTGTGCACAATTTCTTCTCTTGCCTTCCCACATTCACGACTGTACCACAAACGTATGTGGTGTCTCTACTGCAGAAGCTGGCATTCTGACATACAACCCAGATGCGCTACGCCTTGTTTGCAAGCAAAGGAATGTACACACATGCATTGTGGTACTGCTGCGAACGCGTGTTGAAGATTGACACGAAGAGAAGAAATTGTTGAATAAAGTTATTTTTGTTTTCTTTGCACACAAAAAGTATTCTTGTAGCTTGATAAAATTAAGGTTTAATCACTGATGTCACATGGACTATTGTAACATGTCCTTACTGCCTTTCTGGGCCTTGAACGTGTCATGAATGTGCGTTGCTGTCTATGCAGCATCAGAAAGCTCTCGGATTTCATCAAAAATATCTTAATTTATGTTCTGAAGATGAAAGAAGGTCTTACAGGTTTGGAATGACATGAGGGCAAGTAATTAAATGACAGAACTTTCATTTTTGGGTGAACTATACCTTAACGTCGTAAAGAAGCAGAATTACATACCTCACAAATGAGTAGCCTTTCTCTGGGAAAACCCTGATCTCCATTATCTGCCCGAATGGAGAGAAAGTCTGTCTCATCAGCTGATCTACAGTGGATGAGAAAAACACATTCAAATATCATAAAATATCAATATTTTGAAACATTTCATCTAGCTCTGCTTAAAAGCCTTTTAATTTAATGACATTTGTTCATTTACTAACAGGATGTGCAAACCTGTTTTAAAATTCAACAAGGTCTTATCCACCTTATTTTTCCAATGCAGAAGTAAGCCATTTCCCCATAAGCTACCGTAGGCGAGAATAACAACAAAGAGCAGTAAATGGTAAAACTGTTTGCTCTGCAAACCATTGTGTTCATAATTAAGATAATGCATAAAAATACGGTAAAACACACCAGTTTGCGACATCAAGTAACGAATGAGCTGTTCTGTACAGCTAAAAAAAAAAAAAAAAAAAACAAGAAGAAAAGAAAAAGCTGGACGCAGATGAGACCGGAAGCCAGGCACATTAAAATTACAAATGGCTGTGCCCGCTAGGAGAAAACAAGGTGGATAAGATCATATTATTTTCACAACATATGGACAATCATAATATTTAGATATTTGTACAAACCTGAAAGGCCAGAAGCAATGCCACCACAATACACGGTGCAGTTACTAGGACTCGACTGGTTCAGGACCTCCTCATAGGACAAGTGTTTGCTGCTGGATGCTTGAGATTAAAATGAGAGAATATTTTATAGTAATATAACACAAATGCACATGAATAAAAAGAAAAAACAGTTCCATAATAGAATCCAAAAAAATTAGACACCAAAGAAACTGTCAAATTATATAGTTTAGACCGACTTACCTTCATTGTTTGGTTTAGGAGCTGATGGCTTCCTTGTGGCCCAGTTTGTTCTGATCTGTCTGCCTCCCAGCCACTGGCCATTCATTTGCTGAATGGCACTTTCTGCATCCTATCAGTGGCAACAAAACCAATCAAACTGATCAATAACAAAAAAAGTTGTAAAGACACAAAAAAGTTATATTCATGTTATCCTGCTGCAAAAAGAGTATAACTTTGCCATCATGGCACTTAACATGAAAAACTTACCCATTTATTAATAAAGGAGATGAAACCATATCCTTTAGATTTGCCTGTGGCCAGATCCTTTACCACACGGGCATCACTAAACGAAATACATGAATGTTAATAAGGAAATCCAGCAGAGATGAGGTTTAAATAGCACTTGAATTACACAATATTCCACTTACGATATCTTTCCAAACGGAGCAAAGGCTGCTCTGACATCATCTGTTGAGATTTCTGGGCTCAGGTCACCAACGAAAACATGGAAATGATCTACAATAATGGTTTGAAGGGAAACGGTTAGATATTTCATAAACCTTGAAGCAAAAGAGAAAATGATTCATGCTTTACAGTTTGACCACACAGGCTTTTATATATGCCAGTATAACACACCATGCACATGCTGGATGAAGAGGACACTTACTGCTTGTGTCTTTCTTTTGACTGCCTGGCATTGAGGCCCAGTTAACTTTCATATCCTAAGAGAGAAAGCAAAGAAAAGACGAGCAGATTAAGACACCGACATAAAACATCATCTGCATCTTACTTAGCTGCATAATATGGCGAGCCTCCAAACGCAGAAGAAATAATCTGACAAAATAGAAACCCTGGTTGCCACTCAGGTTCAAAAAAACATAAAAAGGGACTATTAAAAAAAAAAAACTCTGGTATAATTTTCTACATAGTAAGAGAGTCTAAATAGCAGACTTACAAAGAAGTGACATTATCAACTTGTATTACTCCTCAAATGGTCCTTCATTACCTGTTGAGGATAAAATATTTGCACTGAATATATTTTCGCCAAGGCTTTGCTAAATTTGAAGGCCTGGTACAGGTGTAGACGATGAAAAAGCAAAGCCAGATGTTGACATACATGGAGGGGAGGATCAAAAGATAAAAATGGTCAACTTGTACCCAAAAGATGACTCAAAAAAATAAAATAAAATAAAAAATGCTCACATGCTTTAGGGAGTTTGAAACATGAAAGAGTAATTAGGCACTCCAGTGGACCAGTAAAGGATTCTGGTGTGTTGCAAGCACTTTCTGAATAATACCAATATAACTAGTATTCTCAGTTATATTAGCACATTAAAGCCATAAGCTAACAGTATAAATATGTACAATGAACATCTATTTTTACTTGCTTTTTACATTTTCTTTTCAATCTGTAAAAGCAGCAATATGCCACAAAGATAAAACAATATTTTGTTAAAAAAAAACAGCATAAACAGTAAATCCTTGGTCACTATACAGTGGTGGCCAAAATTATTATAAATCCTTTGCTGTGGTGTGTTGTAGGAAATATTAGTTTACAATTCCAAACATTCATTTTGCCATTAATTGTAATAATCCAGTGAGATTTTTGTTTGCACAAGGAGTCTGACAACAATCTCACTGGATTATTAAAATTAATGGCAAAATGAATGTTTGGAAACATAAACTGTTATTTCCTACTGACACACCACAGCAAAAGATAGAAATAACTGACTTAAAACCAATTTAGCTCGTGTTCTAATAATTTTGGCCACCACTGTACATTGACTTGTATCATGTAAATAGTTGATGAGATGGAGGGATTTAAGAAAAGGATTTGATGCACAGGGTAAAAGCAACTTACCTGTAAACACACTACAAGTGTGCTAACTAAAGATATTCAGTGTATCATCTTAGTATGTAGCATTAACATAGCTCCGAAAAGACATTTAGGGGGTGTAACTTAATTTCAAACCATATTTTATTTATTTTTGAGGGTGTGTTCACAATATTTTACCTTTCCTAAGATCTTCCTGCCGTTCATGGCAGCCAAAGCTGCAGCAGCATGTCTGTTCTCATAGAACTCCACAAAGCAGTATGGGTCATTTCCAGCCGTCTGAAAAACATAAAATGAACTGGGTCAAACACTGATCTTGTAAAGTTATAGGCTTCCCACTCTTTTTAATCAGTTAATCATTTTTAAGCAGTGGTCAGTCGTTTTGATCATAGACCAATTTGTTAACTGAAATGCAAATGCATTTGCAATGAAATTTTAATCTACACAAGAGCAATAACTAGACATGAACACAGCTAAAGATATTTATCAACTACAGCCATTTCCATGGCGTTTGAGATTCTACTAACTTGCATGACTTTTCCAGGCCAGAAAAACACCACTTTAAAATATTATCCGGTTTTCCATGACAGTGGAATCCCAGGATTTCGGATGTTTTTTCAACTCACATCAATTATCATTTTACAGCTCTTGCAGGGGCCAATCTGGGAGAACACTTGCAGAATGAGGGCCTCCGTAACGTCCCTGGAGAGGTTCCCGACATACCTAAAGCACAGAAGAGCACAGCAAACTGAGAAACACGGTCAATGCGTCGCGTTTTTCCTCCATCTCTCACGCTAGCAGCACATTCCGCGAGGTTTCATTTCTGCCACGTTTTCAGCGCACAAGAGCGAACAGCTAACATGATCCAAAAGCTCTTTTTATTACAGAAACCACGCATAGTAAACAGCCAGTCCGTCTGATTAAAGATTTTACATTAGAGGACAGTGTGATAAGGGCCCTAAGGGGATATAATAACATTTAAGCGCCTTTTTTGTAGTTAGCTTATTGGGTAACGGAAACCTAGCGCTACAAACGGAACTTGTGTGTTAGCAAAAGCCTCTTCTGCACGATAATTAGTCATAATGTGGACAGATCAGTACATCCATTTGGACACAGCTGGATAAAATAGAGTAAGATTAAGGGAAACACTGTATTTCTTAACCGCTACCCCTGCTAGGCTCGGTTCCGCTGCCCCAGTTTGGTGTTTGTCTAGCCGGCTTATGCTGTAGGGACTGAAAGCTTGGACGCTCATATCACACTTCATTTATAACATAAAGAGTCATCAACGTACTTGTGTTCTTGAGCTGATTAACTAAGTTTGGCGTGCTGCGCTTGCGACCTGTGTGGCGCTTTACTAAACGTGTTTAAACACGAGTTTGGCTTCGTAAAGTGGCCGACTAAACTACAGCAGCACTTACAATGTCCTGGGCTGGTCCTCGTCCATCATCATCATCATGCTGGTGGCGAAAATGTTGACGTTTTGATTTAAAAACTGCTCTGTTTTTAACGTTCGAGTGGATAAAGCTTCTATGATTTTAACTTGTTAGTTAACGCGAATTTACTGGAATAACTTCCTCTGACGTTACACGTGAAACGTCATCACATGACGTTGCGAGCGCTCTTCTTTAGCTCCTGTTGTTCCGGAGACAGAAACCGATTACTGCCCCCTATCAGGGCATACGCTGACCCTAATGCCAGGAGATAGGGCCGATTGCAGAACAGCAGAACCATACGTCACAGCAGTCACACGGCAGCAGCGCCACGGCAGCAGGCTCAGACGGTAGTGGGCGGAGTCTCCATCTGAGATCGAAAGTGGGTGAAAATAATGATCAACTTATATTTTTCTATATATTTTTAAACAGTATAAATTGAGTACAAAGCTCAAACAAAAAACAAAACAAAACTTGAGCAATAGAATGTTTTTATTTAGTTAAACTATATTTTTTGCCTAATCATTTCAGTATTAACCAATTTTTCATTGTACATAATACCATGTACTATACACTATACCCATCATAAACTGGATTTTCCAAAAAAATATTACAAAATCAAACAAAACATATAGCACAGAAGGCACACATTTAACAACAATAATAACCACACATTACTCACCTAACTAAATTAGTTTAAACCTAAAATAAATCAAAACTCTTTAAACATGCAATTAATCCAGAGGCATGATTTGTTCACACACTCATTAAGGAAATGTCCATATCATCCTTAAATTTAAAGTGAAACATGAAGGGCTCTTTGGCCAGCAGACTCTCATCATTTGTTTCTGCCATTATAAAAGTTCATTATGTTACTGCACATGAAATATAACGCGAATAACATTAAATAAATATTTTTTATAAGGTTACACACTGATTATTTATAACTTAAACCCCATTTTTCTACCCATCCGTTGGTCGCGCATATACGCCATGTTTGTAGGTTTTTTTTACACTTTTTATGCGTATGTGTAGTTCTAATCAAATCCTCGTTCAACACGCAATGTGTTGTGGGCAATATAATAGCCGTTAGAGTGCGCATTAATCCGTACTTCGAATTCTAAAGGTAAATTGTAGTAGACCGTCCGGAAATCTTTGGAATACTTTTTAGGACATACCAATTCTATTTTCGAATACTATTTAGGACGGATATTTTGTGGGACCTGATTGGGCTGCAGCAGGAGACTCCGCCCACTACCGTCTGAGCCTGCTGCCGTGGCGCTGCTGCCGTGTGACTGCTGTGACGTATGGTTCTGCTGTTCTGCAATCAGTCATTATTGAATGCCAGCGAGTCTGGATCATTTCGGCGAATCGGTTCTTTCGATTCACTGATTCTTTATCATATCCTCCTGACTACCAGGAAAAAAATGTTTTGAGATTTTAGTATTTTTTTTATGTCATTACATTGTTTAGAGTATAAAAACAAAATTGAAAAATAAAATTTTTGAAAAATTATATTTTATTCATATGTTATGCTACGTCCTCTGTAGAGGACATCAGAACTTTAAAAAATCTCTTATTTTTTAATAAAAAGACATGAATAGACGTAAAAAGGCAAAAACAGTCCAATTTCTGTTTCATCACAAATCCATTTTTATTTTTCATACCAAACTTTATGTATAGATGATTGTCAATTATTTTTTTAAAGATATATACAGAATGATTTGATAAACCATTTTTCTTTATGCAGAATGTGTGTAAAATGGCCATAAACAGGTTTTCCATGTATCTATAAACTATGTATAATTTGCATATTAATGTGTTTTTGGGGCAACGTATAATGATCAAATAAGTATAATAATGAGAGTAGTAATTGGCAAGATTTTCATAATGATATCTAATACTTCATAGCTATACTGAAATATAATTTCTTTCCCTATTTACTTGTTGTGTTTCCCAAAATGCGTAATAAGCATGCACCAAGTCCTAGTGTCCTCTACAGTGGAAACATCCTGTTTCGTGACAGAAAGTCATATTTTAATTTGAAACCCCATAACATTTTCCTGAGATGTTGTTTTATGAGAAAAAATGCAAAAATTTTCAGATTTAAATGATCATTACAAAATATTACCATATTTCCATACAGGTGTTATTTGATCACTAAATTAATGTCAGCCATATTTAAAGACCAAGAAGAGGGAGTGGTCATGGTGAAACTTCCAATCATTTGGTATCTCTGAAAAGCCCTGAATGTGCTCTGTACAGGACATCCAGACCTAAAAATCTGACATGTAAGGTCTCAGAGAAATGGCTAAAAACTTTTGTCCTCTACAGAGGACAAAACTCCATTGCTGGTAGTCAGGAGGATATGCTCTCCGACAGACATGTCTTCCGGCGAAACATATTAACTACTCTAAACGTCATAATAAAGCCAAGTGTAGATCGATTAAGTTTTAAGGGCATCCATTAATATTATGTACCAGTTTGTTGAAGGCATTCTTCTTACAAAAATGAAGTCATTTAAAAAATCTGTTAAATGTTCATATTTAATTTGCATCTAAAGCTACTAAAACTGATACTGATACTAAAATTCGTATACAGTTATTGGTGTTCAGTCCAATTTGGAAACTAATTTTTCAATCATTAAGGTCATTCTTTGTGAAATAGAGTGGGTTAAGGTTACATTATGAGCAAAATGCTTCATAGAATATAAAATAAGGAAATTAGACATCACCAGAGTGAATTTTTGTTCAGGGCATGGGTCTATTGGGGAGCTAGGAGGGCAATGGCCTCCCAGATTCTTCTTGTGCCTCTCAAATATCGCCAGGATACTTCATTTTTGTGATAGCACAGAATATAAAAAAATCTAAACATTATTTACATATTAAAATGACATTACATAGAATGTAAATTTAATGCTGCAGTAGATACATTTCATTTCAGTTTTACTTTTGCATTACACACACTCCACATATTTTTATATGTTTAAGATGTTTACAAACACCTTGCAGAATCTGCAATATATTAATAGCCTAAAAAAGAAAAAGGTGCAAAAAAAAAAAGAAGAGAAAAATAGATCTTATATTGTATGTTTTTAGTACTGTCCTGAATAAGCATTTTCACATAGGCCTAACAGACGTTTACTGTCCATATGCATTTACACAAATTCAAATTCATTACCCGATGATCCACAATCCACAAAGTCCCATGTTTGTCCTGTGCAGTCCTGGTCTGCCTGCTGTTCTAAAGAAAAATCTCAATATGTTGCCTTGTGCATCAGTGAATGCATAACACACCTCCGTTAACACACCTTATCTTAATGTTTATGTATGTCTGCACTATGTTTGTACTTTCTGTACTGAAAGCTTTTTTAACACCAAGACAAATTCTCTGCATGTGTGTGTGTGTGTGTGTGTGTGTGTGTGTGTGTGTGTGTGTGTGTGTGTGTGTGTGTGTGTGTGTGTGTGTGTGTGTGTGTGTGTGTGTGTGTGAACACACTTGGCAATAAAGCTCTTTCTGATTTTGATTCTGCATGTTTGCAGATTTTAATCAAGTTGACAACGCACAGTAAGACTCGTTTTTAAGAATTAAGAATCAAGCAAGTAATCATTTGAACCCAATCTTTTGTAAATTCACTTATTCAGTCTTGTAGTCTGTATGTAAACATCTATTATGTGAAATGTGAATAACGTAATAATTACGTTAATGACGTCATTACGTTATAGCGTAAAAGAACTGGTGAACCGGTTTTTTGAACCGGTTCTTTGAAACGAACTGTCCGAAAGAACCGGTTCGCGGAAAAGAACCGAACTTTCCATCACTAGTTGAACAGCGACCTCTAGTCAGATTTCTCTTGGTCAACAGATTCATTGAAAAGATTCGACTCAAAAGTAAGCAACTTGTTAAAGAGTCGTACAGCTAACCGACAGCTATTCTTCCTTCTTTCCGTTTCGTGCCTCTTGCATTTGGCAAGAAAAGCTTGTACTGACCATACTCACTAAACGTTTTCTTTATCAACTGTAAACCACGACATAAACACTCACACAAAGTAAATGCATGTTGCTTTAACTTTTTAATACCACATATTACATCATGTTGTTCCATGAGTCACGCACTCATGTGAACACATAACTAAATATAAATCTTTCACATCTGAAGCAAATTTCAGTAAAAGCTAAATCATGTTGGTCCAATCACATGAACGTAGGCACCGGTTGAGAGGCGTGTTCACTCAGATCCCCTGATGCTGCTCTGCAGTGAAGATGGCGGAGAAAGGAGACGGCCATCTAAAACCAATAAACGGAAAATTCATCTAACTGCATGCGGTCTTCAGAAGAGCATTTGTGTAGTAGGTGAGTAAATGAGAGTATGGTGCAGAAACCGGGCTAATATTTACTCCTGTCGACATTTAGCTGGTTCACGCATAGTTCGTCTGAAAAGGTTTGGTTGCCGCACACGGCTCCTTATTACGGCGAACACGGGCGAACTAATCGAGGCATAGAAATATTTCTGCTAAACAACCCCAAAAGCGCGCACGTAATTGTTTTAAAAAACACAAGTGAAACAAAAATGCAGATTTTAATATCTGCGTTAGGAAGCGTAAGCATATTGACTTCCATTTCTCCTAGCCGACCAATTTGCAAAGGCCTTCAGGGCTTATGGTTCATTATAATATCCTCCAAATAAAGTGTTTGTTTGCTGGCCTGTTTATTTAGCAGCCAGCGACACATAATTTTAATCTCGACATGGAAACGCACATTTAGTTGTGTTAATACTGTATTCCGTGGCATACATTTATAGACATTTTAGAAATAAAAGGCGCCTCTGAGAAGTTTTACAATTTAGATTTAGTTCTGTAGTGCTCTTTTAATGCCTCTTTATTTTCTTTTTTTGTCTTTCTTTCAGCACTGGCAGAAGATCTGGCTTCCCAGGATGGACAGTGCTTAGAAGTTGGGCAACGTTTAAGCTGAATGCATTGTGATTTCCAATAATTGAGACAGTGATTTCTAAAAAGCTGTCTACATTAATGAAAAGAACAATGTAGTCAGCTTAGCATATTCAACCATGTACATGAATATTTTTAAATAGGTGTCTTGAGCTGTGTAATATATACATGCATGTATTAGGGCAATTTTTTAGCTAAACTAGGCAGATCCCTTCCCACTTGCATTCTCGTATAGTTTTAATATAGCTCTTTTTAAGAAATTAAACATGGATGTGAATGAGATTTTACCTCCCCTCCCATTGGAGCCACCAGACGCAGTATTGGAGGGGAATGATTACAATAAAGCACCTCCACCACCTCCCCTGCAAACGTCCAGTGACGCAGAGGAAATGGACGTTAGCTCTGGTGGTGATGGACACCAACACACCCCAGCAGTGGACAGGGATGAACAGCTCCTCTTCAACAAGCGCACATTGTCCATTAGTTGTAACCTATCAGGTAGTCCTGACCCCATGGCCGTGTGCCCTAGAACCGCTCGCCATGCTCCCCCAGTTACAAAGTTCTTACCTGATCTCAAACTCCTTAAAGATGTAAAGATCAGTGTCAGTTTTTCTGAAAGCAGTAAGAGCAAAGACAGGAAGGTGTTGTACACTGGATTGGGGCAGGGTAGAGATGAAGAGCAGAGCCTAGAAGGCCTGAATGGTGAATTGCATGATTCTTTAGAGGAGAGAAGTGTGCCGGGCAGCTCGACCATGGGCACTGGTTCTTTAGGCTTAGCTAGAAACAGTGAAGACCTGGAGACAGAGCAGGAGAACAAGGTTGAGTTTGCTGTGTTGGACGACCTGGAAGATTTCAGCGAGAACTTTCTGGAAGTGGAAGACGGAGAGCAAAGCGCTTTTAGTTCTCAGATGATAGTTCAACAGGAGCAAGCGCACGAGGAGGACCTAAATTACTCCTATGAGGTAAAATGCATGGTCTTTTAGCCATTTTCTTTAAAACATTACATTGTAATGTAGGCTAATTAAAGCCATCTAAACCTGCAAATACCAATATTCAAAACATTTCTTGAAATGTGCATCTGCCACAAATAGAGTGTGTGTGTCTTTTATTCATCAGGAAGGATCCTGGACTGTAACAAGGTGGTCCATTCGAAGAAGATTTGAATTACAGCTCACAAAATGGGCTTGATTCAAATCTTGACGTATGTTTAGTTGATGATGTGTCAGTGGCTGTCAGTTACTAACCCAACTACTCTTCCAGGAGGACTTTGACAATGATGTAGATGCCCTGCTGGAGGAAGGCATGCCCATGCCTAAGAAAAGGCGTCTGGCTGAAGACAAGTATGCGGCAGACAGTGATCACCATTCAGACGGGGAGGCCGGAGTTCAGCCCATGATGACCAAAATTAAGACCGTTCTCAAGAGTGAGGCTCAGAAACTCTTGATTAACTCATAGAAAGTTTAATTGGAGGGTATAAAACACCATTGCAACATTTGTTAACTTTTTAACATTAAGATGTCTTGGCGTTACACAACTACACAAAGAAGATGATTGTAATCAAACCAGAGTTATTATAGCTTTCTGTGGTTTTTGCTTTTTGTGCTCAGGAAAAAAAATGGCAAAGAAGTTTTACATTTTTGTGCTGCTTAAAGTGTTAGTTTACCCAGAAATGAAAATTCTGTCATTAATTACCCGCACTCATAAAACCTGCAAAACATTTATTCATGAAGCACAAATTCAGATATTTTTGATGAAATCTGAGAGCTCCATAGACAGCAACACAACTGAAATGTTCCCAGGTCTATCTTAATTTGTGTTCCGAAGATTAACGAAGGTCTTGCGGGTTTGGAACAACACGAGGGCGAGTAATTAATGACGGAATTTTCATTTTTGGGTGAACTTACCCTTTAATATTTTTGTGAAAACTGATGCAATTTAAATATTGAATAGAAGTAGTTCAAAATAACAGCATTTATTTGAAATAGAACCATGTAACAATGTTAAAGTCTTAACTGTCATTTTTAATCAATTTAACGATTTCTTGATGAATATGTGATCATTTCTGACTTTTGAACAGTAGTATATTTTGTATCGGACTAAAAGTAACTTGTTGGCATTTAAAAAAAAAATAAGTGTCATAAATGCATTTTAGTTTTTAGGTTTACCATTCATACAAAAATTTTTTTAAACAATTTAGTTTTTAACCATAACACTGATTGAAACCACATAAAACCCTACATAGGTTTCTAGGTGATTAAAGGTGTGTTTTTAAATGTATTATTTTTATTTATTTTTTTGATTTGACTAGTTTTTTTTATTTTTAAGGTCGCGGGCGTCCACCAACTGAGCCGTTACCTGATGGGTGGATCATGACATTCCATAACTCTGGCATTCCAGTCTACCTCCACCGGGAAACCAGAGTTGTAACCTGGTCTAGACCTTACTTCCTCGGAACAGGAAGCATTAGGGTAAATAGTTTGGCTCCCCATAAGATGTCTACTTACAAATTGAGTGCTTTGCATTCTCATGCACCTCATCCTGGTATCTTGCTCATTTCCCCCTAGAAACATGACCCACCAACCAGTAGCATTCCCTGCTTACATTACAAGAAAATGAAGGAACAAGAAGAAAGGGAACAAAATGGAGAGGTGACTCCGACTGCAGAAGTGTCTCCGGTGAAATCTGGCGAGGAGGGCGTCTCATTGGAGAGAGTCGATGAGCCTGACTCTACTGCCACAGAAGAGCCAACAGGCAGACCAACATCAGATAATCCAGACCTTGACCTCACAGAGCCAGGAGGGTCTTCGGAAGGGAAGGAAAGCCAAGCTAATGATACTGCACAGGGAGCACTTGGCCAGGTCAAAGCCAAGGTGGAGGTCTGCAAAGATGAGTCTGTTGGTAAGCGGATGAGGTTTCACTCTTTTGTGCATCACTATTTAAACTTAACATGGTTTGTAAACCCTCTCTTCTTGTGACTTGTATCCCAGATATTGAGGAGTTTAGAAGCTACCTAGAGAAGTGCTTTGATTTTGAGCAAGTGACGGTGAAGAAGTTTCGCACATGGGCTGAGCGCAGACAGTTCAACAGGGACATGAAGAGGAAGCAGGCTGAGTCTGAGAGGCCCATCCTCCCAGCCAATCAGAAGCTCATTACACTGTCTGTACAAGATGCGCCCACAAAGAAAGGTACCCATCTGTGAGCCATTACTTTAATGAATTGACGTGTGGCGTTTTAACAAGACTGACTGTTTTTATATTTCAGAGTTTGTCATCAACCCCAACGGGAAGTCAGAAGTGTGCATTTTGCACGAGTATATGCAAAGAGTACTCAAAGTGCGACCAGTTTACAACTTTTTTGAATGTGGTAAGTAGCATAATGCATAAGACTAAAATTGTAATTGAGAAAATGTTTGAAGCTGTGACAAAAATAGCCTGTAATAAGCATGTTGAATTATTTGTGTGCCAAGTCTGCGGTATCATTTACTGTTATGCTAAGGAGTTCGCTTGGCAGAAAAATGGGTCATTTTTGTCAATGGTACTTCAAATGCTGTTGAAAGCAATAAAACACGTAAGATCATGCTGAACAATTTGAAAAAAGACATTTTGTCCTTGATTTAACTCTCTTTAACAGTGATACAATTGCATTAATAGTACATGGCCTGTTGTGGCATAATGATTTTACTTTACATGTTTTGTCCAGAAAACCCAAGTGAACCCTTCGGAGCCTCAGTCATTATAGATGGTGTTACATATGGCACAGGAACAGCAAGTAGTAAAAAACTTGCCAAGAATAAAGCTGGTACCTTTTCCCCATCATTATCTGAGTCCTTAATATGTGACCCTGGACCACAAAACCAGTCTTTTTTTTATTGAAATGTACACAACATCTGAAAGCTGAATAAATAAGTTTTTCATTGATGTATGGTTTGTTAGATGTATGTTAAGTATATATGGTAGGAAATTTGCTAAAATATCTTTGCATAATATCCTAATGATTTCTGGCATAGAAGCAAAATCAATCATTTTGACCCATACAGTGTATTGTTGGCTATTGCTTATGACTGGTCTTGTGGTCTAGGCTCACTTATTAGCAAGAATTGTTTCACAAATAGATTACTGTAAATATTTTATTGGGCACCATAAGTATTTATACTGCAATTCTCTTTTTGACAGCTCGAGCAACACTGGAGATCCTCATTCCTGATTTTGTGAAGCAGACGTCTGAGGAGAAGCCCATAGAGGGGGATGAACTGGAGGTACTGCTCTTCTTTCTGAGTGAATTGACTGATTTTATTTTTGATCAGAGTTTCATTTTTTGCGGTACTTATGGATGTTTATTTCCAATTCCACAGTATTTTAATCATATCAGTATTGAAGATTCAAGGGTGTACGAGCTGACCAACAAAGCAGGTTTACTCTCACCATATCAGATCCTTCATGAGTGCCTTAAGAGGTATGTTGTGAGATAGACTCTGTATTACAAGAAAAAGCATGTTAATACAACCATGGGTCCTTGAAATGTCATGTCTGATTAAAAAGAAACTAAAGATCTGTTGTCTGTTCCATAGAAACCACGGCATGGGTGACACCAGCATTAAGTTCGAGGTGATTCCAGGAAAGAACCAAAAGAGTGAATATGTCATGACATGTGGGAAGCACACTGTACGTGGTTGGTGTAAGTATCCATGCTTAAGAGGTTTCATTTGGAGCACTCACAAAAATTTTCACAATGCCAGACTTCAGAAATTCTCTGCAGGTTAACCACAAGCTACATACCTAATACTGTTGCTCTTGTTGACTGCAGGTAAAAACAAGAGGGTTGGAAAACAGCTGGCATCACAGAAGATTCTTCAGATGCTTCATCCTCATGTGAAGAACTGGGGCTCACTGCTGCGCATGTATGGCAGAGAAAGCAACAAAATGGTTAAGAAGGTCAGCACTGTTATTAAAATACGCTGCATTTTAAAGGGAACCCTGGGTATTAAGACTTTTATGGCTTAATATGACACAAATGTCTCTTACTGAAATATGTAGTTGAAAACCCTTAAATTTACATAATTAAAAAAAAAATCCAAATAGTTTTATACGTATTTTGGACTATAGGGTATTTGATGGTGTAAGATGATTGCACTTAGTGAGTTACTGGCGCTACCTCTTTCTTTCGTTTACCGCAACAACTCTGAATTAGGGCTGTTCAATTAATCGAAATTTGGTTTCGATTTCGATTTCTCCTTCAAACGATCATGAAAATGCAGTAATTAGTGTTAATTTCGTCAGACGAGACGAGACGAAATATGTTCGTCAACGACCTTTTTTTTCATGACTAAGACGAGACGATGACAAGACTGCACCACTGTCCAAAAACGCTGACTAAGACTAAATTAACATGCATTATTGTTGACAAAAAAAGACGAGACAAATGTTTTGCATAAAATAAAAACTAAGATAAAATCTCTCTTCATTTTCGTCTACAATCGTCTCTGCTTTTTCATCAGCTGTTACGGCTTTAAAATATTCAAACTGCGCTTTGGCGCTGGCTGGCGCTGAGCCAGAGACGGACGAGCTCTGCTCTTGTCATATAATCACAACTATGCAGTGTTTTTAACCACATAACGCTTATTTTAGGTTTCAGACATTTAAATACACATAAGTACTAGTAAAAGGAGACATTTAGAGTTTGTAAAATACACACATAGGTCCATGGAAGCAGCAAATAACAATCTATTCAAATATAATTTGCCGATGTGTTTTATTCATATCACATACACATAGGCTTAGTAACTAAAAAGTTCACTCTATTCCTCTTCTAGTTCACCAGCCACTTACTTGCATGTATTTCGGGAGAAACGGATGAATGTATATGTGCTGTAAATACGGCTGACAGGACTCTCTGAGTCTGAACAGCAGCGCGAACAAACATGGCCGCGCCCATCTCACGTTACAGATTACGATCCAGATCATTTATATAGGGTTTTAAACGACGAAACATACTAATTCACACATATTTGTGAATCGGAATATTAGATAGTTCATGGCATGGTAAGCAAGTGTGTGAGTATTCTGGATAAAAAAGGAAAAACGAAATAAAAGCGATCTATCTGTCATACATTGTTATTGTGTCTGTGTTGTGTCACGTGACAAGCTTGATGCGTCGCCATGGAAACAATAAGGAGGAACGTTCTAAAATAACGGTCGCTTAAAAAAAACTCACTCTCAGGGCTCCGCTAGAATATTTTAAACTCACCACTGAAAGGGTTAATCATTTGTGAATGTGTCTCCTAAATCAGAAATTGAAAACCAGACACGTTTAACATTTGCATTCAACAAAAATCATTCAACAAGTGTATTTTGTCAGGTAATTATGACATTTAACCAATGTTTGAGATATGTGAAACACTTTTTTTTACTGAAATGTGTATCAGTAATAATCTCAGTAATAATGTATTATTTTAAAAAAAGACTACAATTTTTTGACTAAACCTAGACTAAAATATATTGAGTTCTTTTTTGACTAAAACTAGACTAAAATTAAAAGACTTTTAGTCGACTAAAACTTGACTAATAAAAAAAGATATGTGAATGACTAAATATGACTAAAACTAACAAGGACATTTGGCACAAGACTAAGACTAAGACTAAATTAAAAATAGGTGACGAAATTAACACTAGCAGTAATCGAAATGAGACGATTATTGCGCCCCATTCCGCCCCCTTTCCACTGGTCCGCTTTGGCTCCTCCATAAAAGCCTATTTCACATGCAAGTCAGCTAAATCATGTAACGTGACTTTAAAACGGGACGTGCTTGATTTATTAATGTTTCTTCGATGTTGTGTTTTTAATAGCGCATAAGGACTTGCGCTGTTCTGTGAATGCGCTCAGAGACGGAACAGAACACGGACATTTAAAGCTATCTTTTAGCTCAGGGTACGCCTAAATGCTCAAATACACGCAACAACATTTCAAAATGAGGCGCTTGGTGAATATTCATGTAAACTGACAAGAGTTATGTCTTAAATGACCATAAACAGTTGAGAATGAATATATGTGTACAACAGTATATTGGACCCGTGTGGTACAGCGGCAACACATAATATTCATTCTGCCGTCTCTGTGCCTAATATGAATAAAACGTAAAAATACAAAGAGAAAAATCACTCACTGCTCTGAATGAAGAACGTTTGTAGTTTTAATAAGAAACAAAGCATGCTGCTGTTTAACTATTACAGTGAAGACCCTGTTTTATTTACATTCAAATATTTACATAAAATTTCTGTAGTATTTTTAGACTACTTTAGATTTGCATACAAATATTCAGTATTTTTTTTTTTTTAAAGCAATCTTTTTTTCTCCCTGTACTGCTACCTTTTAAATTAATCACTATATAGAGTTTTGGACCCTGTCATAATCGTGATTACAATATTGACCAAAATAATCGTGATTTTGATTTTTGCCAAAATTGAGCAGCCCTACTCTGAATCCACAACTTGGAAAATAAAGTAAGTAATAATACCTGGGTATTATTAATATCTAATACTTAATACCAGGGGTTCCCTTTAAGGTATTAAATATGAGAGTAATGTTTTTGGTTTGTGTGATTTTTGAGAAGTTGTAATGTTGGATTCCTTGTCTTCAGGAGAATTCTGATAAGAGTGTGATTGAGCTTCAACAGTATGCCAAAAAGAACAAGCCAAATCTTCACATCCTCAACAAACTACGAGAAGAGATGATGAAGCTGGCTCGAGACAGGGTACCTCTATGACCTCTTTTAGCCAAATCTTGCACTTTAGATAAATGGAGTTGGCTAAAGATTAAAAACATTGTGTTTGGATGAGTTAATAAGTTTCAGTCGACCCAAAAAAAATTAAGTAAATTTGACAGCTTAAAAGCTTGTTAAACCTTTACTCATTTGTGCCTTTTTATATTTGTTTCAGGAGGAGGCGAGAAAGAAGCCGAAGATGACTATAATGGAATCGGCTCAACCTGGCAGTCAACCTCTGTGTACTGTTGACGTCTAGCAAATCCTCGTCCAGCATGTCGTGATAGCAGATAGCACTGACCAATGGTAATAGTTCTATAACAAAAGGTCATCGTACCATTTCTGACTTATGCATTACTTTGCAGTGCAAAATGGCAATACTAGTTACATTTTTATCAGATTTTTCAGCTCTATTCCCAATCCAATTATTGCCCATAGTGTATGGGTTCGAAAGTCATGCACTAAGGGAAAGTAGAACGAGCATTAAATACCTCCAAATGCACTTCTGCACCTGAAAGTGCACAAATATAATGACGGCTGTTGAAAATAATATGCCTATATTAAGGTAAATCGTACAGATGATGTATGTTAAGTATGTATTACAGATGCTTTTAAGTTTGTGGCTTTTAGATGTTAATAAATATATTGCTTTTTCCCTTCTTAAACGGCAAATTTATTTCATGTTTATTGTGGAATTACAGATTTCACATGACAGACTGTATCTCAGTACTGTCATTTTACAAGGATTTGTTCCTTTATGTCAGCTTCTGTGGCATGCAGAGTTCATTCAGTGCACGTGGTCTTTTATCTGGAAAATAGGGTTTATAATGGCTTAAAGTGTGTGGGTTTTCCTCAGTGGCCATGTCTAGTTCTTACTGGCATGTGAAGCATTTCAATGTGTTTCTAAAGCATTTCATGTGCACACTTTCCTTCCAACTGCTGTTAAGAAATGCACTAATGTTGGAACGGTTTGCTTGTGTAAAATGAACAATCTTTGTGTTTTTGTTTTAATTAAGGAGCGACGCATACCACTGGTTATCTTGACCAGTTGCTCTACTTTTTCAGAAAGCACTGCAGAGAAAACACAAGCACAAGTGTTTGAGGTACTGTAGTTAGTTGAGGAACAAGACATCAGGGAGATAGGATGCTAGTGTGTGCTATTTTAGCTACTTTTTTTTTTGTTATTGTTACATTTCGTTATGCTCTGAAATAAACTCTTGCATTAGAGACCGGTTGGCAATCTTCAGTAGGAAAAAGTGGTATATGTTGCCTTAGTTTTTTCCTTTTTATCGATGGTACCTTGTTTCAAAAGGGAAACGCCTCACTTGAGTCTGCATTTCTGATGCTATACGTTACGTATTTGCTGTGGAGTGATGCTTGCTTTCTTGCATTGATATTTTAGAAAAAAATGCCTTCTACGCATGTGCTTTTTTGTGTTTGTCTTACATTTTTCAGTATGGTTTTGTGGTTATTTGCCGCAGTGCGTGATAGTGCGCTCGTTTTTAGATATCATCACGTTGGTGTATAGAACCATGTTCATTATTTCATAAGGTAGTCTACCTAAAATCAAAGGTGGTAACTGCATACCTCGAAGAAAATCAGAACATTTTGTTTTATTCAATAGCTTGAAGAACAGTGTGAACCAAAGCTTTAAGTCTTATGCATTTTTATAGAATATTGCTGCATAGCATTCATTAAATATATACATTTACATGGAACAAAATATATATAAAAAAAAATGCAATAACTGCTGGAATAAAATACAGTCCCTGTTTGAAGAAAACCACCACTTCCTCTCAAACTATTAGGGGCGAAAAGAAAAAAATATATATTCTGGCCTTAAGATGTTACAGGAAGGTCAAAGTTTGAGTGTGAGGACAAAAAAAATCAGGTTTTCTTTGGACAGTGACTAAAAATAACTGCAGTGCACTGTCATTGAATTTAGTATTTTAGTTTGTGTGCTTCTGAATGTTCACTGCGTTTGTGAAGGCACTTTCCTGTTTTCCATGAGCACAAGGCTGCTGCCATACAACAAGTGCTTAGAGAATATGCTTTCCCAATAAATGTCTGGAGTGTACGACTTGTCCTGTCAGTCTTGCTAAGTGTGTATTAGTTGTGTGAAGAAATGCGTGCTTTTTAGTCGCTATCGTTGAAGGGATAATGTCATGATTTAGCTGCAAGTAATGCTGCCTAAAGAAAAAAAATTCTTTTAATGTGACACATGATCGCTGATACACAGTGATTTGTTTATGCAAATAAATTGATGACCAGAAACTGCTGTCTTGTGCCATTTTTGACTGGGTTGTTTTTAAAGCAAACAAAAGAGAAAAGCATATACAAAAACAAACAAATGGTAATGGTTTGAGCACTTTGATTAAGTCCTTTGAAATCTGAAGAAAAAGTGAACATATGACATTTTAGCCAAACACTATCATCAAAGTGTTTTTATTGGAAGAGAAACAACGGTGCTGGCATGGCAGATGGTAAAGATGAAGCAGCTTCAGGTCTCTGTAGTCTGAGTGTCAGTGTTGGAGCTGTAGTCCACTCTTTCAAGCAGCAGGATGGTTTCACAGTGCATGGTCTGGGGGAAGAGGTCAACAGCCATAGCTCTCACTGGACGGAAAGGGGCTCCTTTCACACGGTTAGAAGGAGCTCTGCAGAGACTTAAAGACATAAACGTGTTTTAGAATAACCGAGTAGAGTCAGATGGGCCTGCAACTCTAGGTAATAAAAAAATAGTTCACCCACAAAATGAAAATTAAATTACTCACCATTTCATTTCAAACCTGTAAGACCTCTGTTAATCTTCAGAACACAAATTAGGATATTTTTGATGAAATCCAAGAGCTTTATGACCATGCATAGACAGCAATGCAACTGACATGTTCAAGCCCCAGAAAAGGAGGTGAAGTGAGGCCAAGTATGGTGTCCCATACTAGGAATTTGTGCTCGGGGAGCAGTTGGGGGAACGGTGCCTTGCTCAAGGGACTCACCTCAGTCGTGCTATTGAGGGTGAAGAGAGTGCTGGTTATTCACTCCCCCCACCTACAATCCCTGCCAGACCTGAGACTCGAACCTGCAACCTTTGGGTTACAAGTCCAACTCTCTAACCATTAGGCCACGGCTGCCCCCAAAAAAGTAGTAAGGACGCTGTTGAAATAGTCCATGTGACATCAGTGGTTCAACAGTAATGTTATGAAGCTACGAGAATACTTTCCGTGCACATTTTTTGAGTTGCTGTCTATGCAGGGTCAGAAAGCTGTCGGATTTCGTTAAAATAAAAAATCTTAATTTGTGTTCTGAACAAAGGTCTTGTGGGTTTGGAATGACATGAGGGTGAGTCATTAATGAGCGAATTTTCATTTTTGGGTGAACTATGTTAAACAGGGAATATTACATTTTCAGAAGAAAGTCAACATTGTGCCAAGAGATACCGTTTGTCTTCATTTATCAAAATATAATAAGCCTCTGATTTCCCTTTGGCTGATGTCACATCCCTCTCGTATTTCAGTCTTTTCTCTCAAACTGCTTCCATTTTGATATGTAATGCCCATCAAAATCATATGTGACCCTGGACCACAAAACCAGTCATAAGGGCCAATTTTTTGACATTGTGATTTATACATAAACTGAATAAATCTGGAATCTTAGGGTGCAACAAAAATCGAAATATTGAGAAAATTCACCTTTTACGTTGTCCAATAAGCAATGCATATTACTAATCAAAAATTAAGTTGCTCCAAAATACCGGTGCTACTTATATTTGGTTTTGTGGTCCAGGTTCACATATATGGGATGTCCCTATCCTAAATCTGATGTAAAATTCATTGTTCACGTCAACCATAAAATAATGAACTTACTCAATAAAATTGTTCATAGCTGCTTTGGCATTGCAGGCAACATAGACGAGTCTCTTCAGATGTTCTGCTCTTCTGATTGCCAGAATGACTTTGGAATCTAGTAAGAGTGAGAACATTAGGTTAGATAGCTTAAAAAAAACATCTGCAAGGTGAAAGTTTACCATGAGAGTACTGTACGTACGTAGCCCTGCTCTCGGAGGGTCAACGATTGCTGTGACGTTGGGGGATACAACTGCGTTAAGAACAGTGGGGAACACATCTTCAGCCTTTCCACAGTGAAATTCCACATTGGTCAAGCCTGAAAATGTACATTTGAGGTGTGAGTAGATCATGGGAGATGGACAGAGAAAAAAACAAGACGATATGATTCGCTCTGGCATACCATTCGCTTCAGCGTTAGCCTTTGCATCTTCCACTGCCTCCTGGCACAACTCTATACCAATCACCTTTTTCACTCTCTGTTAACACACAGAATTATGTATTTTTCTTGTTAGAAGGCTAACTGTTGCTTTGTTCAGTACTCATTTTTGTGTATATTTTAGAAGCAAACGCGGCACCTTTGCTAGTGAGATGCCGATGGTTCCTGTTCCACAGCACACATCCAGCACAGTGCTGTCCTGGTCCAGCTGAGCCCATTCACCCACAGCAGAGTACAGAACCTCAGCAGCAGGGGTGTTTGTCTGGCAGTATCAAAAATCAATATTATACAATTTTTAATAGCACTAATTTAGGGCATTTAAACTGAAGATCAGTGTTAATGTCTTGCACTTGTATATGGTGACAGTCCAATGATCAGGTTTACCTGGAAAAATGAGTGAGGAGAGATGCGGAATTTTAGTCCGAGAAGCTCTTCGTGAATCCATTCTTCTCCAGTCACATGCTCACACGGCAGGTCATCCGTACCTGAAGATGTCCTGGATTCATGAAAATGAATAAATAAGTGTAAAGTCATCTAAAATCTAAATTAATCTTATTTTAATTTTGGGGGGTCTTACCTTTGTCCCATTCTCACAAAGTACAATGAAGTGATGCCACTTTCTTTTCCTTCTCCTTCGGTAAAATACTGACGCAGGTTTTGTTTCAGCTCCTCAATTTCTTGTTCTTGGAGTTTCTAGGTTAAAAAATATATATATTTTAGTATACGGACCAATTCTTACTATTAACTAGTTGCTTAATAGCATAGCTATTTTTAACATATTGGCTGTTTATTAGTACTTACAAAACACATTCTGCATGACCATATTCTACATCCCGAATCCTACCCAATAGCTAAACGTAACAACTACCTTAATAGCTATTAATTAGCAGCAAATTAGGAGTTTACTGAGACAAAAAGTCAGTTAATGGTTTGTTAATAGCAAGACTCGGACCTTAAAATAAAGTGTGACATACAGCAGTAACAATAGTTCCACCGTTTATAAAATACCAACATCTAAAGTGGACACAAAAATAACCACTGAATAAATCTAATACCTGTGGATTGAAGAAAACCATGGCCATGGTTTGCTTTATCCTGGTTGTTCGTACTGTTAGCTGCCGCCAATTACCCTCATAAGTCTCAGGACTGTATACTGCATATGGAGTTGTCCTGTTCAGAATATCAACACATAAAAAAATTATAAATATAAATGGCTGATGGGTAATGCAGACATATATTTTGCCCCTAGAATAAAAAAAACCCTTCAAAACATGTTCTACCTGATGAATATGGTTAATAAGAGGGAATATTCAAATCACCTGATAAACTGCTGGAAACCCTGCACAACCCTCTTGGCCTCAGAAGACACATGGGTGGTTTCTGATGGACTCACTACTGCACAGGTTCCTCCTTTATACTTACCTAAACGAAAGCCCACTGTCTTATCCTCTCCATCTGCTCCCACTCCAATCACAAACTCACACTTATTCCTGTACTCCGTCTGCAAGTACAGAACAAATCACACTCAAGTCATACTATTTCTGTAACCACAGATTTTATTAAATGGATAAATATGCATCCATTTAATCCCACAATGTTCATTCAGCCATTCAGAAAGCCACTCAATTTGCATACTAAATACATTGGTAACATCATGATGCTTTATGGTATTTATTCTGTTAGTTAATTAAAGTGTGACTGTAATTAGAATAATTTATGTGAGAAGTGAGCTCATAGATGATTTACCTGCACAGGTGATGGTCGTATGGCCTCGAGTGGGCAGCACATTTTATTGTATTTCTCTTTTTGAACAAACAACCAGGGAAGCATGGCTTTGTTGTTGTTGCCAATTTCTCTGTGAATAGATATAAAGGAGGCTGGTTATATTGAAGGAAACCTTTACTGACCAACTTTTGCCATATTACTAGAAGCTCATGCATGAACTATATGAGTGACAATGTCATGTAATTTATTGATTTTTGCCATTTATAAAAGAAACAAGTACAAAAAAAGTAACAATCCAGTGAGATTTTTGTTTGCACAAGGAGTCTGACAACAGCCAGTGCTCCACACAGAGATCTGATCTCCTCATCATCCAGTCTGTCTGGAATGACATGAAGAAACAGAACAAACTGAGACAGACTAAATCCAAAAGAACTGTGGCAACATCTCCAAGATGCTTCAAGAGACCTACCTGCAAAGCAGTACTTTACTGTCAAAAGTGTAAGGCACTTGTGTAAAACTGCTGTTAAAAGAGGATGCTGTCAAAAATAATTATTCTTCTATTCTTCTATTAACTAAATTATATCAACATTTGGTGTGACCATCCTTTGCAATTAAAGTAGCTTTTACTGAAGTACCCTTGCACATAGTTTTTCAGGTAGATTTGCAGGTAGGTTTTCTGAAGCATCTTGGAGATGTTGCATAGTTCTTCTGGATTTAGCCTGTCTCAGTTTGTTCTGTTTCTTCATGTCATTCCAGACAGACTGGATGATGAGATCAGATCTCTGTGTGGAGCACTGGCTGTTGTCAGACTCCTTGTGCAAACAAAAACCTCACTCATCTTACAATTAATGGCAAAAATAATGTTTGGAAATGTAAACTGTCATTTCCTACTGACACACTGCAGCAAAAGATAGAAGTAACTGATTTAAAACAATTTTTTCTGTTGGTGAAAATACTAGAGGACTAAAACTTTTGCACGGTACTGTTTATGCATGTCATCAGACCCGTCAGAAAATACCTGGTCAGTTTCTGGAGAACGCCTTCAACTTCTTTCTCCTTCCTTTTCAGCTGTTCTTCATAAGGCACGTTCCACAATGGAGTAACGGCATTGGCAATCTGGATATTGAGAGGCTCTTCTTCATCCTCCTCTACCTCTTGGCTACCCGCAGCACGTTTTGCACCGGGCTGTCCACCTTCTGCTTCCTCATCTTGTTTCCTCTTCTTGAGGATGGGATCAGCTTTGGGCTTGGCCAGACGTACACTCAGCACATTACTCTTCCACTGCATGCCGTGCACTGCCTTCATGGCCTTGTCCCTTTCCTCCTGGTTCTTAAAAGTGACGAAGGCAAACTTCTGTTTGCTGAACAGCTTAATTTTATGAGGATTAATTCCATGCTTGTTGAGGAACTTCTTTAGGTCATTAAAACCTATGTACTTGGGCAAGTTTTGAATCTCAACTTTAAAGATCTCTGAGGTGAAGAGATCTCCTTTGATGTAACGATACACACCACCTGCTGCACCCTCTTCTTCTTCTTCTGCTGCTGCTGCTGGCTGATTCTCTTGGTTTTTCTCCTCTATGAGGTCATGTGGTTCATTCTCTGTGCTGGGTAGTGAACCAGCTGGATCAATCTTTTCGGCAGCAACATCTGTCATTTTGCTCTGCATCAAAAGCCAAAGAAACATATTATTAGACTTAAAATATTTTTTTTTTTATTTGGGCTCAGGTGATCTTAAATTTGGGTAAAAAAAAGTTTCAGCAGTCTTCTGCAACATGCCATGCTATAATTCATTTAAAACTTTTTTAAAACAAATTCATCTACACTACCAGTCAAAAGTTTATTTTAAAGAAGTCTCTTCTGCTCACCAAGCCTGCATTTATTTGATCCAAAGTATAGCAAAAGCAGTAATATTGTGAAATTTTTTTCAACATAATAATAATAAATGTTTTTTTGAGCAGCAAATCAAAATATTAGAATGATTTATGAAGGATCATGTGACTGGAATAATGATGCTAAAAATTCAGCTTTGAAAAATACATTTTAAAATATATTCAAATAGAAAACAGTTATTTTAAATAGTAATGCTGTACTTTGGAACAAATAAATGCAGGCTTTATGAACAGAAGAGAAGAGAATCATTAAAAATCTTAGTCCAAAAACTTTTGACTCGTAGTATGTATTATGCAATCTATGGTTGTACATTAATATTTAATTTCTCACACAGCAAGACCGTTAAAAAACAACAACAAAGAAACAGTAACGTTAACCAGTTACAGCATCTTAGATTCCATAATACAAATGAATGTATCATTTAAGCTAAAAAAGTGAAGATGACATGTTTATAATACATACGACAATTAAATGCCAAACAATATAGTTTATTAGATAGTTTGCACAAACCTGCAATGTAAAATATCCTGTTATTCAGTGTTCTTCACTATGAAGCAATAAAGAGCTTTAAAAGCACTGTGGAGTTATGCACACATGCAAGCTGCCATCTTTACAAACACGTGTCAGAAACAGCGTATTGTGGGAACACCGGTTAAGGTCTATTACCCTGTTTAATAAAATGTAGTTCTAAGACAAATTATTTTAAATATACTAATTAAATTTAGACTGCTAAAAAATAATGTAATTGCATAGCATTTAAACGTTTAATTGCATTTAATTTTCGCTCGGCGTTTAAGTTTATCCAGGGCAAATGATTCGGGACTTTTATTTTGAAGTGTAGCTCAACTATCGAAAGAAAGTGCCGAGTCTTTACTCTGACGGACCAAGAAGTTTCAGCTGCTGAAAAGGTTCGGTATAAAGAGTGAAAAGGCACGAATGACTAACAAGTGCTATTAAACATTACACGAATGTCTGTAAAATTATCACAGGAGGATTAACTCACAAATAGAAGATTACTGAATGAGAGGCCAAACACCTTCGACAGTAAGTTAGCTGTCTAGCTCGCTGCTATCTGGAACGAAGACTGAGGAAAGTCGGTTTAATTCAGACTTGGTTCTAGGACGTAAACCGAACTTTAACCGGGGATGGACGACCCAACAGTACTGGAGATTTGGATTTGATTAGAACAACATCTGACAGCGGGGTTTCAGTGGTCAGATGTGGCTGCTGGGACTGAGGACCGGAGACGTGTCACTGATAAAGCGGCTGAAGCCGAAGTTAGAGCCACAGCGCTGACATCCATCCATTCAGCCCGGTCCGCCCCACAGAGGGAGTCCATCCGGCGTCTAACCCGGACCTGTAGGATTTCATTTACCCAAAACTTCACTGCCCGGTGGATTAACACTTCTTAAGCCCACTCTTGTGGAAAGGACGTGTTTTACCAAGATGGGTTCATTGTTTCGGAGTGAGGAGATGTGTCTGGCCCAGCTCTTTTTGCAATCCGGATCCGCTTACGACTGCATCAGTGAACTCGGCGAACTCGGGCTGGTAGAGTTCAGAGACGTAAGTCGGTGTATAGTGTCAGTTTTGTGTTGTATTTGTGTATTTCTTGTTTGAAATGGTGACTTGGCTTGTGGTGAGCTGACAGCTAACTATGTGTGACAGGTTATATGAATGATTTGTGGCCCAATATTGACGTCATTCATTTGATGGAATAACATCCACTACTAGTCAAAGGATTTTGAACAGTAAGATTTTAATGTTTTTAAAGAAGGCTCATCTGCTCACCAAGCCTGCATTTATTTGATCCAAAATACTGCAAAAGCAGTAATATTGTGAAATATTTGTACCATTTAAAATAACTGCTTTCAATTTGAATATATTTTAAAATGCATTTTATTCCTGTGATCAAGCAAACTTGTGTCACATGATCCTTCAGAAATCATTCTAATGTGCTGATTTGCTGTTCAAGGAATATTTTTATATTATTATTAGTATCAATATTTAAAACAGCTGTTTACATTTTTTCCAGGATTCTTTAATAAATGGAACGATTCAAAGATAAGAATTTATCTGAAAAAAAAAGCTGTTGTAACAGTATACACTATGCCAAGTCAGTATAATTGTTTTCTTTATACACTCAGCTGTTTTCAGCATAATAATAATTTAAAAATGTTTTTTGAGCAGCAAATCAGAATATTAGAATGATTTCTGAAGGATCATGTGACTGGAGTAATTATGCTAAAAATTCAGCTTTGAGATCACAGGAATAAATGACACTTTAAAATATATTCAAATCGAAAAATTATTTTAAATATTAAAAATATTAAACTTTTACTGTTTTTGCTGTACTTCGGATCAAATAAAGGCAGACTTGGTGAGCAGAAGAAAGTTATTTAAGAAAAAAAATAAAAAAATCTTACTTTTCAAAAACTTTTGACTGGTAGTGTAAATGATTGTTGCATCTCACAGATACCCACTGTTGGCATTTTTCCAAAAACGCAATCATTTGTAGCATATTTTGCACCAATGTTCATTACTCTCATTATTAACTCATTGACAAACATAGTTTTATACTATATTTGACTGTTAGTCTAAGAATTGTTAAATCATTTAAAATCATTATTATTGTAAATAAATTATCAATGTTAATATTGTTAATATTTTACTTACATGAACTCCTATGAAAGTTCGAATTTATTAGTATAGAATATTTAGAATTGTCACTATCGATTGTTTTGGTAATCGAGTAATCTGTCAATTATTCTGACGATTAATCAAGTAATCGGATAATTAGAATAATTTTTTTTGTAATAATAAAAATAGACCGAAGTTAACAAAAGCTATTAAAATGACTTAAGTACATATATAATAGCAAATTAAGCAATAATAATTAGTTCAAATAAAGTATAAAAAGCAAGTAGTCGTATGGTTTTATTGAACAAAACTGTTCAAATACATAATGTATTATAACCAGTAAAGCTAATGTACATTATGCATTATAACAAATGCCTGCAGAGGGCCAACGGCCTGATGATTGTTTTTTTTTAAACTTTAATATTTGTTTAATCCTTGTTTAATATTGACTCAACAAACATTTAATTAAAATGTCCACTTAATCTTTAATATTTGGCCATTTCTTTACGACAGAAATGCTGCAGGCACTGTAATTTGTTGAATATGTCCAAACGTGTAAACTCAGGGCGAGGGTTTAAACTTTTATTTTGAAATCGCGATGAACAATTAGCATATAGAGATGTGTTGATGTATTCTCCTGTGTTTGCAGTAGGGTTATAAATGATATACCTTACAAATCTGATGAAATAGCAGACGTTGGGTTCCCAGCTAAACGTTATTATAAACCAAAACTCACAGTCACATGCAGAGATAGAGTTTAAGATGCTCTACACATGTAAATGATAACAGTTCTTGTTTAGCAACATTTACTGTGAACGAAGCTGATCTGAGACGCACATAAGTAACTTACACGCATGTAAATAATTAACGTTCATATTTTAAACCTGCATCGCATATATATTTAATTGAATGCGTTTTTTTATAGCATTATGCTTTATTATCATTTTAAATGGGTTTAATATGTGGAATGTACCACTTCCGGTATTTTGCTGATTACTCGACACGGGCAAAATGCAATCAAGGATTTTTTTAAAATCGAATACTCGAATAGAATCGAGGAATCATTACAGCCCTATTTAGAATATGTGTAGAATATTCTAATCATCCTGGATTTGTTTTGATATATATTGTCTTTCTCTCTCTTTTTTCAGCTTAACCCAAGTGTGAACTCTTTTCAGCGGAAGTTTGTCAATGAAATCAAGAGATGTGAGGAGATGGAGAGGATTCTGGGTAAAGATTTAAATAATTTAGATGAACTTAAATTAGTTAATAAAGAGCATACTTTAAAATGATAGAGCTGTGAAGGAGTCTCAATACTTTCTGAACACAACAATGTTCATGTTTGTTGTAACGTTAGCTGTTAGGTTTTAGGTTTAGCTGTTAGGTAAATTTTTATTTTTTAAATCGAGAATCGAATCGAACCGTGACTTCAGAATCGAAAATGTAATCGAATCGATGATTTGGAGGATCGTGACACCCTTAGTTATAACCAAAAACAGAAGTAGTACTAACTAGTAGGATATGTGTTAAGCATAAGAAAATAAATGTTTTTTTTTTTTATATATATTTGTGAATAAATAATTAGGTTATTTACTTTTTATAGAGTTATAAATAGTGCATTCAAGTAAAGTGTGATGAAGATTGATATGTTGTGATGGCTCTTGATAAGTGCAAAGAAACAGACATTATTGCTTAAAATCCTCCAAAGTAAATCAACAGAATGAACTCAAAGTGGACTTGTATAACAGGATATCTGCTGAGGGAAATTAAAAAAGAAGACATCCCACTGCCACAAAGGGAGGTGAACCCTGCTGCACCATTACCCAAACATGTGATGGTCATAATGGTGAGATCAGCTCAACACTGTTCATTTGTTTAGCTCTTGTGATTAGTTCATCTTTCAGACACATTCAGATCTCTTTTCTGTTCTGTATTCTCACTGCCAGTTGCATACTTTCTGCTTTTGTTTTCTTAAATGGCTGCTTAAGGCATAGGCTCAAAGACTTTTTGTTCAATAATTTCAGTCTTAGCTGAGCTATGCAGATAACTGTTTACAAACTGATACAATGTTTGCCATTCAAAATTAAATTTACATCAATGATGCAAATGTAATTTTGCTTACTAAATTGTGATTGGTTCTTTCTGGAAATCCATCCGTTGGTCATGCCTTCAAGTAGTCATGTTATTGCATGTATCACTTTGTGCAGTTCCCAGCTAAATCTCTTTCAGGAACACTTTCTTGAATGTCAGTGCACTGCTTATAACATTGATATGATATGACTGCTTAGGGCTGGGCGATTAATCGAAAAATAATCGAAATCGACATTCAGAACCTATAATCGTTCAAATTTTTCCAGGACGATTATTTCAATTACTTTCCCTTTAAAAAACACTAGCGCTCCGTTCCGTTATTCCGCCGACATGTCGATGGAGAGCTTAAACAGTATTTATACAGTAAAAAGTATTTACAGGATATACAAGGGTAATTTTATTTAGAGGAGATACTGCTTATTTTCTACTTTTAATATGAAAAACATTGAAAATTATTTATTTTGTTTCCAATAGTGCAAGTTATTTATTTTCACTAATTTAAGAAAAATGTGACTTTTCGTTTTAAGCAATGTGTGCTTTAATTTCAGTTGTTCAACACTGATGTTCAATTAATAATCATAGATAGTAGATAGTGTGTTTCCTTCAATTATTTTAAAATCAAGTAATGCACCCTTCATCCAAAAATCTCTCGCTTGTAATATGTGAACATATTTACTGTACAAAACTTGTCAGTGAACTATGAGGGCAAAAAAATAAACATTATATAAATATTATATAAATATAATTAAATATAATTTTATTAATAAATAAAATAATCGTTCATTAATCGTAATCGGGTTAAAATGTTCAATTAATCGAGATTTTGATTCTAAGCCAAATTGCCCAGCCCTATGACTGCTGATATTTATCTATTAACGATTTCTGTGTGTTTTGTTTTAGGAGCAGCTTCAGAGACTGGAACTGGAGCTGAGTGAGGTTACCAGAAATAAGGAGAAACTCCAGAAGAACCTTCTGGAACTCACTGAGTACACACACATGCTGCGCATCACACGCAACTTTGTGCACCGCAATGCAGAGGTAGGTCATGTGATTCCCTGTTAAATGTTTGGAATGTTTGAGAGTTTCTTGTTAAAGCAAAAGAAAAAGGAAACGTCTGATTGTTGGAAAGATTTCCCTACATTAGACTGTTTTTCTGCCATGTTTAACACAAAACAAGACTCTAGAGCAGAAGGTAAAGGCTAGTATGGCAACATCACATCATAGAGTTGCATTCATAGAGCATTTTATTATTATACGATAATAAAATAGCATATGCAATTACAATATACATATACGTTTTTTGTGTATCAACACACAAGTTTTTATTTGGCGTATTTATATGCACTTTCATGAGACCGGGTTCTTTTTCTTTTTCTTTTGGTCTTTAGTCTTTTTTTGGTCTTTATTTTTCTTTATTTATTAGGGGCCAAGCACCGAAGGTGCGGTGGCACCTATTGTATCCATTGGCGTTATTATTATTATTCCGTTTCTTCTTCTTCTTCTTTCTCTTCCGCCGCAAGTCTATGGCAGCCCATAGAACCGCTTGCGGGAAAGTTGTATAATTTTGCACACTGATAGAGGACAGTCCCAACATTAACCATAGCAAGTTTGGAGTCTATAACTCAAACTCTCTAGCGCCACCACTTGTCCGAAATTTCACTTTCTTTTTGCTAATAACTTTTGAACCGTAAGACACACAATCAAAAATCGTAAGGTTTAGTTTTTTTTTCTATAATTAATTGTTTGTAAAACCCACTTTTTCGAACTCGTCCTAGACAGTTTGTCTGATTTTCACCAAAATTGGCTCATCTTCAGACCATGCTGGCAAAAAGTTATGGAATTCAAGTTGATTGGACAAACCGTTCTCGAATAACATGCTAATTAATTCTACAAAAAACGTGCAAAAATGGATGTGAGGCCATATCTCTGCAACGCTTTGGAGTATTGAGACCAAACTTGGTGTGTGTTATACAGGGCTCTAGACTAACTTTTTGCACTGGTTGCACTGGTGCGCCTAACTTTTTTTCTTAGGTGCACCAGCACAAAAGTTAGGTGCACCCAAATTTTCAACCGAATCACATTCAACACCGCAGTTTTACAAGTTCACTTTTTTTTTACTTTTTTATTTTATTTTTTAATCCCTGTCCATATAGGCAATATTGACTTGTAAATGATTAACTAACAATCTGGTCAATATAAAGTTCTTTATTTGAAGCATATTTTTTCCCCCAGTACTTTACCCTACTTTGTGTAATAACGAAAACATTTCAGTGAAAAAATAAGTCCAAAACTCTCTATTTTAACATTTTGAACAACAGGGCTCTAAAATAGTTTTTTTATTTTATTTTTATTTTTCGAAATTCTTGTTTTAATTTTTCTCATAATCAAATGAAAGCATAAACATGTATTTATTTTTAATCAAATGAAAAATAAACCTTTTTAATTTTTGGCAAACATATATATGATTTATAAATAGGAATATATAAACACCTACATTATACTGTACAAAAGTAATACAGGACTAATATTGTTCTGTTTCATGTTAAACCGTACTTTTATTTTGACAGGTTGCCGTGAAGTTTCTGTGTGTACAGTATGATATGATGCTTTCTCAAATGAAACGGTAAAAGTGACACAGTAGGTTTGGAGATTGAGTTTATCTGTTCATGTGAGATGCAAATGCCAAAAATTAGCGGGAGCGTCACGCGTGCTTCAGTAGCCTATACGCGTGTAGTTAAAAAAAAAAATACACGTCTCCACCATTAATACATAGAGGCAAACGGAACATGCAGGATTCATTTTAAACGGTCTTTTTGCCTTTCAGTTTTCATAGACACTAGTCCATATCGCGATTTGAATTAAGTGACAGACCAACTTTTGATTTATCAATCCAGATATCAACGTATTACGTGGCATTCCGCGCCATAGTAAATTCGGTTTTTATGAATGGAGTCCGCGATCCAGTCCGTGTTTTTGCGGAGGAGGCATTGTAAACGCTTGCCAATGTAGAGACAGCCTGACTGCATCACATGCATTTTCAAACGTACACACACGTACAGGAATATCTGGACCACGGACAATCAGAGGGGGGGCGGGATCCGTCCTTTATCTCTGATTGGTTTAGACCACGATATGGGTCTAATGTGTGTCTGTTGTTGAGCAACAGGGAGACTTTAAGAGTGACGGAGTTTCGTTTTTTTCCCCCTCGAACGGCTGGTCGCACCGGTGCAACCTTTGATTTTTTTTAGTCGCACCATTGAGAAATTAGGTCGCACATGCGACCAAATTGGTCGCACTCTAGAGCCCTGTTATAACAAGCATGACCTGAGGCTACCTGTAGTGTTTCGTCACAGTGCCACCTGGTGGTCAGGAGATATGAAAAATGGCTATTTTTGCTTATAACTTCTCAGTGCTTTGCCAAAAAATCTCGAAACTCCCGTTAGATTCGGAGGAGCATGCCGAGTCGAACCATATCCAATTTTCCCATGTCAGCCATTTTGGGTGTCGGCCATTTTGAATTTAGCATTAAAATGCTGTATCTTGAGAACGGATTAGCGTATCGTTTCGGCATTGAATGTACATAAAAATTTTGGGGCCAGCACCATCTTGTGGTCAAAAGTTATAACGAAATTTAGAAAAATGCTTATATATGCCAATTTTTACTGAACTTCCTGTCCGCCATTTTGATTCATTTTGAAAACCTACTTTTTCGAACTCCTCCTAGACCGTTAGTCGGATTTTCACCAAATTTGACTCAGATCATCTTCAGACCATGCAGACAAAAAGTTATGGATTCCGTGTCGATATTCGAAACGGTTTTCGTTTAACGCATCAACGAATTTGCTGAAAAGATGCCAAAGTGCATCTGAAGCTGTATCTCTGCAAAGCTTTGAGATATTTGCACCAAATTTTGTATGGGGCATTATCACCTCAGTGATTACACCACATCAATTTGGTAATAGCACCACCTATTGGTCAAGAGTAATAAACCATTCATTAACTACTAATTATAAAATTTACAAAAATGCTAATAACTGTAGATAGCATTAGCCTATTGTAATGAACATAGACTCAAAATATTCCTTGGGTCATGCTGACAACATAGATACCAATTATGCCACAGTTGGCCTAACTTCCTGTCCGCCATTTTGATTTATGCTGAAAACCTACTTTTTCGAACTCGTCCTAGACGGTTCGTCTGATTTTCACCACAATTGAATCAGACCATCTTCAGACTGTGCTGACAAAAAGTTATGGATTTCATGTTGATAGACGTTTTTGTACAGCGCCTCTACAAATATTAGGCTTGATGTCAAAATGACTCTGAGGCTTTACTTCTGCAAAGCTTTGACATAATGACACCAAACTTTGATTGTGCCTTTGTCAGCTCACACTAAACACACCACATCGACTTGATAACAGCGCCACCTGTTGGTGAAATGTAATAAGCCATCAAATCATATCAGTAGGCGTTCTACATCATTGTTCTGTCATTTTGACTAAAATCATCCTAAAATGGCTTCTTTTTACTTATTGTTGCAGTTGGTCTGCTGTTCCTGCCACCTTAGCTCCTCATTTTCCCCTTCGAATGCTTGGCCCCGTAATTGCTGCTTGCAGCTATATTTGTTATTATGTTCTGTCTTTCTTTGTTGTTATTTATTTTTTGTAAAGTATTATTTATGAGAAAACATTTTAATAAAATATTAAAAGATTAATAGCAGAAGTTACTGTTATTATTTATTGATAGTCTAACTAAAGAATTCATTAACTGGTAAGAAAATAATAAATAGATTTTCATTTTATCACTAATATTGCTAAGCGAACAGCTCCATATAAATCAAGTATATTTAAAACTCTCACTCAGTGTACTGTCTGGCTTTTGTTTCTCTGTGTCTTTTGATGTCTTTGGCATTTGATCATGTACAGCCTCTGTTGTGTAATTGAAAGGAATTAATCTCCAGAGAGCAAGGCTGGGAATCACGCAGGTGGTTTGGGGTCACCTAGGCTTGGGCGGTATTACGGTAATATGGTATACCGCGGGATCTAAAAATAGCAACGGTTTCAGTTTCAATACCGTTATACCGTCATAAAAGAATGCACTTATATATGAGACAAGGATTAAATATTAAATATAATTTATTTAATGCCTAAAAATGCGTAGTGATGCGCGGATGGTGGTTATATCCGCGGGTCGGGTGGGTCGGGTAATAAAAAAATGCATTCTGATTATTTGCGAGTGGATGAGATAAATCAATAATGATGCTAATATTAACTACATTTTTTAAAACATGAACGTGTTTTATGTACTTTTTTCATCAGGCAGACGATTTCATCTGTGTAGATTTTGTAGAAACGGTGACATTCCCTATAAAGTTTGAAGGGAGTTATGCCTGTGCTAATGCTATTGAGCACGGCAATGCAGTGCTCGGCTTCGCGTTTACCCACTTCTCTGATGCGCATCTTTCCAAAATCATGACAGTCCACCGCATGAATAGCTAATTTAATCGCATTAATAAATTGAAATATTCTCTAAAAACACCCAGTAAAGACAGCGATGTGGTCAGGACCGTGGCGCCGCGGCGGCTTCTTTTGAAATATATTTGACGATGTGCCTAATGCGCCCGCTGTGTCCACAGATGCTGCCTGTTCATTCATACGCGAGAGCATGTCAGGCTACGCACGCAGTGGTATAATAATTATTATTATTGATTATTTGAATCAGTAGATTATAACGAAAACAATACCTTAAAAATGAAAAGCAGCAGATTTTTACCATCAGACATTTCTTAAACTGGTGAACCCCTGTAAACTTCAGTCCAAGCATGCGTTTGAATAGTAAGTTCAGAACGGCTCTAATACAGAGAAAACCCGACCGATTTTGTCAGAGATTGCGGAGAGTCGCATCCAGATGTCAGTTATTCTTTTCTGCTTGGATTTGGCTTAAAATCATGAGTGATGAATATAAATGTGCAGCGATGTGCAGATCAGCTGAATCAATCTGCTGTTAAAAATGAACCATCCGTTTCATCAGGATTACAATATAGGCTAAGTGTAATATGACCATCAGGGGCAGTTATCTAAATCAGAGAAAAATATAGGAGCGGGTGGATAATTTATTTGAAGTCATCAAGTGACAGCGTGGAGTTGGCGCGCGTTTCCCAAAAGCATCGTTAGCCAACTATGGTGGCAAGTTCCGTCGTTACCAACATAGTTCAAATATTCGGTGTTTCACGACACCAGTTCAAACCAACATTCGCAAACAGCGTCACAATCTATTTCTTCCATTTAAACTAAATATAAATGCTATGTATTTGTGTGCGTCCTCTATAAACACCGTTTAGGAGTAGTGCGTGTGCATTTTGCCTGAGGGAACCCCGGTGTATGACGTAAGAGGGAACCCGTGATGAATCAAACATCAAATAAAGCGTAATGACATGGGGGAAAGAAATGAGTCATTAGGTGCCATATTCAATATAGCTGCATTTTTGAGATCCCTAATCAGTTAAATAGTTTGGTATTCAGTTTCTTAACGGTATAGGCACAAGCCAACAGTTTGGTGACGCTGTCTGAGCCTTACGTCATTTTTTTATTTTTTATTCACGGTAATACCGTATACCGGGGTAAAATAGGGAGGAGGTTTGACGGTATCAAAATTTGGATACCGCCCAAGCCTAGGGTCACCTGCTTTTCATTGACTGCCAGAGTTTTACAAATAGGCTTAACCCTTGACCTCTTCTTCTTCATCACTGGGGCAATGTGTGTGTATGCGTGTGAATCTAAACTCTTGCTGTGTTTTTTGCTTATGTATGAGCAGAGAGAACCATCGCAAGTTCAGTATGAAGAGTTTCCCTTCCTAGAGAAAGAGCCCATGATGGACTACACCAGCATGCAGAGGCTTGGAGCCAAGCTTGGGTGAGCAGTGTTTAAAAACATTAGGCTGAAAGCATTCTGCCCTTGTCTATTTCCTGCTTTGGTTCACCAAGAGTTAATGTGGCGGAATGTTCATCATCAGCACAGTTTCCTGTTGCACACCTTCCATGTGCTGATTAATTATTCTTTTAAAATCTTTTTTTAAAATCATTAACTTTCACCCATAGGAGCTCTGCAGTTATCTAACATCCTGTTTCACATATGCATGTTTAAAAACTTGCAAAACCTGTAGTTTTACTGATGGTTAATGGATTAATGTTTCTGTAGTAAAGTGGAGCTCATACTCCTCTGCTCATTTCGGGTTTATGGTTCACAGGTTCATTTCTGGGCTCATCCAGAGCGTAAAAATCGAGGCATTTGAGCGAATGCTCTGGAGAGTGTGTAAGGGCTACACCATCCTCAGCTACTCAGAGGTAGAAGGTCTTCTGGAGGACCCAGATACGGTGAGACTAGTTGGAATCGCCACTGTAGTTCGATTTTATATGTTCTTTTTGGTAACAAAAATATATAGTTAATTCTTATTTTCTACACATTTGTTTAATTTTCTGTGGTCAGCCTGATCAAAGCTTTTATTGTAATGCTGGATACTTGATTTAATTAAAAAAATATAGAAGTCTCTTGAGATAGTCTAGTTTGTTCTCTGTCTGGTTTGTCAGGGGGAGCCATCCAGAAGTGTGGTGTTTCTCATCTCATACTGGGGAGATCAGATTGGACAGAAAGTTAAGAAGATATGTGACTGGTAACATAGCTCTTAAATCAACTTCCTACATTCTACTTGAGGTGATTCTGTTGAGTCTGGTTTAAGTAACTTTGTGTTGAGCTACCACATCTGTGTCAGTTAACCACCAACACGCTAACTGATTGCACCACAGAGACAACCGGGGAGTTGCTTTTTTTCATGAATATTATAAATACCATGTTCTCTGTTATATTTGGCGGAAGCTTCATGCTTTAATTTCTTAATTTTAGTTAAATTTTGTGTGTTTTTGTTCTTATGAGAAAGTAAAAGTACTGTAGTTTTAGTTTTAAGTAATTCTGTTTTTTTCCCCATAGCTACCACTGTCACCTGTACCCGTACCCCAACAGTAATGAGGAAAGGACAGATGTGGTGGAGGGGCTTCGCACACGCATTCAGGACTTGCACACGGTAAGTCCAGATGAGCTCGATTTCACCCTTGTTCCAGTTTATGACACACACACATTCTTGTTTTGACTGTGTAGAGTATAAATGAGGGTGTAAGAATGATCTCAGTAATGTGATTAGTAAGTTACCGGCCTTTAGCTTAGTTACTAATAAGCTCAGCTTAATCTTAGTTAGAGATAAAAAAGAAAAAAAGTTCATGTTTAATTGTACTTGAAACGTCTTTGGAAACTGAGTGATGAAATCAGGGGACAGTTGAGGTTGTCTCTAAAGCAACTTTGATGCACAAAATGTTCAAACATCCTGTATAACCACAGTTTTGTCCATACCAGGGAAGGCTGTAAGACACGTCAGATGTTAAACTTAAACCTCTGTCCTAGAAACTGTAACTTGACAGTAGTTCCTTTCACACAGTAATAGCAGTCAATTGCTGTAAAATTACCGGTAAAGCGCCATTCATATATCAGTTTCAAAATACCTGTACATTCTGTGAGATCATTCCTGATCAACTGAAAATGACCTCTAAACAGCAGCGCCTCCCAGTCTTGTGTTTGTAAACATAGAGGGGAATATGCTTTAGGGGTTTTTCATAAACACAGTCCATGTTTTTGTTGGTGATTTCATTTTTGTGTCAAACGTTCACATTAATGCAGCTGCTTTTAGCTCAGAGACATTGCCTTAGATCACGCGTGATCTCTTAATGGTAATTCACCATTAAAAGACTATATGTGACCCTGGACCACAAAACCAGTCATAAGGTTAAATTTTACAAAACTGAGATGTATATAGAATATGAAAGCTCAGTAAATAAGCTTTCTATTGATGTTTGGTTTGTTAGGATAGGACAATATTTGGCCAAGATACATCTATTTGAATATCTGGAATCTGAGGGTGCAAAAAAATCCAAATCCTGAGAAAATCACCTTTAAAGTTCTCCAAATTAAGTTCTTAACAATGCATAGTACTAATCAAAAATTACATTTTGATAGGTTTACAGTAGGAATTTTACAAAAAAATCTTTACTTAATTTCCTAATGATTTTTGGCATAAAAGAAAAATCAATAATTTTGACCCATGCAATGTATTTTTGGCTATTGCAACAAACATACCCCAGCGACTTAAGACTGGTTTTGTGGTCCAGGGTCACATATGCATTAAAGGAGCTATTGTTAAATTCAGCAACAGCTAATTTTATTGTGATAAGGATTTAATTGTTTGTTTTCAGTAAAAGTTTAATAAAATTCACAAATATGATCGATCTTGTTAGTTCAGAGAAACAAAATGATATCTTTTCTTAACTGAAAAAAAAGTACAAATATATTGATTCAATAGTACTTGAGTAAAGTACAGATCACCTGAAATATCATTTTTACACATGAATTATAGTAATGAAATGTGTGAAGGTTTGAAGTTTTGCACCGTAATAAAAGATGGGCTGCAATTACGGAAGGGTTTGATTGCACCATGACTCAGTGATGGAGTACTCGAGTCCTGGACTCGGACTCGAGTCCGACTCGAGTCACTATTCTTTGGACTCGAGTCCGACTCGAGAATCCACTCTCTGGACTTGTGACTCGACTTGGACTCGCGGATTGATGACTCGTACTTGGACTCGGACTCGAGGATATATACAATCGGACTTGAGCATTCATCACTTTGTTTTTGACTAAATATGTTATAAAAAAATTATATAAGGTGTTACACTTTTCCTGTTTCGTGCCCAAGACCGGCCGCGATCTCCCTTCACAGACACTGCTACCTCTCGCTCTCTTTGCTTGACAACACACTCACTGACGTCACTCACTTTTACGCTCGTGCAATGCATGATGCATGATTTGCGGGCTAAATGTTCACATTTGTAAAATGCAGAAAGACGTGCCCCGGATCGTGAAGTTCGCCTACGCGAATTTTACTTCTAATGCTGGAAAGAGCAGCGCTACGTTGTGTGTGTAATCGCACAATTGAGGAAAAGACCGGGACATCCTCAAACTTGAACAGACACCTGTCACGGATGCACCCAGAAACATAAGCAAAATGCTTTCCATTGCCTAACGTTAGCTTTTTTCAAAAAAATATTATTGACTAATGCATATATGATAACAAACAGAAGAAGCTAGGGTTAATGTATGTCTGGTTCAGATTACAGCATTTTTTTGTCTGTTGATAACTTAACGTTACTAGTCACTGTGCCAGATCAGATTTTTGCGATATTTGTCTGTTGCGATAGTCACTGTGTCAGATTAAACATTTTTTTTGCAATTTTGACTCTTAAAATCCTGTGGTGTCGACAAGAAACATGTGAGACGTTACACGTTGCTTTCTGACCAGTCGCTTGCCGTCACACACACACACACACACACACACACACACACACACACACACACACACACACACACACACACACGTTAAATAATTCGGTCACACACACAATCTCTCTCTCTCTCTCTGCATATCGTATTGATTTTTACGTTTTAAGTATCTTTAAAATACAGTGTCCTGTAAAATGCAGGTTTCTTTTTTTCGCTGAGTGTATTTCTGTAATACAGTGTTAAAGGATTAGTTCACACAAAAATGGAAATTTCCTTATCATGTGCTCCTCCCACTGCCATCCAGGATCTTTTTTTTTCTTCAGTGGAAAATAAATTGTTTTCTTAAAGAAAATCATTTCAGGATGTTTTCTTAATGGACTTCAATGCCAAGTCAGTTGGTTGTTCTTGTTTCCTCATCAGGGTGAGTAAATTATTAGGAAATTTTCATTTTGAGGTAAACTAATAATTTAATGTTACTTATATATTAGAAATATATAAAAAAATATTTAAACTATTAAATAAATATAATCGTGCCACAACTGAAGACATGTAGACTCGAATACGGGACTCGAGACTCGACTCGGACTCGAACACTGGGGACTTGAGACTTGACTCGGACTCGAACTCTGGTAATGGTGACTCGACTTGGACTCGACTCGGACTCTTCTTTGGTGACTCGGACTTGGACTCGGACTCGAACACTGGGACTCGAGACTCGACTCGGACTCGACAGTTGGTGACTCGACTACAACACTGCCATGACTTCAGCTACTCCAACCAAAGGAGCAGAAAGTGAATGTAATAGAATTTACATTAGAATTACTTGGATTTACTGTTGTCACTAATTTTTCCTAACCAGTTCTAGACAGCCATGCTGTAGGGGAATGTAGGGGGGCAGGTCAGGTTTGAGGGCATTTAAGTTTGCTTGTGACTGCTCTGTAAAAGAGAGAAAGAAAATTGTGTTAGTGGCTTAGCTCAGCACATGATGTTCATGAGGTCTAGTTTCTCACAGACCACAGGCACCATTAAATTATTATTCGATACTTTTAACACTCACTGTTCCTCTCAAAACCTATGAAAATGGAAAGGCTCGCTCAGTCATTTATGAAAAGTAAATTGGGTTGTTTCTGTTCCTACAAAATATTCCTTGACTGATTGAAGATATGTTTGCTGAAGAGCACAGCAAAATTCTTTTACTGCATGGCCATCTGAGAACACAGTTCAGAAACCAGGGCAACAAAATGCCACGTGTGGTTGACCCTAGGGGAAAATACACATTTATCTAATAAATTCTCTATACAGGTTAAAATATTTAGCTGTATTACATTCATTTTGTGATCCCAGAAATTTAAAAAATGGATGTTCATTAATAAAAACGTTTTTAATAAAAAAAAGAAAGAAATATTTTAATACATATTAAATTCATATTTAATTCATTGAGTTTGCAAAGGCTCACTGGTGAACCACTATATGTTATTACAGTATGTTTAACACTTAAAGTGCCCCTATTATGCCATTTTAAAGGTAGTTAATATTGTTGTATTAGTCTCTTAAAACAGGTTTACATGTATGCAAATTCAAAAAACACTTTAGTTTTCTCCAAAAATAGATTTAATTTTACCCCGTTTCTAAATGATTCGTAAACGACTCGTGTGAAGCAGTTCGAAGAATCAGTCTCTCTAAACCCCTCCTTTCCGTGAGCCCTCACTGCTGTGATTGGTCAGATGGTGCAGTCCTTTTAGATTGGTCTACCGCTACAGCGCAAAAACAAAACGCCCATTGGCATAACTGAATGACAGCTGTGGAGACCTGTTAATGCATAGAAAAGATAGCCTCGATTTTACCCTATCAATTCGAGCCGGAGTCTGACGATGAAACGGTTGAAGTGGCACATCGACAAGAAACTGTTTTGCAAGCACGACTGGAGCAGGACGTTTCTCAGTATGTGTCATATGTTACCTGTTAAAAGTGCTTGCAATTTGCTTTTGTAAGCGAACTGGGCACACCTCTACGTTGTGAACTTCAACATTGTATAATGCATAACACTGCTATAAACCATCGTTTATCATTATCATTACTTAAACTAATAAGGCAGACAGACAGTCAAGCTGCATCAATCACAATTTTTAGACTACATTGCACTCACAGCTGAACAACAGAACTACAGAAACGCAAGTTAGCCGGTTACCAAGACATGAGCGGGGTTGTTAAACACCATAATGTACACAAAGACGTATTTTGAACGATCGCTAGAAAATACAATCATCAATTATTAATCATACTTACAGGTAGAAGTTCAGAGGAGCAAGCCGGTCCAAATAAACTGGGCACTGATCCATTTTTTTAAAACCAAGCGTTTGGTGAATCCCGTGTTGTAACGTTACTCCCCAAGATTGGAAAAGCAGTCATCAGTAAAATGACGCGAACACAACACAAGATTGGAATTGTACTGCTGAGGTGTTGTTGAAAAAATTTATGTTAACCACTCATTCTTTGTAGATTCATCTTTCGGAAGCGCATATAAAAAAAAAAATTAACTCTCACAGCGCAGGATACAGCGTCTTCTTGACATGATGTAATCCACGTGAAAATTGTACTGTTTGTGGGCGGGCAAGTTGTTCGCGACATAGAACGTGGGCGGACATTATGCAAATGTGTAGTTCGTGACGTGTGGCCGTAACAGAAAAAGATTCGAATTGCTGACGACTCGTTTAGGCGAATGTGAGCCGACTCTTTTTTTTGATAGACAAAAACTTCATTTGTCGTGCACTGTCGGCGTCACAACTTTGCAGATAGTTTATGTTCACATACAGCTACATGACACACTACATGAAATATCATATTTGAAAAGGCATAATAGGGGCACTTTAAAGGATTAGTTAACTTCCAGAAATTTCCTGATATTTTACTCACCTCCATGTCATCCAAGATGTTCATGTCTCTCTTTCTTCTTTTGCAAAGAAATTTAGTTTTTTGAGGAAAACATTCCAGGTTTTTTTTCCTTATAGTGGACTTCAGTGGGGATCAACAGGTTGAAGGTCCAAATTGCAGTTTCAATGCAGCTTCAAAGAAAGATACCAATTTAAGAAAAAGAAAAATACCAATTTATATACTTTTTAATCACAAATGCACGTCTTGCACTAGCTTTACATTACACATTATGTAATCATGCACATGTGACGTAGGCAGAAGTACTGATCCAGTGTTTACAAAGCGAACGTGCAAAGAAAGTCAAACGCCCTTTACAAAATAAGATAAAACAACAATGTTGGACAATTTTGAAGTTTGAGGAGAAAATGAGATGGAGTTTTTAGCCCTACCCTACCAAAGTACACAGATAAAAACTAAACTTTTCCAATGTGATTCCACAATGCGTAAAGACAAGCATTTGTGGTTAAAAAGTATTAAAAAAATTTTTTTTAAGAAAATGACATCATTTCGCTAGGTAAGAACCCTATTTCTTGCCTGGGATTGTGTAGAGCCCTTTAAAGGTGCATTGAAACTGCAATTTGGACCTTCAATGCCTTGATCCCCATTGCAGTACACTACATGTAGAAAAATCCTGGAATGTTTTCCTCAAAAAACCTAATTACTAGGGATGCACGATATGTATCGGTCGATAACTTGCGCGTTTTGTCAGTAAAGCCGGTTCTGTAATCAGCGGTAAATGCCATCAGGTGCGTGATTTCACGTTGAGCCGTATATACTACACACAGCCGTTGTTTACCGACGAGCTGCGCACTTTCACACTGATAATGAACATTGCTATGCGCAGCTCGTCGGTAAACAACGGCTGTGTGTAGTATATACGGCTCAACGTGAAATCACGCACCTGATGGCATTTACCGCTGATTACAGAACCGGCTTTACTGACAAAACGCGCAAGCTTTATCGACCGATTGGTATCGGTGCATCCCTACTAATTACTTCGAGAAATACAAAAGAAACACATAAACATCTTGACATGTGGGTGAGTAAATTACCAGGAAATTTTGATTCTGGAAGTGAACTAATCTTTTAAAATGTTATGTGAAATGGTTTAGCTTGGCGTAGTTTTAAACCTGCTCTTGAAACTGTTGAAATAATTTAGCTGGTTTCTTTGTAGGTTCTTCACCGTACTGAGGATTACCTAAGGCAGGTGTTGATGAAGGCCTCAGAGTCTGTGTACCTTTGGGTGATCCAGGTTAAGAAAATGAAGGCCATATATCATATCCTCAACCTCTGCAGTTTTGATGTCACAAACAAGTGCCTCATAGCTGAGGTGTGGTGTCCCGTAAATGATCTACCCGCGATCCGGAGAGCCCTAGAGGATGGATCGGTGAGTGGTTGGCATTATTTCGAAGGTGCACTAATTCACATACATCTGGTTAATTATTGTGCACATATCTCTTAACTCTGTTGTTTTGTTTCTTCAGAGGAAGAGTGGAGCCACAGTTCCCTCATTTGTCAATCGTATCCCAAGCAATGACACTCCACCAACTCTCATGCGTACCAACAAGTTTTCCTCAGGATTTCAGAATATAGTGGATGCCTATGGCGTTAGCAGCTACAGAGAGGTCAATCCAGGTGAGAGGATAGCACTAAACATTAACATTAAAGTTGACCTAATGTTAGCAGTTTTAACATGCTTTTAATGCTTCATGCATATGCTTAGATAAGATGTGTAAGCTTCTATCTTTATCACGCCTTCTCACAGCTCCATATACAATCATTACCTTTCCCTTCCTGTTTGCTGTGATGTTTGGAGACCTCGGGCACGGCATCATCATGGCACTGTTTGCTCTGTGGATGGTTCTCTATGAGAATGACCGCAAACTGAAGAAAACAAGAAATGAGGTACATACAGCTTGGTTTTATGACAGTGTTAACTTACTTGTGACATTCATTTTGAAATGGTTGTTAAAAGACATTGACTGCTGAGACATTGCTATTTAGTTTACTGTTTTTGTTCATTTTGTTATAGTTGGATTAACATTGTGTTCATTTTTTAGATCTGGAACATTTTTTTTGAGGGCCGTTACATCATCCTGTTGATGGGTATATTTTCAGTCTACACTGGATTAATATACAACGACTGCTTCTCTAAATCACTCAACCTGTTCGGTTCAGGGTGGAGCGTCAAGGCCATGTCTGATCATGAAAACTGGACGTAAGTGTTCAAAGCAGAAAATATTGTGTACTCCATCCTAAATACACTATACAGTACATGGTGTGCAACATATGTTTTAAAATGTAGTATGCTAAATTTCTGTTATCTGTCTGTCTTTTAAAATGTGGGCATGTTTCTGTAGGGCTTCAATAAAGCGCATTTAATTGACCCTTCGCAAACAACTTGATTGACAGGCCATCTGACCAATCGAAACGCCAAATCTGCCATTGTCTGACAAACAAATCAGACAGGACAGTAGATTAACTTTGGTGGACTTAAACTTAAAAAATGTTGTGTATTGGCGTCTTTCTGTGGTTAAAATAAAATACATTCTGATGTTCATTCTTGCTTTTTAAAAGACAAGGCGATCGGTTTGTGTGTCATTGATCTAATAAGGCAATGCGGTGATCTGTCACGACAACAGTATTTATTGTTTGAGTTTATTAAAAAAATGACAACATTTTAAAGCTGAGACATTGTTTCATACCAGAATTAACCTGCTCTGTCTTGTCTGTCAGCAAGGGGTCAGTTTCGTCTTTGCTCCGTGATGTATTTTTCACTGCATGAGAACATGATGTGAAGTGTTAGAGCAGCACTGTTTGCTGGACATAGCAACAGTAACTAAGGAGAGCGGGTTTTTGCGAAGGATCAATTGATCAGCTACTTGTATAGCTACTTTTTATCCTGACTGTTTATTCCAAGTTCACACATCTAACGATTGCGAGTCTAATGACAGCGTGTTTGAAGAGGTATACAAAGAGGTTTATAAGACAGTATAGACATTTATAATATTGCAAAATATTTCAGTTTCAAATAAATTCTGTTCTTATGAATGTTCTATTAATTAAAATATCCTGAAAAATGCGTGTGCATATGAGAATGATTTCTGAAAGGTCATGTGACACTGAAGACAGGAGTATTGGCTTTTGAGTATTGAGTATTGAGTATTGATGTTCATTTTCTCTTTATTTCAAGTTCTATCACATTGCAGTCAAATAGCTTCCTTGCGCTAGATCCAAACATCCCAGGAGTCTTTAAAGGGGCCTATCCTCTGGGCATTGACCCGGTAAGTGTTGGACTTCATTTTATTACTGTGTTATCAAATTATTTACTACCCCATCACCGTAAAAACGGGTAACTGTGGGTAAAAGTTTTGGGTGAAAGGTTGCATGGTTGAATGACAAGCTGATTTTATAATCTTTATAAATAATTTTGAACCACAAAACCCGTCATAATGCTCAGGGTTTTTTTTATTTTTTATTTATAGATATATATTGGTAAATTAATAGGTTTTACATTGATATATAGTTTGTTAGGATAGGACGATTTTTGGCTGAGATACAACTATTGGAAAATCTGCAATCTGAGGGAGCAAAAAAAATCGAAATATTGAGAAAGTTACCTGAGCAATGCATATTACTAATAAAATTTAAAATAAAGTTTTGATATATTTACGGTTGGAAATTTGCAAAATATCTTCATGGAACATCTTTACTTTAAAATTATTACTTTACATAAAAGAGAAAATAATCATTTTGACCCATACAATGTATTTTTGGCTATTTCTACAAATATACCCGTGCTACTTGTTCCAGGGTCACACATATATATATATATATATATATATATATATATATATAATTCATTTTAAATTTGATTTTAATATTTTATTTGCAATACAGATCTGGAACCTGGCATCAAACCGTCTCACCTTCCTGAACTCCTATAAGATGAAGATGTCTGTGATTGTAGGAATAGTCCACATGACTTTTGGAGTCATTCTTGGCATTTTCAATCACCTGTGAGAGCTTTTAAAAGATATTTTCGATAGATCTATTTCAAATGGTACGACTTTGATCCTAATACTTCATGCATCTGTACAGGCACTTCAGACGGACATTCAATCTGTACCTCATGGTTATTCCTGAGCTGCTTTTCCTGCTGTGCCTCTTCGGCTATCTGGTCTTCATGATCATTTATAAGTGGCTGTTTTTCACAGTCAAAGACTCTCAGACAGCTCCCAGCATTCTCATCCACTTTATCAACATGTTCCTGATGCAGGAGGACTCCAATCAACCCCTCTATCCAGGACAGGTGGGTTTTAAAGAACCATACGCACATTCAGTCAACTACATGCACCTCTGTGTTTCCTGACATTTATTTTCCCTCTTTCCCATATAGGCCGGGTTTCAGATATTCCTTGTGGTTGTGGCTCTGCTCTCTGTGCCTGTGTTACTATTGGGCAAACCTCTCTACCTCTACTGGCAACACAAGGGCAGAGACCACCTAAACATGTACCGGGTGAGGATCCACTCTTTGTGTGTGCTCCTCAGTTCTCCAGCTGAAGGCCGTGGCTGATTTTCTGTCTGTCTGTCTCTCATTGTAGGGTTATCAGCGTGTGCGTCGGAGCAGTGAGGAGGAGCTCTCTCTCATGCATACTCATGATATGGAGGAGGGCACCAGTTTGGATAGCCACTCCTCCAGCTCTGACAGCCAATCAGAGGAGGTGAGACATTCAGAACCAGTTCAGTGCATCATTCAGGTGTGAATAAACTACTTTCCCTATGAGCCTAACAGTTTCCTCTCTTCCACAGTTTGATTTTGCAGATGCTTTCCTCCATCAGGCTATTCACACTATAGAGTACTGCCTGGGCTGCATCTCTAACACTGCATCTTATCTTCGCCTGTGGGCTCTCAGCCTGGCACATGCTCGTAAGTAATAAACCCTTCAGTGTAGTGCTGGGCATAATAAAACAATAAAACAGTTACCGAAAACACACGGAAAGCAAAGGTCTTCATTACAACCTGCCAAATAAAAAGTTTGTCTGCCTTAAAGAAATGATGACAGATATAATATTACTGTTAAACAATAGAATGTACCTTTTTTTTAAATAATAAAAATAATAATAATGAAATCATAATTTTTAATGAATATTGCAATATTTTTTTATAAAAAATGATTACATTTTAAAATATTCACTGTCTGTTTTATAAATTGATTTTATTGCCACAATTTTGAATTTTGGTAAATTTGTGACCCTGGACCGCAAAACCAGTCAGTAACACAGGTATATTTGTAGCAAAATTATCATTTTTATTTTATGCCAAAAGTCATTAGAATATTAAGTAAAGATCATGTTCCAAGAAGATATTTAGTAAATCTCCTACCGTAAATATATCAAAACGTAATTTTTGATTAGTTATATGCATTGCTAAGAACTTAATTTGGACAACTTTAAAGGTGATTTTCTCAATATTTCGTTTTTTTTTTTGCACCCTCAGATTCCAGATTTTTGAATAGTTGTATCTCGACTAAATATTGTCCCATCCTAACAAACCATACACCAACAGAAAGTTTTTTTAGTTTCAATGGAAAGCTTATTTCTGATGTATAAATAATTTTTTTATGACCCTTATTACTGGTTTTTGTAGTCCAGGGTCACATTTGTATTTAAATTACAATGATTTTTCTTTACTTCTGACAGTAAAATAAACCACTATAAACATACATAAACCATATGTAAACTTGTATAAACTATAAACTCTGGGCATGCAAAGAAAGAAATACAGTGATATACCTTAAAACCACCAAATTCTTACAAATATTGTAATACAATTTTTTTGTAGTACTGCCCAAGACTACTTGAATTACAGTTCAATCAATTTATTTATTATATTTTTATGTATTAAAATAACCTAACTGAAATAAAATGTTACAAAAATGTCATGAAAACAAACTGAAAAGATTGATGAAATATCTTTTAAATTGAAGAAATGGTATTGAATTTTAAATTGTAGTTAAATCCAATTAATATGTGTAATATTTCTAAAGAGTGTTAATAAAAGAGATTGAAATATGCACCTATATCATAAAATTTTAGCCTAAATGTGACCCTGGACCACAAAACCAGTCTTAAGTAGCATGGGTATTTGTAGCAATAGCCAAAAATACATGGTATGGGTTAAAATTATCGATTTTTCTTTTGTGCCAAAATCATTAGGATATTAAGTAAAGATCATGTTCCATGAAGATATTTTGTAAATTTCCTACTGTAAATATGTCAAAACTTATTTTGATTAGAACTTCATTTAGACAACTTTAAAGGCAATTTTCTCAATATTTAGATTTTTTTTGCACCCTCAGATTCCTGAGAATTCTTAGAAAAGTGGGCGTTTTCCCTTAAAATTAAAGAAAAGATCCTAGTAAAGAAAAAAGTAATTCAGAAAGAATCTTAACCCTTAAAAGAGGTCTTAAGGTCCAAATTGTTAGGAGTAGGGAAGAGGACTTTTAAGAGGCTTAAGAGTTTCTTTAGCAGTGGATAACACTGACAAAACATGAGGAGGGCAATGCAATATTTGCACACAATGCATGACAGTGATTTCACTGATGCTACACATGAGATTGTGCAGAGATAATGTTTGTGACTTATTTTGTTAGAGACATGCTAACATCTCTGACATAGTGCAGAAATGCCATAGTGCAGAAATGGAAGAAATCACTACATTTATTACATGAACTTATTTGGCAACTGGAAACAATGCAACTATGCAGCAGTAATAATTTGGGTATGTTCACAACCTTCTATAAGCAAAGAGATCACACAAACAATTACAGCACTTTCACAACCTTAATGTGCTGCTGTTCATTACCTATCAAATACATTAAATACAACATTAACAGCGTGGTAAACAAAAATATATATAAACATAAAATATATAAACTTACATAATATGTGTGTTGCGGTAAAACAGGAAAAATGATGCCTATAATTTCAAAGTGAAGGCTTAAACTAGACCCTACACTTAAAAGTACTCTTTTATTTCCTTCTTGGACAACCAACCAATCACGGTCTTTAAAATGCTGTGTCATCGCTAGCAACGGGGTCAACCCCGCCTCCTCACTAAGATAAAAGTTTTCGTCTTTTCTTTGCTCAGAGTTGCTCTTAGATTGATCCTGAATCACTCTCAAGCTAAAACTCCTACGTAGGAGTTTTTAAGCTAAAATAAAAGCTTTCTGAGAGGATTCTTAGAATCTTTATGAATACGGGCCCTGATTTTCAAATAGTTGTATCTTGGGCAAATATTGTCCTATTGGTTTGTCCTAACAAACCATACATCAATAGAAAGCTTATTATTTCAGCTTTCAGACGATGTATAAATCTCAATTTCAAAGAATTTATCCTTATGACTGGTTTTGTGGTCCAGGGTCAGAGCCTTTATTGTTTTGGGCAATTAGAGGCCTTTAAAGGGATAGTTCACCCAAAAATGAAGATTCTGTCATTAAATACTCACCCTCATGTCGCTCCAAACCTGTAAGACCTTCAATCATCTTCATCTTTGGAACACAAAATAAGATATTTTTGATGAAATCCGAGAGATTTCTGAGATTTGCTGATAGAGAGCAATGTAACTGATATGTTCAAGGCCCAGAAAAGTAGTAAGAACATCATTAAAATATGTCCATGTGACGTCAGTAATTTTATGAAGCTAGAATACTTTTTGTGTGCAAAGAAAACAAAAATAATTTTATTCAACAGTTTCTTCTCTTTCTTTCAAAAATTGGCTAGAATATAGATATAAAAAAAGAAATGTTTGGTTGTGTTCCAGAGCTCTCTGAAGTGTTGTGGGCGATGGTGATGCGGGTCGGCCTGCGTGTGGACACCAATGTTGGCATCGTGTTCCTGGTGCCTATCTTTGGTCTGTTTGCTGTCCTCACTGTGGCCATCCTGCTGGTGATGGAGGGACTTTCAGCGTTCCTTCATGCTCTCAGACTCCACTGGTTAGTACAATACCTCAAACACACACCACCATCACAAAACCGTGTACTACATCCATATTTAGAGACCAACATTTGTAGCGGAAAGCACAGTATCACTTTACATTGAATGATTCAAACTGAAATGATCTTTTTCTCCTCAGGGTGGAGTTTCAGAATAAGTTCTACAGCGGCGCTGGCGTCAAGTTTGTACCGCTTGACTTCTCTCTCTTGCACACCAGCTTTGAAAATGAGGGGCTGTTGTGAACTGTGGGATGCTGAAGACCAGACCAGAGCGGATCTGTGAGCTTCATTTTAACAGATTTACATCAGTGATGTTGCATTACATGCCAAAGTGATCCAACCAATTACGTTTTGGGGATTATATGGAGATACCAGATCAGCATTGACATACTGAGCCACATCAGATGCTTGATCATTTTTGGACATGCAACCGTAACACAAACACACCGAGATAAATCAACAGCTCTGAACTGTAAATAGGACTCCTTTGAGTGCTTTTTTTATCAGTTGAATGTATTAGCTCTTCACAGAAGTGCTGATTGTGAATATCATTTTTCTACCAAGTTGCCTGTTGGCTATCCTGAGATGGTCGACTCTCCATAGCTGAGCACATTCCATGAGTGACTTTAAGGTTGAACTTTAATGTCAATTTGCATCAAAGCAAGTGAACATTTAAGTGCTTGAGTGAATTCAAGAATTTTCATCCGGCTGCTTTCATCCACAGTGTTGAGACATGATTTGTGGCTCATGTAGGTCATTCATAGTGTTGAATGGTACCATTTGTCAGATGTTGGAAACAAGATGTTCAGAAAGGGCAACAATGACTTGCCTAAATGCTCCAAATGTGAGAAATGTTAGCACAAATGTGTTCATACTTAATGTTGATTAGCCCAGATCTTGTTTGTTTTGGGCTGTATAGATGGAGCTTCATAAGGCTCTGTGTTGGTTTCACATCCTGCTGCAGCTGATGTTCTTTGTGTTTGAAAAACTCCTCAAGAGCTCTACAGGAAGCTCAGATATTTCTAAGTGCCTAACTTGCTGAATGTATTCTGATGGGTGGGTGGTAGATGGAATTTTTCAGATGAAGTCATTTAGAATTTAATTAATCTAATGATGAAATGCTGTTCGGGGCAAAGCTTACAGACAGAGTTAAAACTCTCAAAGTCATTTAATTTTAATTGTATAGTAAAACTGAGATGTTTTTAGTGATTTTATTATACAGGTCTGTTCAGTTACTCTGTTCTGCCTTTCCAGAATGGTCTTTTTTAAACTCTTGAATTTAATGTGAGGTTTTGGTGTGTGGATTGTGAGCCACTGAATTCATTCCAGTTTTTTATTTTTTATTTATTAACAGTACTCATTTTGATTTCTATCTATCGTTTGATGAGTCTGTGCATTGTTAAGGTAATTTACATTCCACATTTTGCATATGAGCTCTATATTAACATTACAAAATAAAATCAAACCTGTGACGTTGGGGTAATAAAATATTGTTTGATTAAATGACTCTTGATATCATTGCCATTAGAGCGATTCTGTTTGTAAGATTTAAATGTTTCTTTTCTGAGTGTTTCTGAATTAAGTCAATTCTGAATTCATTTAGCACTTTTTGTTTCAGAACATCCTAAAAGTATTAGTCATTCATTGTTAAAGATGCAAAAGATGTTCATGTCTTTCTTTCTTCAGTCGTAAAGAAATGATGCTTTTTAAAAGAAAACATTTCAGGATTTCTCTCCATATAATGGACTTCTATGGTGCCCCTGAGTTTGAACTTCCAAAATGCAGTATGCAATATGTAATATAAAAATAGACACATTTTCCAGGAAAATGGATAAAATCAGAGCAAATACATTAAAGAGAATGTCCAAATACGACTAAAATATGTGACCCTGGACCACAAAACCAGTCATAAAGGTAATGTTTTGATACATTAAGCTGAATGAATAAATAAGCTTTCCATTGATGTATGGTTTGTTAGGATAAGACAACTATTTGAAAAGTCTGGAATCTGAGGGTGCAAAAAATCTAAATATTGACCAAAATCACCTTTAAAGTGCTTAGCAATGCATATTACTAATCAAAAATTAAGTTTTGATTTATTGACGGTAGGAAATTTACAAAATATCTTCATGAAACATGATCTTAATATCCTAATGATTTTTGCCATAAAAGAAAAATCAATAATTTTGACCTATACAATTTATTTTTAGCTATTGCTATGAATATACCCGTGCTAATGACTGGTTTTGTGGTCCAGGGCACATATGCAAATTAACCAATACCCTCAAAAAAAAAAAAAAAAAAAACACGCATAATTTTCAATGTCAACAGTCAGATTGGCCAAACTAACTCCCAAACCAGTCCAAATTTTGTCCACCCGCCCAAGCCAATTTTTTACCAATCTGGCAACACTGGTAATAACGCAAAGATGAGCGACCCGAACAACCCAGACTAGAAAACATGACAAGCTTATGGTTGTGAAATGAGCTAAGGTAAGGAGATAGTTTTGAACACTGATTAGTTATGCACTTGCTCAATAATTGATTTTGAATAGTTTTTAACAAACAAAATATTTAGGGAAAGACATGGGGAAAAACATTCATTACGAATGTATACAGACATAAAAAGTGCCTGCCAGCATCCAAGTCAGTGAGCTTTAATAGAAAATATTAACATTTATAATCATACATTGACAGTTTGTCAAAAATGAAACTTTAACTAGCTGGGTCATTTTAAATTAAAAGACCCATTTACAAGTAAACATCTAAAATTTAGATTTTTGCAAAAACAGCATTTATTAGGATGGCATGGCATCATTACTTAATTCCTTCATAATAGTATTAAGAATTATGGTTATCAAAAAAAAAAAAGCGCAGAATAAGTCATCCAGCCTAATTCTACATTTTTGACAGCAATCAGAAATTGAGAAAGTGAGAACTGCTCTCCAGTGATGTTACGTCTGAACCCAATGCCACAGAAGAGGACTTTCTAAACATACACGAAATCCTGTAGATCTGTTTCTGTGAATCTAACCAAAGGTATACAACTTTTCAGTGGGGACTACAGTTTCAAAGAGTCCCAGTGTTTCATGATTCATAACCTCCTCATAAATCTGAAATCAGACTTTGTTATGGGGCATTAAAAATACCAATTTAAAACCTACTACAAACGTAATGTGAAATACAGCAATCCCATTCATCAGGAACACTTAGGTGTTTTAATTCACTGTCTCTACTGCTAATAAATACAAGCATATTATAAACTCAAAACAAGGTCGGCAATCTCTTTGCTTGTGTTTTTTAGTATCACACTTTGTATTGTGAGTGGATGATTGTTTGCTTTGTCTTCTGAGAGAGTCAAGCTGGTGACTTGTTTACTTTTATTGGTTGATCGTTCATTCATTCATTGATTAAATATCTTGATTGTACAAAAAAGTTTTTTTTTTTTTTAATTGCATTGATATGCATTATACTGTGGCAGACACAGTAACAAGATAATGACCACTGGGGGCTCCACCGAGCCAATGCATGAAGCAGCTAATTAATGTGCATGACATTTCATGGATGTAAAACATTTGTGTCAGAATACCTGCACTGTCCAATACAACAGACATGAGGGCTTTTTAATGCTTGCCTGAAGCTTACTGGCTATCTGAAGACATGAGATGAATCTTAGCTGTCATTAACTATGCAAAGTGGGCGGAGCCAATGAGAAAGTCCAATAAAAGAGCTTGATTGTGCTCCTGTAATCCTCTGGGATATACAAATACAAGATCTTCCTTTGCCCAAATATGGTATTGTTGTTGATATGAATCTAAAAGAGCTGAGGGGTGTTCCATAAAACAAATTGACCAAATAAGCCAGGCTTATTTTAGTTAGTCTGACTTGTTGTCACTTGATTTGGCTCAAAATAAGTCAGACTAACTGAAATAAGCCTAACTTATTTGGTAAACTTGTTTTATGGAACGCCCCTCTGAACAATCAGGTAATTCACAGAAATGTTGTGTAGAGTCTCTCCTTCATATGTGAGTTTCTTCATGTGCTGTCCAGGCCAGCTTGGAACGGGGGAGGAGCGTCTTTGATATGATCTCTTTACAAACAAGACTCAGTCCAGTGTACTTCACTGTAAGAGATGCTGGGATAAGAGGAAAGTGCATTTGTGATGGGGTTGTACTGAATAAAAAGAACCTGATTTGCTTTGGAAGATAAACTGGGGCGGCACTTGGCTAGAAGAGTTCAACTGCGCATTTCTCCCACGCACTCGTCTTTGAGGTGAACTTCGGAGAGAACGTTTTCCCATTCTCTCATTTTAGTAATCGGGCAAAGATATATGTCATTGGGCTGCAAACACACACTCACACTTAAACACACACACACACACACACACACACACACTCTAAGAGATCAAACAGCGCAGTCCCAGATGAGTCCATGTAGAGGGTTTATTCCCCTTTTGTCTTTGTCTGTCTGCAGAGTTAGTCAATTGGTTTGTGTGTTCAGAAGATATCGGGACACAAATTCCAGTCTTGTCTTTCTTTGGCCTCCCAGTAACCCCCCTTATAAACGAATATAGTCTCTCCCGTCAATTCATCCGTTCTCTGGTGGAACCACAGTGGCGTGTAATTTTCAAAGTCCTGTCCTGTAACACAAAACAACAATAAAATCACCAGGAGAACATAGTCTATATAGTCGACTAGGGATGTAACAATAGCAAAATATCACTATGCGTTAATATCAATAATAACAATATGAAGTCAACGATTGCAATATTTTTTTAAAAAGACAAATGAAGACTTGAAAAATTTTTTTGCACATTTTAAAGTTAAATTCTTCTATCTAGTGTACTTTGAGAGTTCAAAATTAAGAGCTCCAACCCATGTACTTAACTAAGAAAACTTAAAGGAACACTCCACTTTTTTTGGAAATAGGCTCATTCTCCAACTCCCCCCGAGTTAATAAGTTGAGTTTTACCGTTTTGAAATCCATTCAGCCGTTCTCCTGTTCTGGCGATATCACTTTTGGCATAGCTTAGCATAGATCATTGAATCCTATTAGACCAATAGCATCACGTTCAAAAATGACCAACGAGTTTCGATATTTGTCCTATTTAAAACTTGACTCTTCTGCAGTTATATTGTGTACTAAGACCGGCGGGAAATGTGAAGCTGGCCGATAAGATTAGGAACTACACTCCCATTCCGGTGTAATAGTCAAGGAAGTTTGTTGCCGTAATATGGACGCAGCAGGCGCAGTAATATCACGCAGCAAGAGCCTATTTCCAAAAAAAGTGGAGTGTTCCTTTAAGTCAGAAAAAAATAGACTTGTACCTGAACTTTAAAGGGGACTTTTTATATGTGGTATACTGTCTCAGTCTAAATTACATTCACACAAATTAGAATATAATAATAATAATAACAAAAAATTATATTATTGATATTCCTATGACAGTAATAACCATATATTGTAAAACAATTGCACTGTAAAATAAATGAAAATGAATATTTCATAGGTATACTATTTTTGCCTTACACTACAGTAGGGAAATTAGAATACTTCTTTCCTAATTTCTACACTTGAAAGAGATATTTTGAATTTGGACTGCAGTTATGTTACCCATTTAAACCGCTAGCTGTCAGCAATTCACACTGCACTTATAAGCTTTTATTTTGACTGAAATTCTGTGATCATCTGTGCAAAAATAAAGCGTAACCGGTGGCTGTTGCGCTCCTAAACGCAAGTAAACTCACAGCACATGCAATAAACAAGTTCACTGCATCCACTGTGAACTGAGCCGTACTGAGGCACAGAAAACACAGGATCACTAGCTGATCGCCCAAACGAAGTGTGCGCCTCGCTTTGAAACGTGCATCGAAAACACACATGATGAAGTGATTAAGCCATATTGTGCATTTAATTTTAGTTACTGTACCTAAGCATAATGGCCCAAAAACACAACTTTTAAGACCATATATTTTAAAAAATGACACTTTTTGCCCAGAGGACCTGTAAACATGATAATATCAAAACAGTTTTGCTATCACAATATTGATAATACTGTTACATCCCTACTACTGACTAAACTGTGGCGCAAAAGTTGTGGTTGACAACTGGAATTTATATTTTCATGGTTTTTCTGGTCAAAAAACCAGAGAGCATCTCGTGTGACCTTGGACTTCTGCTTACCTTCATCTATGGCCCTGGAGGCCTCAGCTTCTCTTCTCCTCCTCGTGGCTCTCTGTTTTTCCTCTAGCCTTTGTTTCTCTACATTGGCCTCGTCCCAGCGTCCCGCTTCCATTAGCCGCTGGTCCGGCCTCAGCCTGCTGTCCGTCCAACACACACCCTCCTCTTCCTCATTCAGGGTCAATGCCAGATTGGAAAAATAGTACATGTTCTCAGCGTTCTCTCTGAGAGATAGAGAGGAGAAGAGAATGAGAAACCAATGCAAAAATAAATATAGCTGCAAGCAGCAATTCCCAGGGTTCAAGGACTTTAAAACATTAAAGCATATATAAAAAAAGACATTACATGTTATTTAGCAAGCATGTAATCACCTAAATGAAAGATTTTACAAAGCATTTTTGGCTTTATGACGTTATAGCGGCAGCTGCGGTCCGAGCTCCCTAAAACTTTGCATGCTTGTTTAGAATCACCTGTCGCACGTGCTCAGCAGGTTTGGTGAAGTTTTGAGTTTTCTAGGCTTTTCTAGGCTTTTGGGTATATTTAGACAGGCCCCTTTTCTAAATAACCCTGTTATAGCTTCCCAAAGAGTACAACATTTTTTTCTAGAAAATTGTACTGCAGTGTTTTTTCCAGATTTTTCCTAGCACTAGTTTGCAAAAAATCATTTTTTGAATCATTTAACAAATGGTTTGATTGACAGCAGCGACTCTAGAGGCAAATTTGCTCCAAACGATACGAATATCGTGCATATGTGTGAAAAACCATGCAATATACAGTCGTTTACGCCCATGAAAAATGCCATACTGACCCCCCCAGTGGCTGAATTCTTTCAAATTTCACACAGAACTTTAGGGCCAACAGGCTCACCAAGTTTCGCTACGAACGACCTCTGTTAACCTTGACTAAAAGGTGCTTAAAGGTTCGTTGGCCTATGGCGGCCATGTTTTTTGAAATACGCAAATGTCTTCAATACCAATGCTTTTTCAGCTCTTACATATGCATTGTGAGTTTGGCAAAGATATCTCATTCCGTTTAATAGTTTTAGCTGTTTTAGTAAATATGGCCCTGCACCTTTCGAAAGTTTTGGCACCCCTTTGCAACGAAGGGTTGAAAGTTCAATTTTTTTTTTATAATTATTAATATTCACTTTCCAGAAAACCTTCCTACATTCCTACTAATTCGCAAAAGTAGTTTTTTCAAAAAATGCAAAATACCCCAAAATTCTGTCATTTATTTTTCACCCCCATGTCGTTCAAAGTCTGTTCATCTTCAGAACACAAATCGAGATATTTTTGATGAAATCCGAGAGCTTTCTAACAATGTTCTTGGTACCTTTCTACACCTGGGAGCGTTTCAGTTGCATTGCTGTCTATGCAGGGCCAGAAAGCTCTCGGATTTCAAGTAAAATATCTTAATTCGTGTTCTGAACAAAGGTCTTATGGGTTTGGAATGACATAAGGGTGAGTACTTAATGACAGAATTCAAATTTTTGGGTGAACTATCACTTTAACACTAGACATTAATGGTCGTCTTACGGCAGAGGGTATTTCTTCCACAGCAGTTTGGGTGGGAGTGTCTGATAGACAGTCTTCTGTTTGCCCTCTGAGCTGCTGCTTCCTCTGCTACTCTGCACAATCTTGGCACTTTCCATCTTGTCGTCCCATGTACCTGACAGGATGTAGTGGGCCTGGCCGTCAATGTCCTTCACCACCCCTGTGACCTTACAGTGGAAGAACAAGGAGAACTAGGGTAACAAGCTCTGGGGTTGAACTAGAGAAGCATGATGAGACAGAGAGAGGGCAGAGGAGGATAGAAAGATGGTTTAGCCATGACAAACATCATGAAGGGCTCTTATCTGCTCTCAGTAGAACTCACACAAGAATCACAGAAGGAAGGACAGGAAAAAAGACGGGGAGAATTTAAGTCCAAAACATACCTTTCGTGGGACTTCTCTTGAAAAGTAGCTGTACGGAGAGAACTTGAGCTGACAGGTCTCTTTGGTCCTGTGGTTGACTATATCAATATCTCCTGACTGAAACAAATGAGATGAAATGAGAGAAATACCTTTGATTACATCAATGTCTTGGGGTCATTCAGCTACGTGTTTTCTTCATTAAAGCTGTATTTGATATTAACCAGAAAAAGTATCTTGAAGCAATAAAATGAAAAAGTTTTCAGTTAACTTTGTTTAATTGGCAAACAGTTTTTTCTCATTTTTTGTCTTTGTAGTCCAAATTGAGTAAAACTAGGTCCTACAAGCAATGTATTCCCTTGACGTTTCTAGGCTTTGAATATTTGACAAATAACTGAAGGAAAACTCTGTTAATCACAGAAGTTTTATAATGTCAAAAGTTCAACCTGATCAATCCACAGTTTGCCCACAATGATGTTGTGCACAGTGGAGGTGACTTTGCGCCACACATAGTGGTTTCCACTTGCATGAAAGTGTAGGTGGATCGCACCTGGTTAGACAGAAAATCAAAGTGTTCATCATTCTAACAATATGACATACGAATCATGTGAAGTCAAGACAGAAATATAGAATGACTCCTCTGTGTAACAATAAATTAAATCAGCATTAATTTATATGTGACCCTGGACCACAAAACCAGTCTTAAGTAGCAGGAGTATGTTTGTAGCAATAGGCAAAAATAAATCCAAAATGATAGGATATTAAGTAAAGATCATGTTCTATGCAGATATTTTGTGAATTTTCTACCATAAATATTTCAAAACTTATTTTTTTTATTAGTAATATGCATTGCTAAGAACTTCATTTAAACAACTTTATAGGCAAAAAATCTCAATATTTAGATTTTTATGCACCCTCAGATTCCAGATTTTCAAATAGCTGTATCTCGGCCAAATATTGCCCCATCCTAACAAAGCATACATCAATGGAAATCTTATTTATTCAGCTTATTCGGATGTATATAGCTCAGTTTCAAAATGTTGACCCTTATGGCTGGTTTTGTGGTGAAAAAATTGTGTATGTGTACATTTGTTAATATTAAGAGTTAGTGAAATAGTCAAGAGAGGAGCCTCACCCAGAGGCATGATAGAGAGGTATTTCCCGCGGAATTTGCTAGCGATGGTGATTTCCTGCCACAGGGTCCAGCCTCGCTGTGACATCACATGATGAGCGGCTGCCGGCGGATGATGACTGACCTGAGAAATACAGGCAAATATCAGCCGAGTGCTACATATAAAATATGCCACTAGGGGGTGCTGTCTGTTTATTTACTCAGATGTGTGGACTATATGTGATTCTGGTAGTCTCAGAGTCACCTTCAACCATCATTACCCTCCAACCACTAAACCTTGCATGAGAAGCATTTCCAGCAGTGATGGATGAAGGTGACAGAAAATCAGTGCGTTACAATAAATTGCTTAAAGGATTGGTTCACATCTGAAGTTAAATTTTACCTGATAATTTACTGTCACCCAAGATGTTCATGTCTTACTTTTTTCAGTCAAAGAGAAATTAAGGTTTTTGAGGAAAACATTTCAGGATTTTTCTCCATATAGTTGACTTCAGTGGTTAAAAAGTATATAAATTATTATTTTTTTTTTTTAGAAAAGTACTGATCTTTTTACTAGACAAAACCCTTATTCCTCGGCTGGGATTGTGTAGAGCCCTTTAAAGCTGCACTGAAACTACAATTTGGACTTTCAATCTATTGGATCCCATTGAAGTCCACTACATGGAGAAAAAAACCTGGAATGTTTTCCTCAAAAACCTTAATTTCTTTTCAACTGAAGAAAGAAAGACATGAAACATCTTGAATGACATGGGGGGTGAGTAAATTATCAGGAAATTTTATTTCTGGAGAGAACTAATTTATTTCTCAGTTCTTTCCTTCCCTTCTCATTTCTTCGCTTTCACACAACAAATCAGCTTATTAGAATGATTTCTTGAGGATCATGTGACACTGAATAACTTTTAGTAATGGCTGCTGAAAATTCAACTGTGCCATCACAGGAATAAAAAAAAAAATACAGTTAAAAAATATTACTGCTTTTACAGCATTTTGATCAAATAAATAATCTTGGTGAGTATTAGAGATTTCTTTCAAACATATACAAATTTTACATATACAAACCCCAAACTGCCCTGTGCTAACTGAACAACTGCTACTGAGGTAAATGTGAATGCTAACAGATGGCTTTCTTCATATATTACAGACGTTTTGACTCTTGACACTTTTTGGCACTAACCTGTTCACAGAGAGAACGGTAGCCGAATTCTTCCAGGCGGTCCAGTTCGTAGGTCTCTCCCAGGAGAGGGTTGAAGGGCTTGGCCGTCCGGTGCACTGTGGTGGAGTATGAGGAGACGGAGAAGGCTGCGACCAGACACATCTGCTCCAGAGAGTTCTCACAGCGCGCCGCCTTATCCAGCAGCTCATGGTACTCCAAATCCTCCGTCAAGCGCTGCAGCATAGACAGGGGCTCGTTGAAGTTTACCTGGACACACAGAGAGAGGAAGAGACCTTGGCTGTAACCCAAATTCACATTCTTCTACTACATATTGTTGAGTATGTGGAGATACTACAATTATCTTATCGTATGACCACAAACCTATTTTACAAGTTTGTTTTGCAATGAAAAGGTTAGCAAAATACATACTTTGTATTCTTTGATTTTAAAAAATGTACACCAAATTCTCTTCCATTGAACAATATTAGCTTAAAAAATACACTAGAGTTCAAAAGTTTGAGGTTGGTAAGAAAAGTTTTAAAAGAAGTCTCTTTTACTCATCAGATCAGTAAAACTGTAATATTGTTAAATATTACTACAATTTAAAATAATTGTTTATATTTTTATTTAAATGTAATTTAATCCTGTGATGGCAAAGCTGAATTTTCTGCATCATTATTACTCCAGCCTTCAGTGTCACATGATCCTTCAGAAATCATTCTGATATGCTGATTTTGTGCTCAATTTTGAACAGTAGTGTACTTGCAAATAATATATAATCTGGGCACTTTCTGCTTACTGTCATGCACTGATTTTAATCTTGCATTTAGGATCATTTCCTCAATATGTGATATTACTTACAGGCATTGGGATCTTAGAAAGCTCTTTGCCGATGCAATTCTTCATGATGCTCCACAGATTGAGCGAATAGTTGGGCTTCTCTGGGACCTGGGTCCTTCTTTTTCTGTGAGGCCGTAGCTCCTTCCCTGAATAATCATTACTGCTCACAGAACACTAAAAAAAACAGACGAGATTGTTTGTATTTTTTTTTTAAAAACATATGAAATTTATGAAATGTGTTTGTGCTGAAAGACATTATTTGAAGGGCCTGAGTGCCCTTGAGGAATGAAACGCATAAACATTGACAGCTGACTGATGCTCCATCTGTCTGAGAAAGTGAGTCACCATGAGAAAGATGAAACGAGGGGAGCAGATATCAGTTAATTAAGAGTCAGTTAATTGAAATAAACAACAGCTGTGAGAGTCCGTCATAAACACAGACTGCCTGAGGAAACACTCACAGTCACACTGAGTCCACTGGATCTTTATGCCACATAAAATACAGTGGGGTGCAAAAGTCTGAGGTCAATACTGAAAATGCTTTCATTTTGGATTCATTTAATAAAATAATAAAAAAAAAAGCAAATTTGTGACAATTCGTATTTTATCATTTCGTAATGACTTAGCATTTTGTTTGTCACCCTTTTAAATTAGATTTTGAATCTGACATTTTCATTGTCTTTTGGATCCTTCTATATATAACCTGTGTAATTAGCTTTTGTTTCATGTCACACTCACATTGTCTTCCTGGTTCCAGTCACTGGGATGTCCTCCACTAGCACCACTTAGATTACTCTGAGAACGCCTAAAAAAGACAAGAAATAGAGAGAATAAAATATGTAGGTAAGTAGAATAAAAATGTGACATTGTGTTTGATAAATGCAATAAGGGTTTCAGCAGCTGCTAATGCATCATGTAGTCAACCAGTGAACAAAAGCCTCTTACTGGGACCAGATCAGTTTTTGCTCCCACCCATTCTTACATTTCGGTACCATTTTCGTACATTTGATTTCTCTTTGCCTATTGCATTTGCAATAAATTAATGACAAGCGTTATCCTTCATTTATTCACAATGGTAATGAATGAATAGTGAATATTTAAATATATCTCCACAAAATACTTTGAAATACATTTCAAAGAAAAGCATAGCTGATTTTTTAGGGCTATTCAATCTAAACAGTTATGTAATAATGATAAAATAGTTATTTCAGACATTATTATACATAGCTGCTTGTTTTAGTGTTAGAAGAATTACTTTACAGTGCAAAATGTTTAGTAATTCTCACCTCATGCTTATAATTTTGATTGGAAAACATCTAATTCGGTTGGGAGGTCATATACGGTTGAGTTCAAATATTTAATTGCAACTGAAGCTCATTTTAGACCCAAAAATTATGCTTATGTATTTATCAGAACTCCAAGCAGCTCCCATACTACTCTCCATTGGAAACCAATGACCTCTGGTCTGTTGTTTATCAAAGGTAGTGGAAAGGTGACTTAAGAAAGTGTTTTGAACTCATTATTAATGAACTGGATTTAATTTTTTAGCAACTATTTTTCAAACTCTCTTAAAAAAACGAAAATTCTGTCATAATTTATTTACCCTAATGTTGTTGAAAAATCAGTATGACTTTCATTATTGGGTTAAAGGATTTGTTCCACTCCAGAATAAACATTTCCTGATAAGTTACTCACCCCCATTGTCATCCAAGATGTTCATGTCTTTCTTTCTTCAGGTGAAAATAAATAAACATTTTTGAGGAAAACATTTTAGGATTTTTCTCCATATAGTAGACTTCAATCAGTAATTTTCTAAAAAAAAATAAATAAAAAAAATAATGTATATACTTTTTTAACCACAAATTTAATCACGTCGAAAAGGTCTGGTTAGTTCTTCATCTGGGTACTTTGGTTTAGAAAGGTAGGGTAGGGTGAAAAACTGTGTCGTCCGACATTGTGTTATATTTTTTTGTAAAAGGCATTTGACTTTCTTTGCACGCTCGCTTTGTAAGATTTATTTTCGACTGAAGAAAGAAAGACATGAACATCTTGGATGACATGGGGGTGAGTAAATTATCAGGACATTTTTATTGAGAGGAAGCTGACCTGTGTTGAGAGGGGTCAGTGGCAGTCACTGTTATAAAAGCAGGTGAGTCTTCCATGGCATCAAAATACTCTGTATCCTCATCTTCATCACTCGCTTCCTCTTTCCTGGGCCTTTCACTCACTCCTGTACACACATAAATATTGAAAGACAGGCATAACAGCAACATTACAGAAGTCATGGTGGTTTACCATGTCATGTCTCATAACTGAGCTCATTCATTTTTGTAATATTCATTAATGAAGGATCACGATGCTGTCGGGGTGGCGGGGCTCCAGTGTCTCACCCGTGTCGGTGGTGGGCGTATCGGGCGTGTTGACAGCGTGCGCGGGGGCCTCTCTCCAGGCTCGTTCCAGGCTGTTGTGCTGCTTGGCTAGCTGCTCGATGGTCTCCTCCAGGTGGGTGCGCTGCTCTCGCTCATGCTGAAGAACTCGCTGCCATCTGCGGCTGTGGCTCTCTGCCAGATCCAAAAAATCTCGGCACGCCTGCGCAACAAGATACAAAACAGGAACTAAACATCAACACAAACATTTAGGACTAAAATAAAAGTGCTATGAAGACCAGGGGGCTTGATTCTGCTCCTAAAGTTCTCCTTTTCACAGCACCAGGTATCTCAGTCAGAATTGATTCTACCAGGATATCATCTAAATTCCAATGCTTCATCCGATATGTACCACCTTTGGTTCGTGTTATGCCTACTTTCACTTTGCATTTGAAGAAAAAAGAAGAGAGAGAAAAAACGTTCACTTTGCATTTGTTCAAATCTCCAAAGAAGCCCAGAAGCGGTTTATTGGTTGGGTAGATGACAGTTTAAACCATTCCCGGAATGGGGGTGGGACTAAGCACCAACAATCGTTCCTGTTCAGAGGAACAAACCACATGAGTTTCTTTGAAGAATCAATGCTGATCAAAACTTGATGACACAACTATGTTCACTAACAGAGCCTCTGAATGTGAATCCTCTTTTATGAGACTTTAAAAAAGCGTACAGATTAAATTAGTGGCTCAAAAGTTATTAAACAATTAAGAACAATAGTTATTTTTAGCTGTGGGCGACTGTCTCTGTCTTTAAAGGTTTAAAATATTTTAATAAAGAAATTCCAACATTTACTGAATCACATTTTCAAATATAACTAAACCAAATAATCTGTTAAAATCTTTATAAAATAAACATTTGAAATTTAAAGTGTAATCTAAAACAAGAAATTACATACATAGGCCTATATATTTATAATTTCTTGTTGTAAAACTTTGTTTTTGATACACACCTACTGTACATATATACACTCATAAATGCACACACACCATTTATATACAGATACAACATTTTTATATACCGATAGCCTAATTATTTTATTGTATTGAAATATTTTAAAAGATTATGTGATTCATGATGTGTGGGATCAGATAAAGTATATATTAGTCATTTAAAAATTTTAAATTTAATATACTGTATGGGGCTAAATAAAAAAAATACCATATGTAAATACCACATTTCTAATTTGAAAAAATATTACCATATGCTATAAATACACTACCAGTCAAAAGTTTTTGAACAGTAAGATTTTTTAAAGAAGTCTCTTCTGCTCACCAAACCTGCATTTTTAAAATCCAAAGTACAGCAAAAACAGAATTTTTTTTGGCGTATTTTCACTATTTAAAATAACTGATTTCTATTTTAATATATTTTAAAATGTAATTAATTCCTGTGATTTCAAAGCTGCATTTTTATCATTACTCCAATCACAAGATTGTTCAGAAATCATTCTAATATTCTGATTTGCTGCTCAAAAAACATTTATTTTTATTATGTTGAAGACAGCTGAGTAGAATTTTTTAGGTTTCTTTGATGAACAGAAAGTTCAGAAAATCATCATTTATCTGAAATAGAAATCTTTTGTAACATTATATATGTCTTTATCATCACTTTCGATAAATTTAAAGCTAAATAAAAGTATTCATTTCTATAATTAGTTTTAATTAATTGCTATCTAAATAGTAAAATATTTCAAAATTTAACTGTTTTGGCTGTACTTTGGATCAAATAAATGCAGGCTTGGTGAACAGAAGAGACTTTAAAACACATTAAAAAACTTTGACTGGTAGTGTATTTTTAAAAATATTATCAATTTTAAAGGTGTACAACAATGCTGCCTCCACATCCTCATCCTCTCTCTGTTTTCCCTCGCTATCTCCATCACGATAATCCCGGTTCCCAATTCTCTAGGGATCTTATCTGTCCTCCTGCCGTAGGCACCACACATGAACTCACCTGTTTCCTCATTACTGCTCCGGTCTCCCTCATAAAAATGGTCCCCACAGGAAGAGATCATGGAAATACCTTCCTTTCTCTGTCTTCCTCTTTCTCCACCTTTCTTCTAGTTTTCTCTCCAGGCTTACACTTACTTTTTTCTTATTCAAATCTCTGTGAAATGCTTTGACATGACTATGACAGAACTCTTGAAAAGATCTGATTAAATGGATCATGGGTCGTAGCTCTAGTGGTTAAACTCAAAGCAGAAGTGAAAGTAAATGTGATGTGTCCAGTGTACACTCAGAAACACGCAAACATACAGACTGTCTATGGGCTGAGTCATGCTTTTTTTTTGTTGATTCTCGGACTAGCAGTATTGAGTAATACACGCATCTAAGAGAGGTTACTCTTGGTCAATAACTCTTGGTCTTGGACACAAAACAGTCACATGTTGTACCCACAGAAAAAAAACGTTATTGCTCAGAGGTTGCTCTTTCAAATCTCAACAGACTTCTCACACTTAAGCTTGGTTTCAGATGTTAAAATTACAGTAGGACTAAATGTCTCCATTTGCTCTCTATTTCATCTCATCAAAGAGAAATAAGTAAGATTTTAATTCTTTCTATAGTCAAGTAAAATGTATTTATATAGATTAATACAATGGAGATCGCTTAGAAGCAACTTTACAGAAATAAACAGAAAAAACAGCCTTAATGCTCAACTATACTGCAGGAGACAATAGTGTCATTATTCATCTCAATTCAATTATTCTGTGCTCTAATTCAAAAGTTTTATATAAGCAATGAAACCTAGCTATTTTTCCCTACATATAGTGTAATGTATGAGAAATAGCATGTTTCTTGTTCATTATTAAAAGTAATAACCCACACCACACCACACATAGGTTTTACTAAAAATAACCGGTGTAATCTAACTTGGTATCTGCGAGAGCATCTCTCTAATCAGAGCTCATCAATCACGTTAATAACTGAGACTACAGTACAGCCACAAACTCATTAAGGCAGCTCGCAGTCACAACCAATCACGTCTTTTATAGTGCCACTGCCTCTGGGTGTCAGTGCAATCTCTCGACTACTCTCTTCTTCATCTCTTGATCAATGTTTCTTTGTCCATCTCCCTTGTCTCCTGAGGAGGCACGACTAATCTGACTGGATTTAGCAGGAAGTTCAATGAGTTCAATGTCCAACAAAATAAGTATCAGTGTCCAAAATTCACCTTTTACCAGACCTGTCAATGGCAGATAAATCCATGGGTTATGCTAAATCATGGGTTTAGTTCCCATGGAATGAAAATACATATGTGACCCTGGACCACAAAACCAGTCATAATTTTTTGAAATTGAGATTTATACATCTGAAAGCTGAATAAATAAGCTTTTCACTGATGTATAGTTAGGATAGGACAATATTTGGCAGAGACACAACTACTTGAAAATCTGAGGGAGCAAAAAAATCTAAACATTGAGAAAATCACCTTTAAAGTTATTTAAAGCGTTTAAAGCAATGCATATTACTAATCAAATATTAAGTTTTCATAGATTTACGGTAGAGAATTTGAGTTTACAATATATCTTCATAGAACATGATCATTACTTAATATCCTAATATTTTTTGGCATAAAAGAAAAATGTATAATTTTGACCCATACAATGTAATTTTGGCTGTTGCTACAAATATACCCGTGATACTTAAGACTGGTTTTGAGCTCCAGGGTCACATTTAGCTTGAATTGACTTGCTTTGGATAAGTGTTTGCCAAATCCATTTTTAAAAATTGAATGAATAAAATATTACATGCGCTCGCACAATTTACCTTTTGACTTAAATGAGGTATTATGTTACGGTCCCTAAAACATTTTTAAGCCAACTTGCGATTTTCATTTACTCCAAGTCATTTTTACTCAAATTTGGCACTTTGCAGGTGCTAATTTTGGACCCTGTACAAAACAGCTCAAATGCAATAGTATAGGTCTCTCCACTCTTGGCATTCCATTTCCACTAATTCTGTACCTTTAAAGTCCACAAACAAAGCTCTTACCTGACGCCTGTCAGCACTAAGTGTCCAGATCTTTGCTGAGAGAGAGGATCCTCTGTGCTACGCTTAGCATGTGACTGCGGCTTCCTCACACGTTCATGGAACTACAGCTCCTCACCTTTAACATAAGCAACACTTCCACTTTTTTTTGCTGAGTGAGGCCCTGGGCCCCAGACTGCTCGTGACTTTAGGAAGAGCTTAGAGGAAAGAGACGCATGTGTGTCGTATATCCACATATCCGAGAAATGCCATTTAAAACAGCTGAGGGGGAGGGAGAGCCATGTGATTCAGTGTGTAAAATTGATAGATGGTGCCAATAATGTTTCAACATGTCAAGAAGCTAGATAAAATAATAATAAAAAAAGATTAAAAAGTTATTTGGACACTTAAGTAACACTTAAAATGTCTGAATGTCAATACATTAGATAAAATATTACACCAAGTGTCCTTGGCAAACAAATTATGCTAGACCTTTTCTTTGAATTAAGCCCTTTTCACAAGGACTAGACCTGTTTGATATTTTGTTATATAATGCAAAGAGATTCAGAAATTTTTCAACGTGGTTTAAGTGTCCAATTACTTTTTAGGGCCATTGTATGTCCAGTTTCAGCAAATACAAGTAAAGTTTTTTGTATTTGAAATGTGTTTCATACAGTTGAGGTCAAAAGTTTACATACACATTGCAGAATCTGCAAAATGTTCATTATTTTACCAAAATAAGAGGGATCATACAAAATGCAGAATATTTTGTATTTAGTATTGACCTTTTTTTGTGTAGTGATAGTTGTTCATGAGTCCCTTGTTTGTCCTGAACAGTTCGACTGCCCACTGCTCTTCAGAAAAATCTTTTAGGTCCCACAAATTCTTTGCTTTTTCAGCATTTTTGTGTTGAACCCTTTCTAACAATGACTATGATTTTGAGATCCATCTTTTCACACTGAGGACAACTGAGGGACTCATATGCAACTATTACAGAAGGTTCAATCGCTCACTGATGCTTCAGAAGGAAAAACTATGCATTAAGAGTCAGGGAGTGAAAACTTTTAGAATTAGAAGATCAGGGTAAATTTAACTTATTTTGTCTTCTGAAAAACATTTACTGTACTCATCTAACAATGCCTGATATATGGTATTTTGAGCACTTCCTATGTCGATCTGCCTCCTTAGGATGAATTGCTTGTTGTATTCCCCAATTGTAAGTCGACTTGGATAAAAGCGTCTGCTAAATGAATAAATGTAAATGTAAAACATGTAAGTATCTTCTGTAGCTTCTGAAGAGCAGTACTAAATGAAAATACATATATATATATATATATATATATATATATATATATATATATATATATATATCTTATTTCAGGAAAATAAGAAAAAATGTACACATCTTCATTCTGTTCAAAAGTTACAGATTACTAATCAAATAAATGCAGCCTTGGTGAGCATATGAGACCTTTCCAAAACATTTAAAAAAAAATGTATATACCTCAAAAGTTTGAACAGTAGTTTATCACATCACAAACATGATTCAAAGCCACAGAGAGTCAACAAGAGACATGTCCATCTCTTCTCTCTCCTTGTTTTAAATATAAAAGCATATTATTAAATATAACACCATGTATTTATCCACCAGACCACACAGAAGATCACAATGGTTTTCCTCTTCCTCTCATTAGAACTGCTGCGGCTCAGCCTGTCCAAGTGCTTTAATGAGCTAGACCTCACAGTGCTGTTCAGCACTTTTCATTATGCGTGTGTATTTCTGTTCAGCTGGCTATTAATCATTTTAGAGATAAAAAAAGAAGACAAAGAAGAGTCCACACAGCTAACCAAACAGAGATCACGCTAATGAAAGTGTTAAAGCATGTAGATCTGGTGGGGAGTCACATCACTCAAAGACTGTCTGCCAGGCTAATAATTTAAACTCATCTCAAGCAGTGAGGAAACAGATGGAAATGTTATTGGCCAAAAACATGCTGGTGAACTATTAGATTCTTATAACGGTTCTTACAAAACAATATATCAAGAATTATACTGTTACTGTTACATGTTCAGATACTATATCACTATATCAGTCAATTCCTAACTTTTCAGCAATGCATTCACTTCTTATTTATGGCATTTGTGACCCTGGATCACAAAACCAGTCATAAGGGTACATTTTTTAAAACTGAGATTTAGAAATCACTTGAAAGCTGAATAAATTTAAGCTTCCTGTTAGGATATGACAATATTTGGCCGAGATACAACTATTTGAAATTCTGGAATCTGAGGGTGCAAAATATTGAGAAAATCGCCTTTAAAGTTGTCCTTGTTTTGATATAATTATGGTAGGAAATTTACAGAATATTTTCATGGAACATGGTCTTTACGTAATATCCTAATGACTTTCGGCATAAAAGAAAAATCGATAATTCTGACATATACTTATATATATTTTTGGCTATTGCTACAAATATAACCAAGCTACTTAAGACTGGTTTTGTGGTCCATGGTCACATTTGTGAAGCAACTCTATCTCCCTATCTCACCTAAAAATATGGACATAATCACATTTTTAACATGAACTGCAAATGTGCATGAAAATTTCCAATCTCACTTTGTTTATCAATAAATATTAAGACTCATTTTAGCTCATTTTACTTTGTAAGGACAAGTTACCTGTAATGTGGACCTGACTGTGCAGACTAAAGTGAGGTTTGCATTCAAGTTGTGTACCAACAATCACAATTATGATGCAGTCAATGCATATTTGTTCAAAATCCTTTCGCAAAACCCACACAAATCAAAATAAATGCATGAAACTGCATTCACCTAAGCTTGGCACAGAGATGAATCCAGTTTGTCAAAGTTGAAATGGAACACACAAGATAAAATCACCTCTAATATTGATTTTTATGACTGTGAGTAGTGCTACCTATCCAAAATTTGATTTAGGAAATTAAAGACACAGAGGACATCCACAAAACTGAGAGCTATTCCTAGACCCGTATTGATTGCATCAGTTGAGGCTCTGGCTTTATTGATTACGTACAAAAAAGAAAAACAATCTTTGATCCAGGTATCTGCAACAATATTTGACTTTAGAGCGACACTGAACATACAGTTTATAAACAGAGACATTAGATTTTTTTTCTAAAAAAGATTCAAAGTAAAGCTGCTGTTGTATTCTGTTCTAGAGCTAGTTTCATAGTCTGTTTGATGAAGTATAGCTGGGTAAGAGAGCTAAACTGGATTAGATTCGACATCCTTTTATTTCTGAACATTACTCATTCATATTGACCATAGCACTAAGGACAGAGGAAAACACTGTCCAGATGATTAAAAACAATAAATAAAACCAGTCGTAAATTTGAACAAAGTCAGACAGTGCTCAGATTCATTGTTTCATTAAAAAGGAGGCTAATTTTTCCAGCTCCAAAAATAAAATGGATTTATATTTAAAAATCCATAAATTCTTATCATTGTACAGTCTCAGTATATACATTTCAACTGACAACGTAAGATATGGTACTGTTCAAACAATTTTTACCAAGACTACAGTTTAATTAAAAATACGGTAAAAACAGTAATATTCTGAAATATTATTACAAATATATTTAAAAATAAAATTTATTTCTGCAATGGCCATTACTCAGAATTTACATCAGAAACTATTGTAATATGCTGAATTGGTGCTCAAGAAATATTCTGAATTGTTGTTGAATTATTATTGTAAAATTGTAAAATAAAGTAAAAAAACTAAACTAAAATTATTTTGTAACAGCACTACTGTCACTTTTGTTCAATTTAATGCGTCCCTGCTGATTAAGAGCATTAGTTTCTTAATAAATAAATCAACTTTCTGACCCCAAAACTTTTACACTGTAGTGTATACATAAAATATCTATTTTTTAAATTGCTACTGTCAATACAACCACAGAATGCTGCTGTGAGCATGTAAGAAATACTGCTGCTGCACAAATAACATATTTGAAATAACTTTCATATAAAACATACATGAAATCACCCCGTAGCAGATCTATACAGGTGGAGCTGGGGAAGGTGGCGGGTTTCTGAAGCGCACTGTAACTGCTACATCAAGCACTAGCTGAGTATTTGAATGTTGAGCAGCGAGCTCATTGGCTGCTGATATGAAAGAACCAATAATCTGCATGTGAATAAGGATGTCATTATGTCAGACTGAGTTAGAACCTATCTAGAGTTTCATGACAGAACTTTAGATTTCTACTTACATTGATCATAGCATTGGAGGTGATGCGAAAGAGGGTGGCTCTCTCGTTGACAGCCTTGATTTTCTCTCCTCCCTCTAGAGGCACACGTAAGGTCTCGAGCTCACTCAGAGACCGCTGCAGCGCCGCTCCGTGCTTGGCTATCAGGTCATTACACGTGCTCAAGTCATCCAACTTACTGGCCAGAGTCTTGAGAGTGCCCTGTATCTCACTGTGGTCTGACTGAGATGTGGGCTCCTCGTCCGCAGAGTCATCTACACAAAGAGACAGAGACAGAATAGAGGTTACGGGAGTAAATTTATTCGGTGAGCTATTCCTTTAAAACAGAACAAAAAACATCCAAAGAACACAATGTCCCCACAATGTGTTTTCCAGCTGTTCACATTAACAAGTCAGAGACCACAACTCCTCCTAATTTCCCTCATTAATTAATACTGATTTTACAGGTGGCTCAGGCCCCAACGGCAGGCGCCCAGTCGATATTACCATAGTCACTTATGCAAACAGAGCACAAACAACCAATTCAACACACACTCTAGATGGTGAACAGCTTTAAAAGATGGAGAACAGCTTTTAAAAAATGAAGTCAAACTAGAGAACACACGGTCTCAACTGGCAAGACTTATCCATTGACTGTTGACTGGGACTACAGAGTTTGTCAGGTTGTGCCCATCTGTGAAGATTATCTTAAAGGGAACCCCGTCTATTAAGACCTGTATGCCTTAACATAATGTAAATGATGTCTCTCACTAGTAGAAAACCCATGAAAGACTTGCGTTATTTAAAAAATCACTTTAGGGTGCTTTCACACCTGCCTTATTTAGTTCGGTTGAATCGCACTAGAGTTCGTTTTCCCTCTTGGTGCGGTTCGTTTGGGCAGGTGTGAATGTAGCAATCGCACTCGAGTGCGCACCAAAAGCGGACCAAAAATGCGTACCGAGACCTCCTTGAAGAGGTGGTCTCAGTACGCTTTCAAACGAACACTGGAGCGGTTCGTTTGTGGTGAGAACATGAACCGAACTAGAACAGACCCAACCACAAAAAGTACTGCGCCTTTTTGGACTAATCCAGCTGCCGTAGTCCGCTGCGCTGTTCATTATGGGATGAGGACAAGTATTTGTTGACAGTTAGCGCTTTAGCAACATAGCCCCATGACAGCTCGCGGACAAACTTGGAGTTGTGAGGAGGTGCGGAGCCTCATAAATTTGGTCTGATGATCATATAGGTCCCAACTTTCGAAAACTCACAAGAACATCACAATCTTTCTCATTGTTTAAGGGGCCGTTCACATGTCGCGCTACCCTGGAAATCCAGAGGTCTCGCGAGAGCACAATTTGAATTGTCTCTGCAAGACACTCTGGCTTCGAGCAATGATGCAGGTTACTGCAATACGTAAGCAATTGTGGGAACCAATCAAATCGGTGTATCTGATGTAGGCGGGCCAGAGGCGAGCTAAGCTGATGATGACAGCGCTGCGACGTCCGAATCATATAGTAAACTTTGAAAGATCGCTGTCGCTACAGATGAACAACAAGTTGTTTGAAACGGCTTTGGCCGCTACAATGAACGAGTTAGACTTGGCTTTCCATATAAAAGAGGAACAGAAAACCGAAAACTCGAATCGTTCCTTTGCAAGAAGGACGTTTTTGCTGTTTTGCCGACTGGATACGGCAAGAGTTTAATCTATCAGTTCACGAGTTCACGCTTACATATAATTAGCCGGAGAATAGTAGTGCATGTTTGGCGTGCTGTCCGGTGAAGGGCTCCGAGCTCGGGAGTGGCCCGAACCCAGAGTACATTACCCCCCAATAGGAGTAGCGAGAACTCGGATTGATGAGATGGGGTGGTGGAGGGTTACTGATAAACCCTCGAGTGAATTGAGGTGAGTCAGCTGTATTTAAACCTATGGCGCTGATTGACTTGTAATGTTTACGCTAAGCATCTGACGCGCTTCTCCCGAACTTTGTTAATGAAACATCATTGAGCTCTGCTGGTAGCCAAGCATGTATTGTTGTGATTGGTCGTGGCGTTATCCAATTGCGTGCAGTTAGAGTTTCAAATGCACGCTTGGTGCCGCCCCTCGAGTTAGGCAGTTTTCATTGCTCGATCCCAGACCCTTAATCTTAATAGATTAGGGTCTGGATTTTTCCAGGCTAATGTCGCGCATAAAAACGCATGGAAAACGCCTGTACAGCTATGATAAGCTGTTTTTCCAACTTGTCAATGCTTTCAATGTTATTAAGGGAAAGGATGAAGCTGATTGGTTGGTTTATGTCACATGACCTGTGGTGCGCTTGCAGCATTCTGAAAAGTTGCAATGTCTTTATCTCGCGTTCGCGGATGGAAAAAACTTGCGCGTCGCGACCACGTCGCTTCCATTCTGAGCGCGCATACCGCGCGTCTACATTTGAAATAACGAGCTTGAGCGCGCAAAAGACGGGACATGTGAATGGACCCTAACAGTTTAGAAAATACGTTCAACACACTGATCTATATAATTCTCTATTATAGATCAGTGGTTCAATGAAACGATCTGGCCAACGAGTGAGGTGGATGTTGTCACATGACTGCATTTTGGTTCGTTTCAACTGGTTCGGACCAGAGCAATCAGTGTGGTGTGAAAAGGACCCAAAACGGCAGAAAAATGCTACATGTATCATTTGTTGCTCTTGGTCCGGACCAAATGAACCGAACCACAGATGTGAAAGCACCCTTACATATATTTTGGACTATGGATTATTTCGATGACATAATTTTCACTGAAAGGGCAACAAGAGAAGCATTCTTCACTGCTTTTCCTATCAAAAAGAAGATAAGAAAAGAATGGGAAGACGCCTGTGGATGAATAAAACGTCCTAAAGACCTGTGGCTTTGTTCTCTTCACTTCAGCCCTGATGCCTTTGAGGCTTTTAGTAGACAACAGCTACTGAAAGAGATTACAAATGGCAGAGACAAGAAATGCCAAATGCCATCCTGGCAGCATGTATACATGTCCACTAAAGCAGTTTTGATATCCAGCGTTTAGAGTCCTTGTGGGGAAAAATCAGTGGTACAGCATTTGTTTTAAGCCTATGCTTATATCCATCGCTTCCTGTAAACTCTTTCAGTAACTATGGTCATCGTATCAGTATGTTGCGGTAAAAATAGCAACGTAGCATTTGGACAATTTTAAAGGCAATTTTCTCAGTATTTTGAAATTTTGCACCCTTAGATTCCATTTTCAAATAATTGTTTCTTGGCCAAATATTGTCCTATCCTAACCATACATCAGTGGAAAGCTTATTATTTTTCAGATGATATATAAATTTCAATTACAAAAAAATGTACCCTTATGATGATTTTGTGGTCCAGGGTCACATTTGTTGGTCACAGAGCTTATTTTTTGCAAAGATCAATAAAGCCAATCGAAAAATCCTACTGGCATTTGCTAAGGGAACCAGTGTAAAGCTAACTTTATTGGCCCACAAAATTACATTATCCTCTATACTGGAAGATGCACACACATTTTTTTTGCATGCAAGTTCCCAAAAACATTTCAATTGAATTGAGATCTGGAAACCCCTCCGTGTCTTTCTTCCAAGCCATTCCTATTTTATCTGACGCTACATTCATTTCAATAGCTGTCAGTTTAAAAAAGAGCCAGAAAAGCCAACATAAAGTACCTTAGTGTGCCTATAGTCATCAGCATCACTTGTGATGTCTCGGCCATAAACATTTGCTAGTGCAGAGGACGTGCTAAAAATAAATGATAAATCATTTGGATTCCCAAATGTGTTCACTTTGCATGGTTCCACAGCTGCCATCATTAAAGTCCATTGGCATGTGTGGACACGCTCACACAAACAATGGCTCCCTTCCAATGACAGAAGTGGCATAAATCTTGTGCAAATGGTGAAAATAGATCCGGATGCAAAATTGAGGCCATGACAGGATCATGCAACATGGACACAAAATTCAGAAAATACATGTTCACAATGAAAGGACCCTGTCGTTCATTTCTGACAAAAGAAAGAATGTTTGGGGGGGTGGGGGGCATAGTGCATGTGAGAAAAGAGGACATGGCAACCTCGTTCCGAGCAGCGGAGCGGGCAAGGGTGAGATTGATTTGACTGTGTTTGTTCCTCCTCAGCAGAGAGCAGAGCAGCCGTCAGCAAACTGTTCAGAGACTGAACACATTAACCTTCTCATGACTCAACAATAACATACGCAGATAGAAAACATGGAGTGTGGAGGAAGAGGGGTCACTTTAGGGCACTTTCTGTTGAAAGAAGTTTAGTGACACACTAACTAAATGAGAGTTTTCTATGTCCTAATACCAGATTAAAACAACAATTATTATGCATTAAAAGGTCTCTCCCGCTTCTCTGTTCATTGTTGTGCTGGTGGATACCAGATCAGTCACTGGCCTTGAGACAGTTATTGACTAAATGAATCTAAACAGCAGCAGAATGACATTTTGAGGGTCTAAACACTGGCATGGGGAAAACGGTCAATCAAATCGTCCATTTCTAGAGCTTCTTCTTTTCTCTCTTTCCATTAGCCACTAACACACAGACACACACACACACACACACACACACACACACACATAGGCTGATTCTGCACATACATCACATGTGTGACTGCTGACAGAGGAATCTGTGGGTATGTTCCTAACAGCATATTACCATACCAAGTACTTTTCGTGCAGTATATGCCTATATTGTGCACAGGATGCAAATAAGTAATCCATTCTAAAAGTTGGAAAAGCTAAAAAAATGTATGTATGAAAATTGTATAATATCCAAGGTACACATTTCTAGTAATTGTGCAGTTAATTACTTAATTCTTTCTCAGCAAGTTTTGGATTATTTATCCTCTCCCCAAATGTGTCACTACTGTAATATATAATTTAATTAGGAGGTTTATATTGACCTATTAAGATTTTTATTACATCTGCATTGTGAATATATATCTTTGTTATTTTATTCGTTTTTTAAAAATCAATAACAATTACATTTTTAGAATAGTAGAAAATAGTAGATTTAATTCATGAGATTTGTTGTATTTTGAATCCAATTTTCAAATTTAAGGATTCATTAGTTTGAATATACATTGAACCAAAAACTATTATAACATCTTAGTTAATAATTCAGTATACTTTATTTCTGAAAAAACACAACTATTTCAGTTGTGACTACATATTTTTGGTAGTGACTGTAATGCTTTGTTAGTGACCACAGCCCATTACACAATTTTAACCCACATACTAAAACACTAAACATTTGCATTACTGGACTACAATTTTGTTTATTCCCCCCAAATATGAGCACTATGTGTTCCCTTTTGTCACTACCGAAACAATTAAGGACTGTTTTGGTAGTGACAAATTTATGGAAAAACATCCAAAAAACAAAGGATGTCAAATGTTTCAGTTGTGACTGTTTCGGTAGTGACAATTTTAGATACTTTTGAACCTAGCTCAAAGATGCTAACCAGCACATGATTAGCTAGCACAGTTCTGAACAGTGGTACACATATTAGGGTTGTGCCGATAGACGATAGTATCGTGTATCGACGATAGTTAGAGATATCGCCTGTTGCTGATGCCTTTGAAGATAGTTAGACGATTATTATTATTATCCGTCAACAAAGAACTTAAAGGTTGTATCAGCGATTTCTAGCCTAAAACATAAAGTGTCAATTTCAGCTGACCTTTCTTCACGATCCGCTCGCTGCCTGCCCCATAAATTGTCTGTGAAAAAACCGCGTCTCTCTGGTCAGCCTAGGGTCCGAGATATGCCAAAAAAACAATCGGCACTACCAACCTTTCCACAGATAAACAAACAGTGTTCCAACCAATCAGCGTCAGGGGTTTGGTGTTGTGGACTTTCCTACTGGTGCAGGGATGTGAGGGAGGCGGAGCGAAAGTCCACAACAAAAAGGCCAACACGGCACAACACGACTGGATCAAGGCAGGATACACAAAAAACAAAGACAAGGAACAGGAAACATACAATACCGAAGACAATGCAGCCAGGATGATGAGTGGGAAATGAGAGTTCTTATAGTCTGTGTGATTGTGAACAGGTGTGGGTATGATGAGTGCTAATGACAATGAGACAGGTGTGAACGATCAGGGAAGTGCAGTGCAAAGGGAACAGCGACCTCAGGTGGCTGAGGGAAAATCCACAGCCCAGATAGTGACAGAAGGAGACACATAAACATTTCCTGATCATAAATGTAGGGGTGTAGTCTCAGCCAATGGACTAAAACATACACTATTTCAGTAGTGCCATGAAATTTCAGGACACGTTTTCATAATTTACAAAGAAAATATAAAATAAATATTTTTTTGAACTTCACTTTTTAAAAGAATCAAAAAGATACTTTTAAAAAGAGCAATGGAACAAAACAAAAAGTATTTCAATATCATTTTCATAAATTGAAATTTAGGGGTTAGGGTTCGGGACAGCCACCTCTCATTTGAAAGTACCCAATAAATTATGATTTTATACATATTAAGCATACTGATATTTTAAATATTACTGTCGGTTTTAATAGATAATAGGGATCTTAGTAAACATCTAAGATTTGAATTCTTCAATTTTTTTAAAATGTGTTTTTTGGTTGTGGGACAGCGGTTTGGACCAGTTCTGTAGAATGGCCGATATACATTAATGTTTGTTATTGTTGTATATTTTTTCACATGCTAATTCTAAGTAATACGCATTACATACTGTACCACACATATGCACCAGAAGCACACTAGTGTTTCATTCCAGTCATAACACCTCTTTACCTTCCTCTGTGGGGTTTAATCCTGAGCACACACATATAGCCAGAAAACAACACACATTTTAAATACAGCTTTACATTAAGAGCAGTATTCACCCTGTCATTCTTCAGCTTCAGAAGAGCTGCTGATGAAGCTCTGAGGGTAATGTGCAGCTGGCATAGGGTAAATCTGCTGTGTGCTGGAGATTGCAGCTCATTTTCACAGCAGCTTCTCATTCTGGGAGCCGTTCGACAGAAGGACAAAGTGGCTTGCTATTTTATAACATTTACAGGTCTTAACCTGCTGCAAGGCACCAGTCAGCATAGAGGTTTGTTTATAGATATGTGTCACAGTCAACAAACTGCACGCACAAATATCTATTTACAAAGAGAGACATTACAGAAAAAGCAGTAGTAAATAGTAAATGCAAACACATACAAATCCTTCTGGCACCATCTGTCTTATTTACAATCTAAAACCGGCTTAACATCAGATTATGAAATAAAATGAAATGGTACTTTAGTAGCATCCTGGATCGCTAAACACCACACACCACATATTTTCCCAACCTTTTAACCTTTGCATTTTCCCTGACTTCAGCTGTACGCCTGAAATAGGAACATTTAAACTGAGTATGATGTACGGTGAGTATGTCAAGGAGCGCAACCTATCAGTCTGTGATAATTGGGTAATAAATCTGAGAAAGGAATTACTTCTGAATTAATAAATGTATAAGCTGGTTACATACCTCCAGATTTACTGTAGTAATGCCACTGCCAGCAATAGTTGACATTTACATAAGATTTAAAACGGTTTCCTCAAGTTTTCCTCAAAAGATTAAAAAGGATTTTTAAGAACTCATGTAAGAAGGCGAGATAAACTCTAGCTTTCACTGAGATTGCAAACAGAAGATGCTTAAAATGAGGACAGAGTCTCCTAGCAAAGCTCACCTTGTGATTCATTTTTGTTTGTTTGTCGGTATTTTTGTCTTTATTGCATAAGACAGTCATGACTTCACAGTAAGTGATGTAGGAAAGACTATACTTCTATATAACATAGATTATGTTTTCACTATCCACCGTGGGCATTTGTAAATTTTATGGGTCTGGGTTGTGCTCTCATTCACGTCCAGCTATTTTTAGCTGTACAAAACAGCTTGTTTTGCTGCTTGATATTGCAAATTGGTGTGTCTTCGCATATCATTTAATGTTTGGTTTGTAGTGCAAGTAGTTTTACTGTTTACTGCACATTGTTATTCTTCTCGTTATTCTCCTATAGTGGCCAATGAACCCGAAGTCTCGCCCATAGGCTTACTTCTGTGTTGAAGAATAAGGTGGATAGAAAATGGTAGAATGTCACTCCAATATGTTAAAAACTAGATAACCACCAAATCCTTTTGGAAATCTTAAGTTTGCATCAACTTGTATGATTTGGCATTTATTTACAATTTTTTATATAGGATCTATGGATGCAATCTCACCAGCTTTTGTCTATTTGAGTGATAAAAGCTGCAGAAGGGAGAACATCAACACCTGAACAGCCAGATCAGGTGGATGTGCTGCAGATGAAACATGATGATGCAGATGCAGATTATATAGCACTGCAATGAGCAGAAGGCAGTGTTCAATCTTCTCCAGTCACTCGTGAGTCTATCAAACATACAAACTAATGTAAATCACCTCAACAACAAATTAAATAACTTCATATCCAAATCTACAAACTATGCCTCCCTACTGAAAATGAGGGGGAAAAAAACTGTTAAATAAAAGATTTATTACAAGGTTATTAAAAAGTTATTGTACGGTAATAAACAAAGATTAAAGCTGCAAGCAGCGATGAACGGGCCCTCGCACCCGGGCTCACCGCCGACCGGTGGCTTTAGGAAAACAGCAAACGGTGGGCAGTATGCTTTTAATACAGTAAATATATGAGAAATATGTCATAAGTCATTTAAATGTGCCAAACTTCCCATTGGCAGCTGGTGGCGCTATGCCTATAAATAGCATGTAGATGTGTTCAGGCCAGCACTATTATCAAACATATGAAGTTTGGTGCAGATTGACCTTGGTATGTTTGAGTTAGTGAAAGATATGATATATCCTGGTGTCAACAGGTGGCGCTATGATAATATCTGAATATTGGCCTTTAGGTGTCTTCAGGCCAGGACTCCTACCAAACCTCTGAAGTTTGAGGCAGATCAGACATTTTATGGCTGAGTTATTACACCTATGTCCATGGCAAAACATCAAACTTTGTCAGGCCGCCACGGACACGCCCTTTACTGAAACTCAAGATCTTCACAATTTAACATCTCTAAGGCCTCTAGATCAGACTGACCAAATATAATATTGATTTCATTAAATGTCTAGGAGGAGTTTGCTATAAACCTAATCCCCTGCAAGGACTTCAGATAATGCCAACTGTGAGCCAAATGTGAACATTTTCACTATATTCTGATGATGATGATAAGAACATGTAATTCATGATGATAACAAAATGTTATTATTGCTTGCATTACATTCACCACTTCTGCTTAAATCGTTACCTATCTGTACAATTTGTATGTGGATATTGCTTTGCTGGTGACTCCTGTTATAAGACATCACTCTTAAGCGCTACATAACTAAGAATCAATAAGGAAAACGGTGCACAGTTGGCAAATGCATTCACAGTAACCCTCTGCTAGTTTGGATTTTAAGTTTACTGAATTGAAAGGGTTACACTTTAAAATCAACACAGAGACACATACACACAAAATATAAAATGTTGCCATCCAGTTTCATTTGTTAACATTAACTATATTAGTTAACATGAACAATAATTAAATAGCATTTATTAATGTTAATTAATATTAAGCTAAAAAAAAAGTATTCATATATTGTTTAAAGGTAAATTAGTTTATGTACTGTGAATTAACATGAACATGAACACAGTTCATGTGGGTGTACAGCAATACACAAAGTGCTCTATAAACGCTTAATTCTTTCAAAATATCTTTAAAAATCAAGTTGAGTGTTTTAATGGGGCGATATATATATAACTGATCTTAAAATGATGGTTTTCGGATGTTTTGAACAGATAACAGCAAAGTTTGTTTTGTTGTCAAAGTTTGTCTTGAAATTTTTAATTATTATAATTTTATATTCAATAAATAACACTATGAAAATATTGTCTACAATGAAGATTATTCACTCATGCTTAAAAGTTGTATTTTTCTTAATCTTTTGCTATGTGACTGAATAGGACAAGTTCATGGTACAGTTCAGTAAAAATAAATAAAAAACAACAACTGCAAAATACAAACAATGAAAGATTTAATGACCCTTTATATTTTCTCAAAATATCAGACATATTTATGTCGATTACGCTACAGCAATGTGCATCTTCCTCAAAGATGGTCTTAAGCAAAACAGCATGTTCCACTGGTCTCTCTCCCTTACACCCCTCCCCCCTTCAGTCACTCTTCAGTGACTCAATGGTGACTGAACACAGACAGGCACAGGCAGAGTGACAGCAGGTTTCTAATTTCTTTTTTTAATTTTCTTTAATTCATAGAAGCTTGTATAAAATTGATATTTACACCACTTGCTCAGAATGATAAGATCTCTGTGTGAAAAAAGTTGTAAAGAGTTTGGATGCTGCACTTTAAAGATATAAAAAAATTACGGTTATGTTTTTTTCCTACATCTTTAAAAAATCACCACGTCAACACCGTTCAAGATATCCCAAATTCGCTCGCAATTTAACATCTTCAGAATCTTCTCTTCATGTTAAAAAAGTTTGGTGTGAATACCTTATTTTTCTTAGAAGGAGTGTGAATTTGTTTACAGCCTGATTTTTCCAAAAATCCACATTCAAATCAAAATAGCCGGCTTCCTGTTGGTCTTAGCTAATGAGTTTGATTTAGAAAGTTGTCCAGATTGATGAGAACAATATATGTACAGAGTTTGGTGACTGTAGGAAAAACTAACCCCCCAACTTTTGTCAAAAGATGGCGCTATAGAGTGCCTGCTCCACGCCCATTTATGACCTTTTGCCAGTGTCTAACTATCATTAATATTGACGTGTGTGTTGAGTTTCATGAAATTCTAAGCATGTTATCTGCCTCGAAAAGACAGGAATCTAATTTTAAAGTTTGACACGTTGCCATGGCAACAGCATTTGATTTATCATCGACCCCTTTACATATTCTCATCGGCCGTGTTTTGACATGATTTTGATGAAGTTTGAAGAAAATCAAGTAAAATTAAGAGGCTGATTTCAAAGGATTTTGAAAATGACACGTTTCCTGCTGCCAGTTGGTGGCGCTATAACTTTGACTCATAATAGTCACATTTATGGAAGCGGCATCATACAACAAACAAACCGGTGAAGTTTCATAAGAATCAAGCAATGTGTGCAACAGTAATTAGACACTTCCTGTTTCTCATTTCTCGCCATAACTTTGTCGCCTTGCCACGGCCAAACCGTTTGAGATATCAAAAATCTGCTCGCAATTTAGCGTCCCCAATGTCTTGAGATCATGCTGACCGAGTTTGGTGACAATCCTCTGGAAACCCTGGGAGGAGTACGTTAAATTCCAGAGCATGCGCTTTTTAAACAGCCCTACATATCTCACTTCCTGTTGCGTTCAGCCCATGACATAGAGTACAAAAGTTGTTTGGCTCAGTGAGATCTATATGTGTACCGAGTTTCATATCAATACGTGCAAGTATGTGTGCGCAGTACATCAAGTTTTCAAACTGTGTTCCAGGGGGCGCTGTAGAGGCCCTGAACCACGCCCGGGTCCCAGCCTCTGTGGCGTCCTGATGGCCGCAGATTCCGACGTGTGTGCAAATTTTCAAGAGTTTTTGAGTATGTTAAGGCCCCCAAAAGTGCCCAGAAGGTTTAAAAAAAAAAAAAAAAATAAGAACCCTTAGAAGAACAATAGGGCCTTCGCCCTTTTGGGCTCGGGCCCTAACTAAGGCAATACACAGGTATAGGTTTGATGTTTGAAAAATAACTAGGTATAATAAAAGTATAAGCTGATAAGAAGTAGCAAGTGCATTTTTGGTCTGTGTAAAAACTTTATCAACTGTGATAACCTACAGTATAATGTGAATAAACACTGTTGGACAAAATAGAAACAATAGCCATATGTGACCCTGGACCACAAAACCAGTCATAAGTAGCACAGGTATATTTGTGGCAATAGCCAACAATACATTGTATGGGTCAAAATGATCGATTTTTTATTTATGCCAAAAATCATTAGCATATTAAGTAAAGATCTTGTTCCATGAAGATAGTTTGTAAACTGCCTATCGTAAATATATCAAAATTTAAATTTTAAGTAGTAATATGCATTGCTAAGAACTTCATTTGGACAACTTTAAAGGCAATTTTCTGAATATTTTTATTTTCTTGCACCCTCACATTCCAGATTTTCATATAGTTGTATCTCGGCCAAACCATACATCAATATCAAGTTTATTTATTCAGCTTTCAGATATATAAATCTCAATGTCAAAACATTTACCCTTATGACTGGTTTTGTGATGCAGGGTCACATTTGAGAACACAGTGTTTTTAGAAAGTTGGTTGCTATAAATAAATTAAAGCAGTGAGGTTGAATTTTTATTGCCTGTGGGTAGAAGCTGTGCCATAGCCATTTGGTCTTTACCCGGGCACTTCTGTTTCTTAGACTGTAAAGGAGAAAACAAGCAATGATTGGGATACCTGGGGTCGTTAAGAATGATCTGGCTTTCTTAAGTGATCTATCTGAATATATGTCATAGATGCTGAGAGCTCACGGCCAGTGATGGACTGTGTTGTCTTCACCACCCTCTGCAGTTCTTGGCATTAAAATACAGAACGGTTTCTATACCAGGCAAGTGATGGAGTTGTTACAAATACTCTCAATCATGCATCTGGACAGTTTGTCAGAATTAGTGGTGACATGCCAATCTTTTCTAGCCTATATGGACGATAAGGTTCACTCGTATTTTTCAGGGAGGCGTACAGTTCAAAGGTAAGTTTGTTTGACTCTGGAGTTGGTGGAAAATATCAACCTGATCTCATGATGAAAACGTACCTGTGGGAATATTTTCGCAAGATGCTAAATTTCATGACTATGTCCACTGAGTGGCACTAAAAGAGTGTTCGTTTTTTTTTTTCCCAAAACAGATGAACGCACATATGATACATTTTATGTGACATTAGTTTTGTCCGTCACCGCAGTTCTGATTTGAAGTGTTTGTTGAGTGGCGCTATAACTCTAATACTCTGTGACTTTTTAAAATAACATCACCATCTACATGCACTACATCTAAACCTACCCGATAGTATGAACAAAAGCGAATGTGACTTAAAAATACACTTGCAAGAATTGTGTTTTAGCTTGTTTTTCGATCTCTCATCTTCCAACTTTTTCATCATAAGTAATGTTTTTCACTGGATTCGAACCCAATGATTCCGCATCCTAAGTTCAATTTTGTGTCCCGGCTGAGCTACCGAAAACTTTATAGTTTGCTATATCCAGAAAACTAAACATATGGAGCTGTAATCAGAACTGTGTACTAAAACGATTACAAGTGCTTTTGCATCTTGCAAAAAAGTTCCCATAGTTATGTTTTCGTCATTAGATCAGGTAGGAAAATATTGAACACTGCATTCTGTTCATTGCAGTGCTACATAATTCTATTGCTTTGGATAAAAGCATCTGCTAAATGCATAAATGCACAATTAAATGTACTGAGAAAAACAGGTGCTGGCGTGTTTTCTTCCTTGCTGCTGTTCTGCTAGCCTGACTCAAAATCCCTCAAGTGGCATCAGATCCATTAAGGATAATGAGAGAGTGACAGTAAACAGTCTCAGCCATATCATGATTGACAAATCGCTAAACCCGATTAAGGACTCTGAATAATCACAGTCATTTCTACTTTCAGTCATTAAATGGTATTATTTACAGATCAGTTGCTTAATAAAATAAAATATATACTAGAGATAACTGGAGGTGCTTCATTTACAGCAGAATGGAAATCTTTGAGAGCTTCTTAATGTCACTCAGAATGAATGAGAATATAGGTGATGTACTGCTTACAAAGCTTGGTATTGACTCATGGATTAATTGATGTAACACTTTATATAAGGACTGGAAACGCTGCTGGGGATCAACAGTTCTTACTGCAGGAAACAGACGTTTCCCAATAACAACGAACAGTCCTTGAATGATGAGACAACAATTAACTAAATCACTAGCATTTTCTTTGTAAATTACTACTTTTGACTGTAAGATGTCTAAGCAGAGTATTAAGGTGTTAATACCCCTATAATTAGAACTGCAATGAACTTACAGTGACAATAGCATTACATCATGATTCCAACGGATACTGTTTAAAAAAAATAATAATCATCAACCCTGCCGTCATGTTAAATTTTTAAACTTAATCCAAAACGTCCTAAATGACCAGAAGTAAAGAACTCATGCACATTAAGAAAAGCAGTGTCTAAGAAGTGAAAAAGCATGGTTATTATTTATATTGCAGAATGGAAACCAAATATAACTTACATTATTCAAGATATTTAGTTACAGTGTAGCTGAAATTAATCTCTTTTTAAGCAACTGTTGAACATGTTTCCAAGACTTAAAATAGTATTTTAATTAGGCTTCTGGCTACTGGTTGCTGTGTTACACAAGGTCACTATAAGTTTACTTACAGCCAATAGTAAGTGCAAAAGATGTTTTAATTATTTTTCTGAGATGCATTAATGCATTTATTTTTTCCTGTGAAGCTAAACACAAACTATATTGCATTAACTGATTTTTCATACTGTAAAAGTGTCTCAACATCCTGCACGCCACATAATTGACATCTTTCACCCTCATACCTGACTTACAAAAGAGAAAAATAAGTATGTATTTATAGCTTAAAGTTATATGCTGACAAGTGGTGTTTTCTAAAAACACGTGAAGGTTATTGACAAAATAAACAGGCTGCTCTATAACTGCATTATTGATTTTTTTGTGTGGAGGACACAAAGGAGACAAGGGCTTCAGATCGCTCATTCACAGAGCCGTATGTAAAGTCACAGATTACAATCTGCATGCTTGTTTTGTATACATCAGTGCAATAGTCACAGATGGACAGAAAGCTTGTGGGTCAATCCTGTTGGAACAGGTATTAGAACACATGAAATTAATCATGCAATAATGTTAAGACATTGAACATGCATGTTTGCATAGTCTCATGGTGTAGGCCATTGTATGTGGAGGAAATATATAGTTCATTTCAATGTCACTTTGACCCACAAGTTTCTCTCACATACAAAATGTAGAGCACAGTAACTGTTAATGGTGCAAGAGCATAAACGACCCAAGACAGAAAGAGAGTAAGGTAAAATATTAATCAGGCCCAGACAGTCCTTTTGTCAAAAATTCATACATGTCAAACTTCCTCATTGGAAAAAAAACTGCTGAACTGTCCATTTAAAGTCAAGGTTCACTACAGTTCAATATTAAAATTTCTGTCGTCATTCTGTATGATATTTTGAAGAACACTGGTTACCAAACAACACCGAATTTCATTTCTTAAAATATCAGATTTTTCTTTTTTGGGTGAACTGTTCCTTTAAATCTGAAGTGCTCCTTTTTTATTTTAAACCATTTTGTCATACGTTTAAGACATTTGTAGGTACATTTCCTGTGCCCCAATAACCAGATTGACCTATATGTCACCACTTGACTTTGTTATTACCCAGTGGTTTTATCTGTCTCCAGCAGTAGGATCATACCAATTTTAATCTCTTGTAAATCAATTTCCTTAAAGGAGTAGTTCACTTTCACAACAAAAATGTACAAATAATGTACTTATGTAATAATGTACCCCCTTGTCATCCAAGATGTTCATGTCTTTCTTTCTTCAGACGTAAGGAAATTATGTTTTTTGAGCAAAACATTTCAGGATTTCAATCTATATAATGGACTTCTATGGTGCCCCCGAGTTTGAACTTCCAAAATGCAGCTTCAAAGGGCTCTAAACGATCACAGCCGAGGAAAGAAGGGTCTTATCTAGCAAAACGATGGGTTATTTTCTATTTTTTAACCTCAAATGCTCGTCTTGTCTAGCTCGGCAGGACAAGCGTTTTGGGATTAAAAAGTATATAAGTTGTAAATGTTTTTAGAAAATAACCGATCGTTTCGCTAGATAAGACCCTTCTTCCTCGGCTGGGATCATTTAGAGCCCTTTGAAGCTGTATTTAAACTGCATTTTGGAAGTTCAAACTCGAGGGCACCATAGAAGTCCATTGTATGGAGAGAGATCTTGAAATGTTTTCCCCAAAAAACACCATTTCTTTACAACTGAAGAAAGAAATATATGAACATCTTGGATGACAAGGGGTGAGTACATTATCTGTAAATGTTTATTCTGAAAGTGAACTACTCCTTTAAACTCAAACTCTTGGTGAATCTCAGTCCAGCACTGTTGAAGGTCACACAGCTGCTGCATGAGTTCAGGAATGATCCTAGACAACGACTGACTTTCATTGATCACCCTGCTGCAACTAAAGGGTCATGACACTTCATGCCCTGTAACATAAGACCATGTCATGCTAATCTATAATCCATCACATACTAAGTACACCTTGTGCAGTATACTATTTATGCACTGCAACCATAATTTGAAACAGATCACACTCACATAGGAAAACAACACGCACAGTACTGTGCATAGACACTTTCATACAAGAACTGAGGGTCAATGGATATTTGAGAAGGCCAGACAAAAATAAAACAATTGCAGCTATTGATTCTTCAGTATATGCTCTATAAACACGTCAACAAGCTGCTATATTAAGAATACATATAAGCACAAACTCTCACATCCTTGGTAGCTGTAGGCTGTACACATTTAACCCATCCAAGTGCACACACACAGTAGTGAACACACACACACACACCGTGAACACACACCCGGAGCAGTGGGCAGCCATTGCTGCGGCGCCCGGGGAGCAGTTGGGGGATCGGTGCCTTGCTCAAGGGACTCACCTCAGCCGTGGTATTGAGGGTGGAGAGAGTGCTGTACATTCACTCCCCCCACCTACACAGGGTTTCTGCAGATATGAACAAGTGAAATTTAAGACTTTTTAAGACCTTTTTAATACCACCTTATATGAAATTTAAGACCTAAACCGGTAATGGAAATAGATATTATATTACATGCATATGTAATATTTAATGTGTTTAATGTAAAAAGTAAACAATTTCATGGCTGTCATAAATTAAATTTATTACTACGATATACTGTGAACTTTTCATATCAGCAGATAGATACTATTCCACACAAAATATCCCCATAAAAGTACCACTAGAAATATCTGATGCAAAAAAAATATATATATTTTTTCATCAGTGCTCTATTAGCTTAATAATATAATAAATTATATTAATAAATTCTAAATGGCTGTTAGCAGTGAGATTACATAATTTACACTGCAAAATTAAAAGTGAGATTAATGTTTTAAATACATTTATTGATTTATAAATATATGAATTAGAAATGTTGGGTGTGGAGGCATACTTTTAAACACACTAAACTACCAGCAGGTGGCGGTAAGTCACTTCATGAGCGAGTTATTTCAACTGATTCGAGAAAAATGCTGAATCATAGCAAAACGTTGCTAGGAGAATGCTTCTGCTGTGATCCTTGCTTGGAACTATTTTCGTTGGTGAAACAGAACAAAACAGTGAAAATATTTTTTCTAATATGTAAGTAACTACTAGACCAGGGGTGCCCAATACGTCGATCGCGATCTACCGGTCGATCGCAAAGGTGGTGTGGGTAGATCGCACGCCATTAATTAGACGTCAAATAAAGTAGACGATCAGCCAATGTAGTCAGCCAATCATCCGTCCTCACTATTAATTTTGTCACTTGATTGACGTACAAGGCAGCCAGTCTGACATCTGTCCTTTTATGACACGAATCACCGCGCATGAACATGCATACAGCGGCGCCAAGTGGCTGATTCCATTCAGTGCAAGTCATCAGAGTAAAGTAATTACAAAATTACTTAATGTAGTTGTATTGTGCAATATGGGTTCATGTAGTTAAGCAAGCTACACCAACATATAAGGAATTCTCAATATATTCATAAATAAATATATGTTCTTTTATAGTAGGTAGATCATTTTGACTTCGTCATTTTATAAGTAGCTCACAAGCCGAAAAAGTGTGGGCACCCCTGTACTAGACTAACTACTTGTTTATTGAGCTAAAATCAATGTAACATTTGTAATTGTCAGAATATTCAGCAAAAAGCTCACTTGATATATTACTGAACTATATCATGTTATAAATAAACTATACATTTTAAATTTTTACCTCAGTTTGTTTCTTTAGAGTGCTGTTAAAATAAAGTATGTCACAAATAGACCAGAAATACACTATCCATTATCAATTTCTATTTACGTTGAATGTATTAAAATATGAATCTTTCTTGCCCTTCGATGCTTCGCTGGTTGTTTTTGTCACTTCAGTTTTAATCAGGTGGTTTGTTCGGTCGGGCAAGTAAAAAAAAAAAAAAAAAAAAAACATTTTAAAAGTATCTCGAAGGCTGGCGGTCAGCTAGCTCGACCTATATTTATTATTATTATTATTGAGAACATTATATACAGAAAAAGGTAGTTTGACCTGTATTCTGCTACTGCGATTCTGTCTGAAGACGCAGTTACTTCCACAGAGGGAGGAAAAAAATCTACAGTTGTTAGCAACTGGCCTTAGCCAAGCCCTATATTCAGTTTTTTTCAAGCTAAGTATCGCTAAACTTGCACTTCCCCATAGCTAAAAAGTTAAATCCATTTTACTTCTGCGGTACAATCCGAGAGAGACTCGCGCCAATAACAGAAAGCTGATTGGCTATTGCATGTTGGTCTCATTTGTAGTTTAAATACAGCAAATTATATTTGGAATAGTGAAATAAAGAACTACAACACCACGGAAACAACAAAAAGAGAATTTAAATGAGCTTTAGAGGTAGCCTTACATGGACATCGGAAAAATAAGACCTGTGTAAAATTATTTAAGACCTAGAACAGCGAATTTAAGACTTTTTAAGGCCTAAAATTTAGATTTTTAAATTTTAGACTTTTTAAGACTTTTTAAGACCCCGCGGAAACCCTGCTACAATCCCTGCCGGACCTGAGACTCGAACCTACAACCTTTGGGTTACAAGTCCGACTCTTTACCATTAGGCCACGGCTGCCCCATAAAAAAATTACAGGATAATGTTACAAATTAATGCGGATGTCAATATAACGTCAGGTTGACATTGGACTTGACATTTTGGTTGAGAATGAAAATCGGCTTGATGTCAGTATTTGACGTCAATTTGACATTGACTTAAAGCAGAAGTTCACTTCCAGAACAAGAATTTACAGATAATTTACTCACCCCCTTTCTTTCTAGCTTCAGTCGTAAAGAAATTATGTTTTTTGAGTAAAACATTTCAGGATTTCTCTCCATATAGTGGACTTCTATGGTGCCCGCGAGTTTGAACTTCCAAAATGCAGTTTAAATGCAGCTTCAAAGGGCTTTAAATGATCCCAACCAAGAAAGAAGGGTCTTATCTAGAGAAATGATTGGTTATTTTCTAAAAAAAAAAGTACAATTTATTTATTTTTTAACCTCAAATGCTCGTCTTGTCTAGCTCTGCATGTATTCCAGTTGAAGACAGTTAGGGTAAGTCGAAAAACTCCCATCTCATTTTCTCCTCTAACTCCAAAATTCTACATCGCTGCAGAAGTACTGACCCAGTGTTTACAAAGTGAACGTGCAAAGAAGATCAAACGCTTTTAAAGCTGCTTTTTAAACTGCATTTTGGAAGTTCAAACTTGTGGGCACCACAGAAGTCCACTATATGGAGAGAAATCCTGAAATGTTTTCCTTTATTTACGACTGAAGAAAGTAAGACATGAACATCTTGGATGACAAGGGGGTGAGTAAATTATCTGTAAATTTTTGTTCTGGAAGCGAAATAACGCAACCTAAAAAAACAACAAAATATTAACGTCAAATGACGTAGATATTGGACATCAATTTAACATTGACATTAGACATTTTGGTTACCTGACGTCGCAAGTGATATTTAACCAAATATCAACATCTTATGATGTTGTGTGCCTGCTGGGAAGAATCTGAGGGAAAAATGTATTACACTTTTCACCAAAATATTGAACTGTTTTCAACATTGACAATAATAAGAAATGTTTCTTGAGCACCAAATCAACATATTAGAATGATTTCTGAAGGATCACATGACACTGAAGACTGTATAGAGTAATGGCTGCTGAAAATCCTTTGCTGTCAAGGGAATAAATTACATTTTAAAATATATTAAAATAGAAACTAAATATTTTACTGTATTTTTGACCAAATAAATGCAGTTTTGGTGAGAATAAGACCCATTCAAAAACATTTTTAAAAATGTTTTAAAAATGTGCTTGAGACATAGCCTGGAAAAATCCAGACCCTAATCTATTAAGATTAAGGGTCTGGGATCAAGCAATGAAAACTGCCTAACTCGAGGGGCGGCACCAAGCATGCATTTGAAACTCTAACTGCACGCAATTGGATAATGCCACGACCAATCACAACAATACACGCTTAGCTACCAGCAGAGCTAAATGATGTTTCATTAACAAAGTTCGGGAGAAGCGCGTCAGATGCTTAGCGTAAACATCACAAGTCAATCAGCGCCATAGGTTTAAATACAGCTGACTCACCTCAATTCGCTCGATGGTTTATCAGTAAACCTCCACCACCCCATCTCATCACTCCGAGTTCTCGCTACTCCTATTGGGGGGTAACGTACTCTGGGTTCGGGCCACTCCCGAGCTCGGAGCCCTTCACCGGACAGCACGCCAAACATGCACTACTATTCTCCGGCTAATTATATGTAAGCGTGAACTCGTGAACTGATAGATTAAACTCTTGCCATATCCAGTCGGCAAAACAGCAAAAACGTCCTTCTTGCAAAGGAACGATTCGAGTTTTCGGTTTTCTGTTCCTCTTTTATATGGAAAGCCAAGTCTAACTCGTTCATTGTAGCGGCCAAAGCCGTTTCAAACAACTTGTTGTTCATCTGTAGCGACAGCGATCTTTCAAAGTTTACTATATGATTCGGACGTCGCAGTGCTGTCATCATCAGCTTAGCTCGCCTCTGGCCTGCCTACATCAGATACACCGATTTGATTGGTTCCCACAATTGCTTACGTATTGCAGTAACCTGCATCATTGCTCGATGCCAGAGTGTCTTGCAGAGACAATTCAAATTGTGCTCTCGCGAGACCTCTGGATTTCCAGGGTACTTGAGACACACAAGAGTTTCAAAATTCATGTTTGATGTATGACAGCATGTCTTTTTTTGGTATGACATAATGTGCAGTTCTCTTCTAACAATGTTAAACACATTTAATTCCTTAAACTTCCAGGAGATTCCCAAAGATTTTGGGTTGGCCTACAAACTGACGTCTTGACTGAATAGCTGTCCTGTACTAAAGAAGAGCTTATTCGCTATTCTCAATACTGACAGCAACATTTAAATCTACGCACAAATACAATTCGGACAGCGATTCAGAGAAAGCGAGAAAGTCAAGCTGCACAGCAAAGTCAAGAACATCATGGGCGTTACAGTGTGCTTAGACACGTCAATCAACCTCTGAACATGAAAATGAGGCTGGAAGAGGAAGTGCTGACCCCACACTTCCTTGCAAGAAGACCAGGAGATCAAAAATCACAGACATTGATTAAGGCAGAACACAGTTCGAGTTGATCGGTCATATCCTACCTCTGAGGCAGGTGAGGTTCAGGAGATGACAGAACGAAGAGGAGCGAGTCGGGGCCCGTACGAGAGCCAGAGGAGCAGGAGCATGCGATAAAGACGAGGAAGTGTCATCTCTTCCTCCTCTTCCTCCGGCGGGAGCGCACTGACCATGGCCGAAGCGGCTCAGGCAGCCCGAGCTGCAGAAGGAGCGCACCGTTCCCGGCTCCCAGCATGCTCCACTCTTCATTCCACCACGCTACAGGCCTGCCGCTCCTCTTTCCCTCCTCTCCGCTCCGCTCCGCTCCTCACACGCTCGCATACACTTACGCAACCAACCGCTGCACAGGAAGTATGCCGGACTACTATATCAGCTGGCTGAGTGCAGGGGGAAGCGGCCACACTGCTGAGTCTTCTCATCCGGCATCACACACGCGTGCGCATGCATGCACACTCGCCGTCATGCTGCAAAGGAGCAAACCCTTCTCTCTGGAGCCAGCGCAATTATAGACCTTAACGGCCTTGATTTCACATCCTCGCTATCCCGCCTCACCTTCACAACACGTACGCACACACTCCGATAGCGCAGCATATTGGCATTCCTCTCCTCGTGCACAGCTTAATGCAGTGTAGAGTAGGACAGAGCGAAGGGGAGGGAGGGAGGGAGGGGTACAGTAGTCTGCAGTACACTGCTGTCTTGACTGGCATAGACCGCTGAACACACCTTCTGTCCTTGCTTTCACACACACACACACACACACACACACACACACACACACACACACACACACACACACACACACACACACACACATGCAATGGCTATCCTGACTTTACGTGATGAGAATAATATGTTTTGCTTACACTTTATTTTACAGTGTCCTTGTTACAGTGTAATTATACATTCAAGTAGTTATTAATATTAATTAACAACATACACTACTGGTCAAAAGTTTGGGATCAGTAAGACTTGTAAATGTCTTTTTAAAAAGTCTCTTATGCTCATAACGGCTGCACTTATTTGATCAAAAATACAGAATAAAACAGTAATATTGCAAAATGTTATTACAACATAAAATAATGCTTTTTATTTGATTATACTTAATATCCTTTACTTTAATATACTTTAATAATTGATCAGCTTTTACTCCAGTCTTAAGTGTCACATTATCCTTCAGAAATCATTCTAACATGCTTCATTATTAAAATGATTAATGTTGGAAACAGTTGTGCAGCCAAATATTTTTTTGGAACCTGTGATTCTTTTTTTAGGATTCTTTGAGGAATAACAAGTTTAAAAGAACAGCATTTATTCAAAATATAACACTGTAAATCTATGCTATCACTTTTTATTAATTTAACACATCCTTGGTGAATAAAAGTATTAATTTCTTTAAAAAAATAAAAAATAAAAATTTACTGACCCCAAACTTGTATACTTATATAAAATATTTTATTGATCAAAGAATCCTGAAAAAAAGTATCACAGGTTCCAAAAAAATATTAAGCAGCACGACTTAATACTGATAATACGTACTTTTCAGAACTGATAATAAATCAGCATATTAGTATGATTTTTGAAGGATCATGTGACAAGTCTGGAGTAATGATTCTGAAAATTCAACTTTAATTACAGATATAAATTAAATTGTAATGCAAATTAATATAGAAAAACATTGTTTTACATCATAATAATATTTTCTGTATTTTTTAACAAAATGAACAGCCTAATAATATAAAAAAATATTTCAAATGTTTACACAAATTAGGACTAACCCTCAGTTATGGCGGCAACTTCACCGCATCAGGCAATTCTATTTCCAAAGAATTCTGTTTTTTTTTTTTTTCCTATTGTTTCTAGGATCTATTCAATCATTATTCTAATAAGAAAATAGGGAACCACAATCCGGTTTCAGGCCCAAGCTTGGTTCCAGCCAGACTACAAGACAAATTTGACAATGATAACACCATTTTATGGTTTCTTCAGTGTCAAAAACAAGTTATTTTAATAACAGTAGCAGAAACAAAATAGAAAAATAGATTGATACACTGCAGAATATGAGACTAAGAATGAACGATACTTCTACAGCATTTATTAATTTTAATATTAATTTCAACCTTTACAAATGCATCAACTGTATTTTTTATTAACTAAACGTAAACAAAGATTAATAAACACTGTAATAAAGTATTTTTCATTGCTTGTTCAGGTTAGTTAATACATTAACTAATAACTGTTAACAAATTACTCCTTATTGTAAAGTGTTACCAAAAAATTATTAGGCACCATTGCATTGGCTTTCTTGATCCTTTTCTTTGATGACTATTTTGACTGTTTTATTCTAAAAAAAAATTTAAACAACGTAGTAGTAAGCCCAGATGGAAATATATAGCTAGTCCAAAAAGACCTCGGCTGGAAAGAAAATATAGAAACCGTTCTTCTGCATTTAGCAACATACACACTCTGTCCAGTCCCAGCAGTGCTTGTGTCCACTGCAATGCTCTGAATGTATAAAGCAGGGCAAGGTCACTGATGTGTTGTAACAACCACACACACACATCACCAGAAGAATCTCCTGCCACTGTGCAACACACCATTACATTACTGCTGCAACGCAAGGTCACCTTCGGTAATGTGTGTGTGTGTGTGTGTGTGTACCTGGTATTCATCACGTTGTGGGGACCAAATGTCCCCACAAGGATAGGAATGCCAGTAGATTTTGACCTTGTGGGGACATTTCTCAGGTCCCCATGAGGAAACAGGCTTATAAATCATGCACAATAAGTTTTTTTGAGGAAGTAAAAGTATGCACAATCTCCTGTGAGGGCTAGGTTTAGGTGTAGGGCCATAGAAAATACGGTTTGTACAGTATAAAAAACATTACGCCTATGGAATGTCCCCATAAAACATGTAAACCTGTGTGTGTGTGTGTGTGTGTGCGTGCGTGTGTGTCTGTGTGTGTGTGTGTGTGTGTGTGTGTGTGTGTGTGTGTGTGTGTGTGTGTGTGTGTGTGTGTGTGTGTGTATGTGTGTGAACACATGTGGAACCAATCAGGTTCAATTCAATTTATCCACACTGACAAGTACAAAACAACATGGGTGCCAGTGCACACGCCAGATACATATTAACACACACAATAACCTAAACCTAGCCAATTATAATTGATAACTTCTGACTCGTGAAAGTGTTTGTATCCGCTCTTTTTTAAGCCCCAAATCAAGCAATGGTTTTCAATTCCATGCTGAAAAAGAGAAGACTTTTTCACCTCCCCCCTACGCAACCGTTTCAGACCAGCACTTACCAGGCCTGAGTTCCTGTGCTGAAGGCTAACAGCAACAGTGAGTCAGACTAATAATTGGCAACAGAAATAAAGAGTGTACCAGATGAAGAGAATGAAAGGCTGACTGCACAACAGAGACAGGCCTGTTGCAATTATTACATGATCTCCTGACTGCAATCGGTTCATGCATCTTTAGATTTCATCATTAGATGTTTTTATGCAAATAAGCAAATTTGCTCAACTCAAAGACCAACACACATACATTTTCTTCTCAGGAAGTGTTGCATTTCAAGCTATGGCCAATTTAAAATTTGAATAGGGCCAAATTAAAGTATTTGTTTTGGTTAAACCAACCCTTAACTCTATAAGTCATGGACACCACACTGGAAAACCCTGTTTTTTTTTAAGTTCAGACAAGCTCTCTAACTTCTATCCAGAACATATACAACTAGGCGAAAATAACAAAAAAGGGATCGTTCACCCAAAAATGAAAATTGGATGTTTATCTGCTTACACCCAGGGCATCCAAGATGTAGATGACTTTGTTTCTTTAGTAGAACACAAACAAAGATTTTTAACTCAAACTGTTGCAGTCTGTCAGTCATATAATAGCAGTTTTGTATCTTAACACCTCAATGTATCGTCACAAGCCGCAGGATTTCATTTGGTTTTGTCTGTGCATGATTTCTTTACTCTCAAAGATTTGGTGGCCATTAATTGCCAGTATATGACTGACAGACTGCAACGGTTTGAGTTTAAAAGCATTATTTGTGTTCTACTGAAAAAACAAAGTCACCTACATCTTGGATGCACTAGGGGTAAGCAGAAAAACAACAATTTTTAATTTTTGGGTGAACTATCCCTTTAAAGGAGTAGTTCACTTTCAGAACAAAAATTTACAGATAATGTACTCACCCCCTCGCCATCCAAGATGTTCATGTCTCTCTTTCTTCAGTCGTGAAGAAATTATGTTTTTTGAATAAAACATTTCAGGATTTCTCTCCATATAATGGACTTCTATGGTGCCCCTGAGTTTGAACTTCCAAAATGCAGTTTAAATGCAGATTCAAAGGGCTCTAAAGGATCCCAGCCGAGAAAGAAGGGTCTTATCTAGCAAAACGATCGGTTATTTTCTAAAAACATGATATACTTTTTAAACTTATATACTTTTTAATCTCAAACCCTCGTCTTGCCGAACTAGAAAAGATGAGCATTTGAGGTTTAAAAGTATATAAATTGTAATTTTTTTAGAAATTTTTTTCTGCTAGATAAGACCCTTCTTTCCTCGGCTGTGACCATTTAGAGCCCTTTGAAGCTGCATTTTGGAAGTTCAAACTTGGGGGCACCATAGAAGTCCATTATATGGGGAGAAATCCTAAAATGTTTTATTCAAAAAACAAAATTTCCTTACGACTGAAGAGAGAAAGACGTGAACATCTTGAATGGCAAGGGGGTGAGTATATTATCTGTAAATTTTTGTTCTGAAAATGAACTACTCCTTTAAGTACAACAGTCATGGGGTCAAGCTCAATATGCCTTCATATTTAAGCAGAACAATAAATTATCCCATCACAGACTGCATTTTTGCAAAACGATACCAGAGCAGCACACAGCCAGCACTCTTGCAGGACGTCTTCAGGCTGCTATGCAAGATCGATCTGTAAAGCATCTAAATATGTCCTGCATAACTATAGATAACACATTTAACACAAAGACTGCTGCAGTCAAGCTCAAATAGTCACAATGGAACTGCTTTTAAAAATTAACAACAAGACAATTAAACTGAAATGATTTGTTTTAATAGTTAACAGCTAGACCGTATTCTGTTAGAAAGGGAGAAAGAGATGAATGGGTAGAAATGAGTTCCAGAGGAAATACAGATCTGAAAGATACTAAAAGAGGAGAGTCTATATTTAAAACCCAGCAGAAGGAAAAACTGGAGGACAGGACTAATAAACGATTAAAGAAGTGCTGAGCTGATTTAGTGTGCAATGAATGGAGGCCTGAGAAATGACTGAAAATGAACAAATAAATGTTTTTTGCCACTACTTAATCATTTCAACAGAGTTCAGATTAACACTGCATAAAAAGCACATGCAATGTCAAGCACAGAACTGTGGGAGGAAGTTTGTGTGTGTCTTTAACCGCCAGAGATACACTTTCTCTCAGAGGTATGATCTGAAAAGTCTAAAAGTGGAAAGTCAAAATCACAGGAACATAATCACAGGTTTAACACATTGGGAAGGAGTGTTTACAGGACCCATCTTTAGAGAGAGAGGATAAGACTTCACAACCCTATACTCTTCAAATCAAGAACAGGATCATGAACAGAGATGTGAAATGACATCCAGAGGGCTTTTGTACACATTAGTTTGCATAGATACTTAAAAAAATAAAATAAAACTTTCACTTATGCCTGAGTAGTTGCCTTGACTACGATCATAAAGACCTTCTGATCTAAAATGCCTGAATGCTTCATTTTTAAAATATATAGACATCATAGAACTTATTATTTATAGGATTAGTTCACTTCCAGAATAACAAATTCCTGATAATTTACTCAACTTCCACTTCACCCAAGATGTTCATGTCTTTCTTTCTTTTTTGTTTCCCAGGTTTTTTCTCTATATAGTGGACTATTTGAAGGTTCAAATTTGCAGTTTCAATGCAGCTTTAAAGGGATAAACACAATCCCAGCAGAGAAAGTCTCTAAGAGTCTTATCTAGTGAAACAACTGGTCATTTTGTTTAAAAAGTGAAAATTGGTATACTTTTTAACCACAAATGCTCGTCTTGCACTAGTTTGACATTATGCATTAGTCACATTGGAAACATGACATTTCACCCTACATTAACTTTATGAACCAAATTACACAGACAAAGAACTAACCAAGCGCGACCTTTCCACTGTAATTACGTAATGTGTCAAGTCATGCATCGCAGATATAGTGCGAGATGAGCATTTGTGGTTATAAAGTATATAATTTTTTTTTTTTTCAGAAAACCTGATTGTTTTTGATAGATAAGACCCTTATTCCTCTGCTGGGATCGTGTAGAGCCCTTTTAAGCTGCAGTGAAACAACTATTTGGACCTTCAACCTGTTGGCTCCCACTTAAGTAGTCCGCTGTTTTCCTCAAAAAACGTACTTCCTTTTCGACTGAAGAAAGAAAGAACATCTTGGATAATATGGGGGTGAGTAAATTATCAGGAATTTTTTATTCTGTAAGTGAACTAATCCTTTAAGTTTCATAAGGCTCTTTCACATAAGCCTGAGACACAAGTTCATCATTGAGTCTGAGAGCCAATCAGATGCATGCAGCCTTAAAATATACTGATTGGCCCCTGCCATACACTATGATTCTTCAATTACAGCCTGACACAACATCTCAGACTTAATCCACAAACGCCCCCATGCAATTACAGAAGCCCATCGATAAACACGCACACGATGAATCATACAGACACACACACAGACTTCTTAAATCCTTGTGAATGTCATAGGAGCCAATATTCATAGACCAAATAAACCCAGCATTAATCGGCAAGTCCATATAAGACATACACAGAGCATCAGATGTGTTTACACACAGATTGCCTGCTACCAGAAGACATCAGTGGTGAGAAAACATGTCTCACATCACACCAGCAGCACTATAAGTCACTCCGCTTTAGGTGACGGAGTCATCTCTCCTCTCAGATCCTCTTACCCTTTGGCCCTGGAGACCATGGCAGTAATTCAGCTGGCTGTTAGTGGAGCGCCACTGACCTCACTGGTACACACAGCGCCAAATGATCCAGAATACATTAGAATGCATTACTGGTACAAAAACACACGGATGCCTGTGATGTGCTGGATTATTATGATGATAGTTATATCAAATGACTGAAAAACAGTGAGTCTAAATATAAAGAGACTGAGTGATGTTTATGAGTTACAGCGGTCCAGAGATGATAATCAGATGCAGATGACATCTTATCTAAAAGAGCCACGAGACAGCAATCCAATTACTGAAGCCCAGATCAGACTTGACTGATTATTTACAACCACCTCAAGTACAAATAAACATGTTGCTCACACACACACACACACACACACACACACACACACACACACACACACACACACACACACACACACACCTGATGTTTTGTTGCTTTTAGACCATGTCTGTTTGGAGGGTATCTATTTGCTAGTGAACTCCTGACAAAATATACTTTTAAACTATAGATTATTCAGACACCAGATATAATTTTTGACGTTTTTTAGTGGGTGCAGGACACTACGGTTGATTTATGTAAGCGAGGATAGCAAAATAAAGTAAACTGTGACATATTATACCCAAAAATTCATCATACATTGGACTACCAGTAAAATTGATAAACAATTGGGACAAAAATTATTGTTTTTCTTTAATTGCTAATGCAACTTTTTTTACACCACAGACTGAACAAAATTAAGCATTGCTTGGTAATTGGTCAACGAAGTATTGATAGGTGTGCAAATATTGTTGTACTAACAGTTGCCTGAATTTTTGGTTGATTGTAATCTATTACGTACCTTTTAAGTTATCTGACATTATCAAGATGAATTTGTTCTGACACAGTTTAAGTTCTTGTCATATTTTATTACCATTTTCTAAACTATAGCCTATAAACTGTGATAATGTGAGAAATGTTGAAGGTGTCTGAATAAATTTTGGTTTGACTATATTTAAAAATGAAAATCCTGTCATTATTTACTCACCTTCATGTCGTTCTATAAATCTATACAACTTATTTTCTTTCAGTAAACACAAAAATCGGAGTTTTTTTTTCATATAATGCACGTGAAACGGAAATGGGTCTGTGAAACTACATACAAAAAAAGGATCCTAAAAGTAGTCCATTGCAAGTTGTGCATCATATTTTATGTCTTCTCAAGTCATATGATAGATTTGTGCGAGCCACCATGTCTAAAATGGACTATTTGCATCAAATCAGTTTTATTATTAACTAAAATGGTCAAAAACACTTTCTTTAATTAAAATAATGCAGAACTAACAATATAAATATTACATGAAAAAATCTGCAAAAAATATGAAATGTTGACTTAGCAACGAACAAATAAAATAAAAATAGTGACTCAAAAATCTTCTTAGTGAGAATAAAAAGCCTTTATTCACATGACTTTACAATTAAAGACATCTAACATGCACCGACACGTTGCGGCTAACTTGCCTTCATCAGGGTGTCAGTTTGCAAACACACTCAGAATCCATTTAAACAATCAATTTATCACATGACACAGGGTCACCTGATTAGGTATCAAGACAACACAGAGACATACTTTTCTCAATTATAATCCTACCCAATAAATGAGTTTATAATAATTCAAATGAAAAAAAAAGAAAATAACCTATGGGTGAAGGCAAGTTAGCCGCAACGTGTCGGTGCATGTTAGATGTTTTTAATTGTAAAGCCATGTGAATAAAGGCTTTTTATTCTCACTAAGAAGATTTTTGAGTGCCTTGGTTTGATGAGTTTTTTTGAAGATATGTAAAGATTCCCGTGACCAAAGAGCACCGATTCAAAGACTTCACACCCCAGTAGCATCTTGCATACTTTTGGATTCATGAAATAAAATAGGTTTTAAGTTCTAAAAATTAAGGTTTGAACATCAGTGTTGAAGTTCTAAAATTACTAAAACTTAAAGTGAAATTTAAAAAATGTAAACAAAAATTAAATATATTAATAAATACTATAAAAGTATCAACAGCATTATGGTGTGTTCACACCGGACACGAATGAAGCGGCAAGCGCGAGTGATTTACATGTTAAGTCAATGCAAAGACGCGAATAGCCATCCTGTGGCGCGAAACGCGCGAATGAGGCGGCGCGAATAGCGCGAATGACGCGGCGCGCATTGAGCGTTTCAAGCGATTTCAAGCGAGTTCAAAAATCTGAACTTTGGCGAAAATCCGTGCCGCGTTAACCAATCAGGAGCTTGCTCTAGTAGTGACGGAGGCAGAAATCCGAAACAACAATGGCGGACAAAATCACCGTTGCTGTCTGTGGTTCCTCGGAGCTGTACGATACATCTTTGGACTTTTGTAGAAACAGGAATAAAAAGGATCTTGCTAGGAAGAAAGTGAGTGAAGAGGTCGGACAACCTGGTTAGTTTTAAAAAACGCTCTTTACTCAATTTGACCTACATATACATACCAGTGGCGGCTACTGGTCTGTCAAATAGGGGAAGCTCATTTTCGGTCTACATCATAAAATTGTCTATTTATTTAAAAGTAAATTCTGCCCTACGTTCCTTTTCAAGAAAATGGTCTGTGACCCTGTCGTACCAACTAGGCGTCTTTTCCAGTGACTTTTCGTGTGCAGTTTCATATGAATGAATGATCTAAAAAAAATATTAAACTCTGTAAAAGTGAAACAAGGAATGTGGTGTATAATTGTGTGAAATGTATGATGAAAATCAAGCAATTTCGCCAAGCAAATATAAAGAAATAGGTTGCAGCAGTTTTTATTTCGACTGAACTTGAGAAATCCACGATGGGACTGAGCGGCCGCAGAGAGCGCGAACGAATAGCTTCAGCGATTCCTTATAGGACAAAATCGCTGTCAGTCAAAAGGACATGCAATCTTTCGACAGACCCTCCAATCATCACGCAGAAGCTCAGCGTCCAGGCCAGCCCACTCCCCATTCACTCCCAGAGACGCTGAGCGTCCGTGGGCGGGACATAATCGCAGCGTTTATCCAATGACCGTCTAGTTTCAAAGCACTGAAAAAAAACGTTCAAAGCAGCCCCATTGAAGTCAATGGACGCTGGGCTTCAATGGGGAAATGCACTGTGACGCTACGGGAATGTATGAGAAGAAAATCAAGTCAGCCGACCTGCTATATCTAACTGATTCTGAACGAATTCGTCTTTGAGATGAACGTTTTCTAACGCATTTTTAGTCAATAAAATGTTAATACAATAGTACGTAATTTGACCATTAATTTTGTGACATTATAGGGGAAGCTGAGCTTCCCTTGCAGTCTTAAAGAAATCGCCACTGATACATACATATTGAGACTACAAGCAAGCTAAAGCTGGCAAATTGAGCTCATTCACCTATTTTACAACTACTTTCTTACTGACGAGTGGCAGAAGCCCCTCCCATGACGCGAATTCGCGTCTGTTGTGAAGAAAATGTCACGCGCGAATGACGCGAATTTTGCCGCGCGAATGGCGCGAGTAAACTCAAATGTTCAAGCGTTCAACTACTGCGTTTTTTCCGCGCAAGTCGCGTCCGGTGTGAACGCACCATTAGACATCCTTAATGGGATAGTTCACCCAAAAATGAAAGTTCTGTCATTAATTACTCACCCTCATGTCGTTCCAAACCTGTGAGAGATTGGTTTACCTTTAGAACAAAAAATTCAGATATCTTTGCTGAAATCCACGAGTTTTCTGACGCACATCAAAGAATGGCTCGGAAGAGAAGAAATTGTTGAAGGAATTTGTCATTTTTGTTTGCTTTGCACAAAAAAGTATTCTCGTTGCTAAAATTAAGTTTGATGATGTCACATGGACTATTTTAACCTTACTAGCTTTTTGGGCCTTGAACGTGGTAGATGCATTTTTGTCTATGCAGAGTCAGAAAACTCTCAGATTTCATTAAAAATATATTAATTTGTGTTCCTTAAATGTTTAGAATGACATGAGAGTGAGTAATTATTAACAAAATTATCATTTTTGGGTGAACTATCCCTTTAATCATCTGCAAAAGCCATTAATTCTCATGTGTCTTCTGATCAAATGTCACAACATTAATGATGTCTTATTTGATTTGAAAACTACAGCAGAGGGGAATATCTTTAACAAATTTGACTATCAGCTATAATAACAAGACATACAAACCATTTTACAATCATTTTGGAGCTTGGCAGTCCCCATGTTTGACTTTAAAGACTGGGAAGACATATAATGAAGCATTTGGAATATAAATGCATAAAAATGTATTTATTCATAACAAATTCTGAATGGTAGTCATAAGACAAACATGTTTTTTGGGTCCAGATGGTGCAGTTACAGCATCTACCAACAGGGGCTAACAGACCATGCTAACCAGCCAAACCTAGACCATTTGGGTTTAACAGCAGACATATCAAGAGCCAGAGAATATTCCTTAGCGTGTGAAGCAGCATCTTCACTGAAGAGAAACTGTAAACAAAACCACCAGGGCAAAAAGAGATTTCATTTATTTCGAAACGCTGCTGGTTTTGATCAGACGTTCAGACTGCCATTCAAGCCTGTGTCTGCAGCATGAGACAGAACCACAGGAGCACACGTCTGAGCATGGCTGGATCCTGCTGTAATCAAGAGTGGATACGGCCCAAGACAGCCCACCGCAGAGACACAATTTCATATCGCAGTCCTTTCCTTCTGCAAACATTTAATATGCCATATGCTCTATCCTCTCTCTCTTCTTCCACATATTCCCACCGCCACACACGTCCACATCCAAACCCACTGTTTACATGAGGAAAGGGTGAGATTTCACTGCTCGCACTTGTTTATTGAACCCATCAGATCGTTTTTTGGTTAACATGAGGGCAATGGGTCCGAGCGATTGCTGGGTTGAGATTGTTCCTGTGGGGAGAGGTGTCCAGACACCAGAGTTGTTCCTGTGGGCCGTGATGTTACAGGTCTGTCCATCTGCCTGCCTGAGTGTTTCCTACACATACAGAATCGCTCCCCGCAGTTTCATCTCCCTTTCGGTCTCTCGCTTTCCCCCTCAGTGCCTGATATACTTCACACCAGGGAGCATTCAAGAGAGAAATCGCTTCTATACATAGAGCTAAATAGTTGGCGTGAGCCTCTCCAGTTTATGTGTGCGATTGTGCGCGAGTGTAAATGTGAGAGAAACAGTGTGGGCAGGGATTTCTGGGAAATTCTAGATGTCTAGACTGGACTGTGCTAGATGTGGGAGGACTCTAGTGCTTTCAGGGTAGTCTGAAAAGGGCGAAGGCTGCAACAGGAAGAGATGATAGATCACAGAGGACATCTGCGCCAACTGCTCAACCATGTGGCGAGAGCAGAGGAAAAATGACTCCAAACAAGCAAAAACTAAATAGCACGGAAGTGGAACAGATTAAAATGCTCTACAGTGAAACAATGTCACAGACCACATGATAAAGAAATGCATACAGATACAGATACAGATACAGATAAAAGAATAAAACAGGGAGCATAAGAAAAGGCATTATGGCAGTGTTTCCTAAAGTTGTATTTAAACATAATTTATTTTCTGTGATAAGCTTAACTTTTAGTAGCGATTAGGTCTTCACACCATATGATCCTTCCGAAAATCATTCTTAGATGCTTATTCGCTGTTCAAGAATCATTTATTAAAATGGTTGTTCTGCTTAGCTAAAGGTCATGTTAAACATATAGTCAGTTGCTTATAATAAAATGAAAATTATGTTTTTCTGCCCCATATGTTTTTTCTCACACAATCGAAACAGCATTTGTTTTTCAGTAGATAACAGTGTTGTTGTTTTTGGCTAGCATTTTACATTGTTATTTTTAAGATAAAGGGCTCTGAGATGAAGAAGTGGAGTGGGCGAATATTGCCACCCTGTCCACTGGCCAGGGAGAAGAATGATACTGTTTTTAATGACTAAGGGCAGAATTGAGTGTTTAAAAAAATCTCAAGCAGCTTACTGTAGTTATATCTTTAGGAAATGTCTTTTAACCGATTTTAAAGGCGCTGACAGGATAATCACAGATGTTGGGCCATTAAGATGTAAAGTCTCTTACGCTCATCAAAGTTCCATGTATTTGTTCAAAAATACAGAAAATAAGTAATATTATGAAATATTATTGCAATTTAAAATATTGTTTTTTTTTTTTTTATATAATTTAAAACATATTTTTTTCCTGTGATGCAAAGCTAAATTTTCTTCAGCCATTACTCCAGTCTTCAGTGTCACATCACCCTTCAGAAATCATTCTAATATGCTAATTTATTATCAATGTTTGGAAACAGTTGTGCTGCTTTAATTTTTTTGGAACCTGTGATACTTTTTTTTAGGATTCTTTAATGATTAAAAAGTTAAAATGAACAGCATTTATTCAAAAAAGAAATCTTTTCTGACAATAAGTCTGTACTATTACTTTTTATCAATTTAACATATCCTTGCTGAATAAAAATATCAATTTCTTTCAAAGAAAGAAAGAAAGAAAGAATTACTGTCACCAAGCTTTGAATGGTAGTGTATATTGTTACTTTTTAACATTTAACGTTTCAAAGAATCCTGAAAAAAGTATTACAGGTTCGAAAAAACATTTTTTTTATAAATCCATAATAAATCAGCATATTAGAATGATTTTTAAATGTATTCTATTAGAGAACCACAATTTGAAATTTTAATAATATTTCACAATATTACTGTTTTTTCTTTCTGTATTTTTAATCAAATAAACAGCTTTGATTAGCAGAAAAGCCTTACATTAAAAACCTTACTGATCCAAACAGTGTATGTATATTTCTATCTAGTTTTAATCTTATTTCAGTTTTAATTAATTCATTAATTAATTAATTTTAATACTGGAGATCTAGAAACTTTTTTAAGTTGTCGTTTTCCATCTAATATTTATATTCTATTTTATTTCAGCTTCATTTTAATGAATTTTTTTTTTAATAAAAACTATTTTTAGTTTTAGTTAACAATAACAGTTTCAGTTAAAGGGTTAAATCATGGGCCAATTTTTCGCCTGTGAGAATATGCTAGTCTCACAAAAAACAACGTTTGTTTACAGGAGCAAAGGAAGCAAAGTTTCCTTACTTCAGCAAAGAAAAAACAGTCAAAATCTCAGACATTTTTCTTTACAAATCCTCGTTTTTTACTTTTAATTCATGTCTGGAGGTTTGTTTTGCTCTCTCCTCTGCGTTTTCACGTTCTTCACTTCTCAGCGGCACATGAGTAATGCATACGTCCTACATCATCTGCTCGGAATGGCTTGCACCCATGACAAGCAAGAGAAAAGTGTTTATAATGTTTTAAATATTGATATTTTTCTTAGGAAAACACAGCGATTTGCTACAGGAGGCCTTTATTCACCCCCCGGAGCAATGTGAGGCACATTTTATTATAGTTGAATGCACTTTATTGGACTTCTTTTGGACTGTTGAACAAAAAAACCCGCCCACTGCCATTTTAAAGTTTATAAGAGCCAGGACAATTTTTAATATAACTCAGATTGGATTTGTCTGAAAGAAAAAAGTCATATACACCTAGAATGCCTTGAGGTTGAGTAAATCATGGGCTAATTTTCATTTTTTGGTCAACTAACCTTTTAACAATAACAACATTGGATGAAAGACACAGGAAATAAAGCAACAGTTTTGACTGACACAAAGAGACTTTTACAAGACACACTGGACTTGCCACCTCAACATCACAACACACTGTTCACAAAAGCCATAGATAGGGAGAGAATGCAAGTGGAGGAAATTAGACAGACGAGGAGAAACAGAGTGACAAAAGGCAGGAGAAATACAGAAAGACAGGCAGGAAGTCCACAAGAGAAAGCGTGGTAATCCCATCTGAGACTGTAGTCTGGGACTGAATGACTGGACGGCTGGACAGATAAACAGCATGAGGATTCACGTCTGGCACTGTAACATCACCAAAGCATGTCTCTCCTTCCTTTTTCCTTCTTTCTTCTCCTTTCCAGCCAGTTTCATAATCACTTATGACTGTTGTAGAAACCAGGCTGAGTGTGTATCCAAGCATACAGAGTCTCTCAACTGTACAGTGAGTCTCCCTGTGGGCTAACACACACACACACATACACATACACACAGAGAGGCACAAACGAAGCAAAAGGCAAAGACTAATAAACAACCACAACGCAGATCAAATCATGTACTTCAAAAAACGGAGATTAGAACCCACATACGTTTCCAGTCTCTCTCAAACACACACAAACCCCATGCAAATCACACTGTAATGCTCAACAGACACACATTAAAAAAGGAAGGAACGATGGATTGCGGGAGGAGAGATGGATGGAGGTATGAGGAAGAGAGAGATACACCATCTGCCAGTGTGTAGTAAATCAGGTCAGGCTGGAGTGTGTGAGATTATAAAACACACACAGAGACATGGCACAGCGGTGAGACATATAACACATACCACACAAATAACACACACACCCACCTGCCCTTTACTAACAATGCAAACACAAGAAAAACTTGACAACTCAAAGTCTACTGAACCACAGCAGAGAAATGCTTTACAAATCTTAGAAGATACTTAATTAAATATATCATACAGACATATCCAACGCCCAGTGGGTATGACAATCTATCTAGGCAAAACCAACTCATGTAATCCACAACACAATCCTAAGCTTCTATCAGCTGGACTGGACACACGCTATGATATTACTTACACACAGGAGAGAGCCCTCCTCCTCTCTGCTGGCAAAGAGATTCACTCCTCAGTTAAGAATCCAGCCGGAGCCAAGCGAAGGAACGAGAGCGTGCGAGAGAGAAAGAGAGAGAGCAAGAGCAAGCTCGTCTATGAGCTCACCCTCATAAAAAAGAAGAGGTCACTTGTGTCGGTTCTCTGCTCTGGTCTATACTCTGTGAAAATGAATGAGCTTATAGAAAAAGAGGAGAGGTAGAATGACTGGGAGGGGAAGTGACGGCAGCCAGTATGATAGGTGGGAAAATAAGAGCAGGGAGAGAGAGAGAGAAAGCGAGAGAGAGAATACCAAGGAAACGTCGCCAATTAATCGCTGACACTTTGCTCAAAGAATAGACTTCAGCACCATGGACAGAGGAATGAAGAGCGATAATGAGAAAGTCAGAGTGAAATATAAGGGGCTAAAGGAGAATGTGTTGTCCACATGTCGGCCGTGTTGCGGTGGGTGTGAAATGATGACAGGGACGCGAGGCGCTCCTTTCTTGCCTTGTGATGTGCCCGCTGAGGAATGCTGGGTAATGAGTGTACATACCAGAACTGATCATTCAGCTCCACTCTCTCTGAGCGTGACAAGCTGCAAAACCACATGCATGTCTGCATACCTTCATTAGACTGTAAACAAGCCCAATGTCATGCTGTTAAACAGCTCATACTGAAAACAGAAGGAGGGCACAAGGAAGAAACGAAAACAAAGGGTGACTAAAAAGAGAAGTGAATTAAAGGCCCATAAGCATTTTGTTACAACGCTAATGTGAGAACTAACTAATGTAATCAGTTTACCTTAACAAATCCAAACAAAGTGTGCCCAAAAGCATCAGTGAAAATATCCTTGGAACTTCATTTTCTCACATTTTCAGAGTTTTGCTATGTGGTTGCTTGCTAAAGTATACCGTGTGGTTTACAGACCTAATGTAGCTCTGCCCCTTTTCATCACTGTGCAGTTTGTATTTCCACAGTGTGAAAGGTCGTATGAATTTGAATAAACTGCTCTTTTTAAAATCTTCCCAGTCAACTAACATTTCTTATGACATCCACTTCGAACGCAATGCACAGGATGACTTTTGCTAACACTAGAATAAGTAAATCCACTTCACCACACCAGCTTATTACTCTTCAACAGTGATGCTATAGAACTATAGAGAGCTACTGCAAAAATGGAAGTAAACACAAAATTCTATAATATCTATATTAGATCTATATTATGGCACTGTGGGTTTAAATTGTTCTGGGTAACTGATAGCATGTCATGTGATTTTTAATGTGTTATAGGTGGTTTACAGCATGTTGCCATGCAGTGCTAAAGTGTTCTGGGTGGTTATTAGGTGGTTTCTACGGAAGCCTATTTCTGAATAAAAGTAACTGAATAAAAAATAAAGACTTTTTATCTCACAATTCTGACTTTTTTTCTCAGAATTGTGTAATACAAACTCATAATTCTGACTTTCTGAAGTGACGGCAGCCAGTATGATAGGTGGGAAAATAAGAGCAAGGAGAGGGAGAGAAAGCGAGAGAGAGAACTTTATATCTCAGATCTGTGAGATATAAACTCACAATTGCTATAAAGTTAGGATATTGAAATATAAACACAATTAATTCAAAAATAAAGTCAGATTCTTAATAACTTATTGACTTAATAACTATCAATATAATATAAAATCAGAATTGCGTGATATAAACTCACAATTCTGATAAAAAAAATTCAGAAATGCTGAGTTCACATCTTGCAATTTCAACTTTTTCTCAGAATTGTGTATTACAAACTCATAATTCTGACTTTTTATCTCAGAACTGTGAAATATAAACTCTTAATTGCTATAAAGTCAGAATATATCAAGATATAAACTCGCAATTCTGAGAAAAAAAAATCAGAACTGTTGAGTTTACATCTTATAATTTTGCCTTTTTTTAACCAAATTGTGTAATACAAACTTACAATGCTGACATTTTATCTTTTTTTTTGCAAGTTTATATCTCGCAATTCTGATTTTTTTCTTGCAATTCTGACTTTCTCAGAATTGCGAGATATAAACTTGCAATTGCAACTGAGTTATATAGTACAACTCTGAGGGGGAAAAAGTTTTTCACAATTGCGTGTTATAAAGTCAGAATTGCAAGACATAAAGCCACAATTTTGAGAAAAAAAGTCATAAGTTTTTTCTCACAATTGCGAGTTTATATCATGCAATGCTGACTTTAGATTTTTCAACTGCAACTTTATATTATGCAATTCTAAGTTTATATCTAGCAATTTTGACTTTATAACTCACAATTTTGAGTTTATATCTTACAAGAGAAAAAAAGTCACAATTGTGAGATTACCCTTTTTTTTTTTTTTTTTTTGCAGAAATGGGCTTCCATAGGTTTCTTACTAACCCAAGTCAAAAAAAAGTCTTTATTTCTGTAATTGACTGCATAAAATTCTTAGACTAGTCTTTACAGCTATAATATCATTTTTTTCCTTTTTAAGACTGGACATAACCTCTTTCACATCAGTTACACAGAAACACAGATTTTAATTTGGTCTAATTTAAATCTCAAAAGTTACTTTAATTATCTTTTGAATAACAGCTAGCTGGTCAGACTCTTCAGACTCAGTCTTAACATACTGACTTATCCAACCAGCCCATGGTCTCTACGTAAGAGTATGTTTTAGAAAAAAACAGTATCTGATGGCATCATTCATATCCATAGCTGATGGAGGTGTGGAGACCCACTAACTAAAATATCTAATACAGGGGTGGCCAATTCCATTCCATCCCTGGTCTAACAGCGATTGTGGTCATTGTTTTGTGGTCAGGTATGGCCTGCCACCTGGTGGCTTTTGATGATATTACACTATAAACCACATATGTTCACGTGAAGCAGATGATTTATTAATTTGACAGATGCTTCTACAGATCTGGCCATTTAAAATGCGCGCGGGAAGTAAAGTGGTCTCGCGTGACGCCGGTGTATTCCAAGGGAACACGGAAAATACAATGACACAGGAAAGACATGATCAGTAGGGGGCAGTCATGTAACGCACTGGACTGGAGCAGGCTGAAAACATTGCTGCAAACTAAAAGGTACGGTAACCTGGAGGGGACACCTTCGGTTCACTTATGTTTGTCGTGGCCACACAAATGAATTCGTAGGAACGTCATATTACTTTTTGTCATTGCCACGAGATATTAATTCCTGGGAATGTCATATTATGTCGTGGCCACGATTATTTTGTCGAGGTAACGACATCCTTATGTTTAATGCATAAACAAACCTGCGTAACCATAACCCAGGATTATCAGAGATAGGTTTGTTAATATTTTTTATTTTGAGTTAAGAAATGATTATATTAATTGTTATAGAAATTAATGCAATATTAAGTTATATATTAACAATAGGCAATGCTGTATATGCGAATGTCTGTGCGCGATGTAGACAGCATTCAAAAGTTTATCAAGAATAAATATTACATATAAGTACTTCAAATTAAATAGCCCTGCAAGAAACATTTTATGCATCCTAAAGTCTTATCCATTAATTGATCCTCTTTTTTCTGTAATAAATTTATTATTCGTTTATATTCATTATGTCCCCCTTAATTTCGATCTCTTAACATTCCGAATCTAAATGATAAATGCTGGCATGCCATTAAAGCTTTGATTATGCTATATGGCTGGGATTTTATATATATATATATATATATATATATATATATATATATATATATATATATATATATATATATAAATATATATAAATATAAATATAAATATATATATATATATATATATATATATATATATATATATATATATATTTATATTTATATAAATATAAATATAAATATATATATATATATATATATATATATATATATATATATATTCATTTTTAGTCTAATTATAACCTTTATAGTGTTTCATTTTCGAGTGAATCATTCACGTTCCATTTGTAAATCGTTTATGGTCACACACGGGCATTAATACAATCATAAAGTCAAAACTTTATTGGCATAATTGTCGTTCACAATATTTGCTAAATATATGCCAAATAGCATATACAGAAAGTTATTTAGGTTAAGCGATTCACAATAAAGAAAAAAGTAGATAGCTCTAAATCACTTATTATTTATTATTATTATAGGTT
>NC_133365.1:39065052-39254104 GCF_049309525.1 Garra rufa | reverse complement strand
TATTTCAATACCTTGTTAGGGCTATTTATTTTTAACGCCTGACAATTATGCCAATAACGTTTTGACTTTTTGATTGTATTTATCCCCGTGTGTGACGATAAATGAGCATGTTTTCATTTACAAATGAAACTACGTGATGATTCATTTCTCAGTAAAACAGTTTAGTATTTATATAGTCTAGTCTATTAATTAGACGAAACAAAATAAAATATGTTCAATTCAACCTTTAAACTACATTCCAGTAAAAATCAGTCATATAGCATATGTCAAGCATTTACAGAATCATTTACATGAACGCTAAGAGAGCTAAATTAAAGGGTTGGAAACGCACGGAAATAAAAATATATACAAAAATAACAGGCTAATAAAAATAATATTAGTAATAGTAATACTAATGATAATGATAATAATATTAAGACAAATACGAAAAAAAGACTATTAGTTAATAGAAGGAATGTAGGCCTATTTTACTGTGTGACGATAAATTATTTCCAAATGAAACTACGTGAATGATTCACTCTTCAATTATTTGTCTATTAATTAGACTAAATAAAATACAATATATGTTAAATTTAAGCTTTAAACTGCATTCCAGTAAAAACCCCAGTCATAGAACCTTTACAGTATCATTTACGTTCAGAATGTTATGTAACGAGATCAAAATGAAGGAAAAAATAACGAACATAAACGAATAATACAAATATTACGGAAAAAAAGAAGGTCAGTCAATGGACAAGATTGTGGGATGCATGAAATGTTTCTTGCAGGGCTATTTAATTTGAAGTAGGCCTACATGTAATACATGTAAACACTTGTGAAAGCTGTCTACATTGCGCACAGACAGCATTAGCATATATAGCATCGCCTATATAATTATTTAATATTGTATTAATTTCTATAACAATTAATATAATAATTTCTTAACTCAAAATAAAATATCTCAAATAATTCTGGGTTACTAATGTCACGCAGGTTTGTTTATTCATTAAACTCGTGGCCACGAGAAATGCATGTTGAGCAAAAATACATTTCACGAAAATAATATAAAATTACAAAACAAAGAAAACAAATGGAATGAGGGATAAGCTTTAAAGTTCACGTAAAAGCCAAATATTAAGCGGCATCCTTCATGTTTTCTTTATTCAGCAAATACTTTACAGTTTTGAATTATGTTCAGCTTCTGTTTTTATGACCATAAATGACAGTTTTTTTTTTTTGTTTGTTTGTTTTTTTTTAGAAAAACGTCAACACCGGTCTCAAAAGTAGAAGCGAAAGTCTTGTTTCCACCAGCGCGGCATTTTTTTATTCACCGTAATTGATGGATGTCTAAAACAAAAATAAGGAGAATCCTAAAACATATATATATATACATTTCTTAAAATAATAACATCTACTTCGTACACAACAATACGGCAACGACTTTACAACAGGACACATTATTTTATTTTAAAGCAGCTTGTACACCAATTTCAGATGTCAGGATATTTCAGACCGCATCTCCACAGCATAATCACTCTAATATTAAACATACGGGTCAGGAGGCGGGTCGGGTACAATATTTTATTTTTTTATTCGGCGGTCCGAGTTGCGGGCGGGTTAGTTGAAAACGTCGGTCGGGTTCGGGTTGTTTATCCACTGACCCGCGCATCACTGGTGTCAGGGCCGTGGACACTAATGTTTTGAAAAAAGTGGAGCGAGTGAGGAAAGCTTTCCCCTTCTCCCTGGCATGCATTTGAATGCTGAATTCGAAATGCAACTGAATGCAGTCGGAATCCGCCCCCAGCACCCCCAAAATAGTCTCCAAATGTTGATTACAACAAGGCAACAGACAGCATTCAACACCCCACCCCACCCCCACTCTGCCATTCATAAACATTTCGCTCTTTATACTGCATGCCGCTTAACGCTGATGCCTCATTAACGGCTACTTTTCAGAAAACTGAAAAAAAAAGAAAAAAAAAACACTTCCCTTTGGTTTCCCAGAACAGACTAAGCCTAGTTCCAGGCTTAACGAACTTCTTCGAAATAGAAGAACTACTTTTCCACTTTAAAAAAAAGAAAAAGAAAAAAGGTGGGGAAAAATTGCATAACTCACTGGAGCACTTTTGATACTTAACAACTGTATTCGTTGTCAGTCATATAAGCTTTATTGTTTTGAAAAGTGAACCTTCTGTTTATTTGTCTAAATTATTTTCTATATTAGGATATAATACTAGGCTATAGTATTTACATGGACATTAGGCCAAATCTACATGGGTTTCTTCCCTTTCACTTCAATTAGTTTTTAAGAAAAAAAAAAAACTGCATGGGCAGTGCGCCATCTTAATGTACAGCATCAAAAATGTAAGAACAAATCTAAAGACAATAATAATAATAATAATAATAATACAATTAATTATTAACACTCCTAAAAGTACAGTATAGTGCTCAGATACACTTAAGTTAGGTGACCTAACCCTAGTTGATACTTTATTTCAACTGTTCAATTATTTCATTAATTTACAAATAAACAAATGCCTTTCCGATGTGATATAAGTGAAAAGGGAGACGATTTCGAAAATGATTTCACCAAAAGGCGGACGCGAACTCGGGTCTCCCGCGTCATAAACGATATGTTACTCGTATTATCACTTGCGCCACTGAAAATGTTGCACAATAGCCGTCTTTTGTAATATTTGTAAATATGGCCTATTTGCATTGTGTAAAAACATTAAATAAAAGGCACCAGACTACAGAAAATGGCATATACTAAAGTATTTTTTTTCTGTTTTTACATTTTTACATTTATTTTGCTTCTGACGCCCATGCTTGATGATGAAGTATAGTCTATAGGATATAACAAAGTGCTTTTCCAGTCCCGATTCGACGAGGTTTTATTCCGCATCCACCCGCTCCCGCTATATTAACTATATTATTTGCCCGCTGCCTGCTTAGAATAAATTTCTAAGCACCAAAATCGCAAAAACAAATCAAAATAATAATAATAATAATAATAAATAAATTAATTAATTAATTTTTAACTCTAAAAAACTGTAGTTTATATTTATCCTCTCCATTTCTATTTCTCTCTACTCAAATTAATTGTCAGTGTATCTAAAATTGTGTATCTTAGAAAAAGAAAAAGACGAACTACCTCTTAAACATGCATATCTTAATTTGATGTTGCTTTAAAATGCTGAAATATATAATGTATTTTATTCTGAAGGTGAAAGTTGTCGAGTTATTCAACTGCCCGCGGCGCCGTCAGGATCACTTTTTTATTGTGGATACAGCTTACAATACTCCTTCAAGAGTACGGGATTGCTCAAAACTATGCTATTTTACATATTTCTGTTATTTGTGTACAATCACAATGAAAAAACAGATGTGTATGCTATTTGTAAAAAAAAAAAATGGAAACGAGATGCTAGTTTAAGGGCGCATCACAGAAATTGCCTACAATTCTGCATATAGGCTTGCTACTTATTAATTTTATTTTATTTCGTTTTGTTAAATTATTATTCATTAAGAAAATTATATTTCGCATATGGGCATTTTTATTTATTTTACATACAGCTTTTTGGGGGTTTTCTCTGTGCATAAGCTCTGCGCGTGACGTTCTGATGTTTCTGCTGCTTTTTGCTTGTGTATAATTAACCCCTCAAAACGAATTTAGCTGTTATTAATGTGACACAGCCACGTTTCAATTTAAATTTAAATGTAATTTAACACAATCTGGTCGTTAATAGGCTAATAACTAAATGCGTCGGTTGTCGTTTGAAAAAAAAAACCAGAAATTAACATTTCTATTTTCAATGCAGTCTAATAAAAGTTCATCAGGAAAAAAAGAAAAGAAAATAATAATAAAACTGCTCCTGCTTATGAATAAATTTTTGCTTGATGATGAAGTATCTAAATAGTCTATACTCTATAGGATATAACAAAGTGCTTTTCCAGTCCCGCTTCCACGAGGTTTTATTCCGCATCCACCCGATCCGCGCTATATTAACTATATTATTCGCCCGCTGCCCGCTTTTAGAATACATTTCTAAGCACCAAAATCGCAAAAATACTGTAGTTTATATTTATCCTTCCCATTTCTATTTGTCTCTACTCAAATTAATTGTCAGTGTATCTAAAATTGTGTATCTTAGAAAAAGAAAAAGACGAACTACCTCTTAAACATGCATATCTTAATTTGATGTTGCTTTAAAACGCTGAAATATATAATGTATTTTATTGTGAAGGTGAAAGTTGTCGAGTTATTTAACTGCCTGCGGCGCCGTCAGGATCACTTGATTTTTTTCCCCTTAATAAAGTGGATACAGCTTACAATACTCGTTCAAGAGTACGGCATTGCTCAAAACTATGCTATTTTACATATTTCTGTTATTTGTGTACAATCACAATTAAAAAAAAAACAGATGTGTAGGCTATTTGTAAAAAAAAAAATAATAATGGAAACAAGATGCTGGTTTAAGGGCGCATCACAGAAATTGCCTAAAATTCTGCATACAGGCTTGCTACTTATTAATTTGTTAAATTATTATTCATTCAGAAAAGAAAAACATATTTCTTATATGGGCCTATTTTATTTATTATTATATATAGGTTTATTGGGTTTTTCTCTGTGCATAAGCTCTGCGTGTGAGGTTCTGATGTTTATGCTGCTTCTTGCTTGTGTATAATTAATCCCTGAAAACGAATTTAGCGGTTTACGTCAGTTGTCGGTTGGAAAAATAAAATAACTGAAATTAACATTTCTATTTCCGATGCAGTCTAATAAATGTTCGTCAGGAAAACAAAGAAAGAAAACAAAATAACAATACAACTGCACCTGCTTATGAATAGGCTATCTTTTTGCTATTGGTTTGAACCATAATTTCAGGAAAGAGGAATCATTGAACTATTGTACTGGTATTTGTGACCAACGCCCCCTAGAGCTGGCCATGGTGTTTGGCTACAGAATGTTGTTCCTTGCGCCACCTGGTGGATATTATATGAAGTGCAACAACGTTGTAAAAAAATAAAAAAAAGCCGCTGCGGTAGGACGCGTGCCCACGCGTGCCGAATTGCAGGCTGCCGCGTGAAAATAGACGCATTTTTAATGGCCAGATCTGTATCTGAAGAAACGTACAAAGTCTTCAAGCTACACATTTCTCATCTGTGTTCTCTGGGGATTAAATCCCTAGACCTTGCCGTTGGCGAATCTGTATTTCAGTCTATGCAGGATCTCAGTGCAGGATCACATCACCATGACACTCACTCCCACCATCCTGACAACCAGACACTGGAGCACAGGGATCAGCCACTGTCAGAGTGACTCAGAGTATATGTGAAAACAAACAGTGAGGTGGGTCTTCTGGGACTCTGAGGCAGAGAGACAGAAAGTGACAGACAGGTGGGGGATGCAGATAGAAATACTGGTGCAAAATAGATACCGTTCTGAGCGAGGCTGTTGTTCTAAAAGCTTGAGATCAATGATGTGCGTCTGACCCACTTCTCTGTTTCTCTCACTTCCTTTAGGAGATCTCTCTCTGACATCATCATATTTCAGCACAGCTCGGGCTGGCAAAGGCAACCACATTTTCCACTGAAAACCCTGTCTAGCTAGCCTGACAAGCATAAATGTAGGGTCTGGGCACTCTCCATTGACAGGGCTCAACCGGAGGGGTCACTAAACGGTTGTCTTTCAAACTCCCTCTCCATGCAATAGGATAGCACAACAACCAATCAGAGCAACGAAGAAGGTGACGTAGTCAGAGCGACGAAGATTTTTAACGAAAACTGGTGCAGTCTGTCAGCCAAATAATGGACATAAATTTGCACCAGACCTTTAAAAGTAAACAAAAACATGCACAGACAAATCCAAATTACACCCTGCGGCTCGTGACCATACATTGATGTCCTAAGACAAGAAACGATCGGTTTTTGCAAGAAACTGAACAGTATTTATATCATTTTTTACCTTTGATACACAGCCACGTCCATCTGTCATGAGCACGAGTTTAGCATTCGACTCGTTACATGTGAACGCGCTCTGGCGTAGTATACGCAAACGCCATAAGGGGAAATCGGTGAAAAGTCCCGGATGAGTTTGCGCAAGCAAACATAATCTTTCAGCTTTAAATCGGTTTGAACAACCAGGATAAGCACAAGTAATTACCATTTTGAATAGCCGCTATACCCACAATCTCTGTGCACTGTGTAAACAATGAGTGTTGTATACAAGCGACAGATCGCTTCCGGTGTTTGCGTATACTACGCCAGTGCGCGTTCACATGTAACGAGCCTGATGCTAAACTCTTGCTCAGGACAGATGGACGTGGCTGTGTATCAAAGGTAAAAAATCTTATAAATACTGTTCAGTTTTTCACGCGTAATTCACGGAACCAGCGAATGTTAGTCATCATCATGTTAAGCCTGCCCACCGACTCGTGATTGGCCCGGTACTTCCTGGATTTTTCGAAAAATCTTAAAGGTAGTCTCAGCCTCAGACGTCACGCCCACGGAACGTTGGCTAAACGTCTGATGCATATGGTACACTTAACTGGAAACACTTCAGGAATGTCGAAGTCGTGATCTGATTAGTTGAATTTGATCGGATATCCGGAACACGCGAGTGTCGCGTTTATTTTCGGTCCGGCGGGAAACCAAGCGCAGACTGATTTACTCGCGTTTTGCTAAAAGGTGCTTATGCAGACGCCGTTGTTGTTATACACATTTGCGACGTTCGCGAACAAATTACTGACTTACTGCTTGTTCTCCCTCTTCTTCGTTAACTTTCAATGCTGGTTATTTCAATGACTGACTTGTTGCAGCCAGTCTGTTGTTGTGGGGGCATTTCTACACCCCGAAACGTGACGCTGAACGAAACGAACTGTGATTGGTTGTTTGACATGTCGGTCAAACGGCCTTATAGGCGGGCCTTGGCCAATTAAAGCTGCCATGAATTCCAGACCTTCAGCCGTCAGTCTGAAGGTCTGGCTACGCGAGACTATCTTAAAGGTGCAGTGTGTAGATCAGAACAGATCTTTCGCTTCCTGTTTAGTAGCGTCTTATTATTTTAATTTTCATTTTCACATGAGCAGTTTAGAAGGTCATCAATATTTCTGATCTGTTTTAATGAAAATTCTGTCATTAATTACTTATCCTCCTGTTGTTCCAAACCTGTAAGACCTTCCTTCATCTTCAGAACACAAATTAAGATACTTTTGATGAAATCCGGGAGTTTTCTGACCCTGCATAGACAGCAATGCAACTGAAATGTTCAAGGCCCAGAAAGGTAGTAAGGACATTGTTAAAATAGTCCATTTGACATCAGTGGTTCCACCTTAATATTATAAAGCTTCATTTCATTTTATGAAACATCAAAGTTAGTGGAAGCTGGGGAGGTTTCAGAATGATTTTACTGGCCTTTAATATTTAATGTTCTGAACACGATTCATTACTGACCATTTATACTAATACATGGCACACAGATAATAGGAATGAATCGTTCAGTTTGAGAGAGAGTTCAGGTGGACAGACCACAAACGCACACAACGTCATCACTGTTCTGTCATTCAACTCCACAGAGGAATAAATCTCCCATTTATACTGACACAAATACCCCTCGCATAGACAGAATACACAGAATGCGACAGCTCCGCAAAAATAGAAAGCTTGGGTTTGTTTGTGTGTGAGAGGAAAGAGTGGGCAGCGTCTGGAATGGAATGAAGAGAGGGGGCTGGAGCACGGCCAGGGTTTCATATGGATGAGAGTCTGACATACAAGAGAGATTAGAGAGAGAAATAAAAAAGAGCTGTGTTGTCATGTGAGTGCTGGCTAGGTTCTCATGAGAACTGAAATCACGTGCCAACACGAGCACACTTGCCCCCTTGTGGTGAACCTATTAAAAGCAGAAACCTATTTGTATTATTATTCATTTTAGCAATGTGTTTTTAAAAATGATTACAAATTTGAAAAAAAGTATTATCAAATATTCTATATATTATTTAAACTAATTTCCTAATTTTTAAAACACCTGCCAAGTACAATGGCAGTCAAAAGTTTTTGAACAGTAAGTTTTTGTTTTTTAAAGAAGTATTTTCTGCCCACCAATCCTGCATTTATTTAATCCAAACTACAGCAAAAACAGTAACATTTTGAAATATTTTTTACTATTTACAATAACTGTTTTCTATTTGAAAATATTTTAAAATGGAATTTATTCCTGAGATGAAAGCTACATTTTCAGCATCATTACTCCAGTCTTCAGTCCAACAAACTTGACTGGTAGTACATAATACATGAATAGCTGAAAAAATGACAGAATAAAAAAAGTTAAGCAATTCTCATCGTGTTTATAAAATACAACTCAAATGTATTGTGTAAAGTAAATGTATGGTTAACGTCCGCAGTTGGTAAGTACATAAAACACAAGTTCTACTCAAAAGCAGAAGCCATCTGCTTCAGGAGCTCACTGAGCAATGACAGCTGTGTGTGTGTCACAGGAGATGAGCGCTTCAGGTCTCAAATATAGGACAGCGCAGTAACATGGCGAATGTGCTGACCCACTCTGACCCCAAGTACTGCCAAAGAACTAATAGATAACACACTGAGTTATTCACACAGCTCTGTATGATAACATTTAGAGCTTGACCCAAAAGTTTAATTAGGCAGCCCTGAAACGAGGGATTTTTTTCTTTGCTGGTTTTTAATTAAAAGAAGTGACCATGTATCTTTAAACACATGCAGAAACAGCCTTACTGAATGAAATAATGACCAAATAATGACTTATCTTTCAAAAAAAAAAGAGAGAGAAAGCTGCAAAATAGCAGGCACTGGCTATATTTACATTGACTGCAATTAGACCTAAGATTCTTAGAAATGATTCAGTTTGTATTGCCATTTGAGGTTGTTGATTAATAAATGTTGTCTTTACATTGTTTATATCCAACTCTCCGATTGAAAATAGGAAATAGCTGAGTCTTGCAGTCCATGTAAACATGTCCTCTAAAGGCCATAACTGGAATCCCAAAATTTGAATAGCACTGTTACTTGAACATGAACATAAACCATATACTCATGCTTCATGCAGTCCTGAAACCCAGAGGTACCGTCTTATCTATCCTGGTACAGCGTTCGGTTAATGAAAAGCATGATCAGATCTACAGTATGTTGTGATTCAAGCCAAAGATGAATACCATCCATTCAACAGCTCACTGTTCAGGTCAAAGACATCTTTGGAAAGAGAGATTTGACCTATCTGAAGCAATGCAGTGACCCTTTGCAGTTACCGCAACTAAACAATACACGAAAAAACATCTTTGAGCCAGTCCAGTCTGAATGCAATCATTCCAGGGCTCAACAATAAAGACATTTTAATACTTGGTTTTCTATGATATATTGAACACAATTCTGATCATTTAAAAACATTATCAGGATAATGTATTTCAGCTGGCTAACATGAATGAAGCTGTGTCTAATCTTTTTTGTTTGTTTTTGGAATTTAGAATTGGTTGAAAATGATAAATCATTGTATACCATTGTTTTTTCAGACAATGTGCATCAATAGATTCATAGTCATGGATACATTAAAGCTGGTTAATTACCCATTTTTATTGCTTAAAGGGGACATCAGATGCATATGAATGTTATGTGCAGTGTGTGGACACCACCCTACAATGATAAAAATCCAGTCACTTCTTTTTTTAATCCCCAAAAAACCTAAACAGTCCTAATTATCAAGCCATATTGATTTTCTGAACAGTATGGTGTAAAACTGCCTACGTCTGTCTCGAATTAGCATATTTCTGCCTTCAGCCAGTTGTACCTTGTCCACCATTTTCTATGCTCGAGCAGCTGTAACGACAACAATGTCTTATAAAGAGATGCAGGTGAAAAGAACGAAAGAGAGGTGCGTGGTGAGCAGTAGCTCACTATCATTTAAAGAGACATGCACCGAGGCATGGCTCACTGTGAACAGAGCTGTTTTTGATAAGATAAAAAGGGTGTTGTTTTTAGGGGTGTGCGATAGTGACAAAAATTTATACCTTGATATTTTCTGGAATTTTGTTGATAACGATAATTAGATGATATTTTGCTTAGCATGTTATTGTGCTGTTATTTTATTCAGCAGTGATATTTGAAAAGATTGTTTTGGAAAATAAAAAAGAAAATATGTAAATATAAACCTAAAATCGCCAGTAAGTGGCGGTAAATCACTGCACGAGTCAGACATTAAGTCATTTATTCAAACGATTCTTTCAAACGGTTGATTTATTCAACGAAACACTGTTGTGTGTCACTCAGAGATGCAAAACAGTTCTGCTGTGGCTTTGTTTGAAATAATGTTAGTTAATAGAGGAACTTATGTTTAAAATGTTAGTCAATTAATATTAACTTATTGTTTATTGCAATCATACTGATATTTGGAGAAAAAAACTGAACTCTTTGTGTGATAATCAACTATATCAGATGATATGAATATAAAAGACATAAAAGTCATACAGGGGCATATTTGCCCCCTTATCTTGAATGGGTGAATTCTAAATAGACTTTTAATAGACTAAACTACGTAGTGAAAGCGTGAACTCTAAATGTGCTCGAAGTATGCATACCCTCTCTGGGTGTATTTTTGTTTGTTTTCCATTTGCGATATACTCGATAATGTCAAATCACATATCATATATTTAAACAACAATTAAGATATTATCGTAGACGATATAAACACACCTCTAGTTGTTTTACACAAATATTGAGGAATTTATCCAAAGTATTTTGCAGAGATTTCATGAAGATCCTAAAGAATCAACTTGTGGAAAATAGACGTCCCCTTTAATTTCATAATTTTATTCAAACCTTTGGTTAATTAAAAACACTTTTTAATAAAAATACACTTTTTGTGGTGTGGCCACTGACAATTCAATGACAGACCAAGTACAAATTTTATGTACTGACTGGGCAAAAAAAAAAAAATTCTTATTGCTGAGCCCTGCAAACTTTTAACTACACACCAACCCTGCAAACATGATGCAAAGCCTCTGTAAGAAGCCCAGTCACCTTACCAGAATGATAACAGTGTGGTAGCTGGGCTGTTGGGCCATTGTCTAAAAGCACAGACATTTTTCATTCAAAACCTTTATGCAGCAACTTAAATAACACAATTAGTTGTCAGTTCTAAGCAGAGAAAAAACATGGATCCAAATAAACATTTCTATACGGTTTCAATAACAAAGTAACATTTTCAACCGCATGACAAAAAGCCAAAATGGCAGATGAGTATCTTCATATGCTATAAAAGCAACTTTAAAATAACCTATTGTTTCCTGGAAACTTCATATAAATGTTTGTTAAAGACTCGGAGGACTGATGTGATAAGTCGGTAATAGTTAAATCATTGTAATTTATTATAATGGACACCCAGTTTACAAGTCCAAATGAAATTTTGGCCAATTACAAAGATTACATTTATCACAGTCTTCCCGCTCTTACCGGACTGATCGTTCATCATTCGGATGGCTTTGGCCTTGGCCAGCTCCAGTGCTGTGACCCATCTCTGCCTCTCCACCTCTGTGCTGGCTTTCAGATGGTAAGTGCGCCCTCCACTGCTCAGAACAATATTGCAGGAGTCTTCGGTGTCGATGTGCGCTGTGGCCAGGTTGATGGTGCCGCGACACGTATGGGCCATCTCTGCTTGCGTCCTGTCAAGAGTGAACCAAAACATGGAGGGCAGGAAATGAAAGGGAGGTGTTAGTACATGATGGACAAAACATGCAAGAGAACGTAAACAGAAATAACAGAAAGACAGACACAGGGAAAAATGAGAAGAAGAGAGAGACAAGAGAAAGTGATTAATAATATTGTTAAACAATTAATACAAATGTCCAGTTTGTCCAACGCTGAAGAGATGCCACAATGCATACCTTTTCAGTATGACAGACGTAAGTATATGCATATGATGTCATATCTAGAGCGAATGACGCATCAGTTGTGTGTAAGAGAGAAACACTGAGCACCTGTGAGCGTTACATTACTACACACAGCTGCAGAGTGGGCAGAGAATGAGGTTAACATGGCTATTGTGTGTCAGCTGGTCAAAACAACAACACTCAAACAAACCAACCAGTGTCACAGCCAGAGAGAGAAAGAGGGAACAGAGCATGATGTAAACCCTGATAGAGAGATCAGAAAGAGAACTTATAGTACTCAATATCAGCAAGGAAACTACTGAGCAATAGAACGATAGAATAGAAAGTTAGAATGATGTTTCTATATAACAATAGAAAGAACAATAGAACGAAGAATAGAACGATAGATAAAAACGATAGAACAATAAAACGATAGAATGATAGATAGAACGCTAGAATGCTAGAACGATAGATAGATAGATAGATAGATAGATAGATAGATAGATAGATAGATAGATAGATAGATAGATAGATAGATAGAACGATCGATCGATAGATAGATAGATAGATAGATAGATAGATAGATAGATAGATAGATAGATAGATAGATAGATAGATAGATAGATAGATAGATGTAGATAGATAGATAGAACGATCGATAGATAGATGGATAGAATGATAGATAAAAACGATAGATAAAACGATATAGATAGATCGATCGATCGATAGATAGATAGATAGATAGAACGATCGATAGATAGATGGATAGAATGATAGATAAAAACGATAGATAAAACGATAGATAGATAGATAGATAGATAGATAGATAGATAGATAGATAGATAGATAGATAGATAGATAGATAGATAGATAGATAGATAGATAGATAAAACGATAGATAGAATGCTAGAACGATAGATAAAACAATAGATAGATAGATAGATAGATAGATAGATAGATAGATAGATAGATAGATAGATAGATAGATAGATAGATAGATAGATAGATAGATAGATAGATAGATAGATAGATAGAACGATAGATAAAACAATAGATAAAACAAGAGATAGATAGACAGACAGACAGAAAGATAGAATGATAGACAGAACGATAGATAGAATGCTAGAACGATAGATAAAAACGATAGATAAAACGATATAGATAGAACAATAGATAGATAGATAGATAGATAGAACGATCGATCGATAGATAGATTGATAGATAGATAGATAGATAGATAGATAGATAGATAGACAGACAGAAAGATAGAACGATAGATAGATAGACAGACAGACAGACAGACAGAAAGATAGAACGATAGAATGATAGACAGAACGATAGATAGAATGCTAGAACGATAGATAAAAACGATATAGATAGATAGATAGATAGATAGATAGATAGATAGATAGATAGATAGATAGATAGATAGATAGATAGATAAAACGATAGACAGAACAGAACGATAGATAGAATGCTAGAACGATAGATAAAAACGATAGATAAAACGATATAGATAGAACAATAGATAGATAGATAGATAGATAGAACGATCGATCGATAGATAGATTGATAGATAGATAGATAGATAGATAGATAGATAGATAGACAGACAGAAAGATAGAACGATAGATAGATAGACAGACAGACAGACAGAAAGATAGAACGATAGAATGATAGACAGAACGATAGATAGAATGCTAGAACGATAGATAAAAACGATATAGATAGATAGATAGATAGATAGATAGATAGATAGATAGATAGATAGATAGATAGATAGATAGATAGATAGATAGATAGACAGACAGAAAGATAGAACGATAGATAGATAGACAGACAGACAGACAGAAAGATAGAACGATAGAATGATAGACAGAACGATAGATAGAATGCTAGAACGATAGATAAAAACGATATAGATAGATAGATAGATAGATAGATAGATAGATAGATAGATAGATAGATAGATAGATAGATAAAACGATAGATAGAATGCTAGAACGACAGATAGATAGATAGATAGATAGATAGATAGATAGATAGATAGATAGATAGATAGATAGATAGATAGATAGATAGATAGATAGATAGATAGATAGATAGATAGATAAAACGATAGATAGAATGCTAGAACGACAGATAGATAGATAGATAGATAGATAGATAGATAGATAGATAGATAGATAGATGATAGATAGATAGATAGATAGATAGATAGATAGATAGATAGATAGATAGATAGATAGATAGATAGATAGATAGAATGCTAGAACGATAGATAAAACAATAGATAGATAGATAGATAGATAGATAGATAGATAGATAGATAGACAGACAGACAGACAGAAAGATAGAACGATAGATAGATAGATAGACAGACAGACAGACAGAAAGATAGAACGATAGAATGATAGACAGAACGATAGATAGAATGCTAGAATGATAGATAAAAACGATATACATAGTAGGGGTGGGAAAAAAATCGATATTGCAATATATTGTTGTGCTCTCTGTCGCAATAAATAATCGATACACTAACGGCCAATATCGATATTTTATTACAACACAAATGATTAATTTACCCGTCGTCAGTGTCACTGTCACTACCCAATATCTACCATTCTGTTTGCGGGGGGCGCTGTTCGAGTAAATAGGCGTAAAGTGGCGGAAGCAGCGGCCAGTGAAGAACACAAGTTATCTTACAACATCAGAGAAGAAGCGCAGAAAAAAAGAGAAGTGAGAAGAATGGCGGAAGATAACGAAAAACAAATCAAAGACGCACCCGCTAGTTGAGCATGCTGATCAGTTACGCCTGTTTCACACATACTCCGTCTGCAGTGCTTATGCGTTGAGTATTTTTTTCCGCACCCTTGTTAACGGATAAGCGTTCACACTGCACGCGGTTGCTGTGCAAGTGCATTGAATAATACGTTGTTTATTATACGTTGAGTTTAAACGTGAATATATCTAGAATTGTATTAGTGTACTGTGATAAAAGAGTATCACAATGCTGAAAAAGCACGTTTGTATTTGAAATCAAAATAACGGATAAATGGTGTGTTTGTGGTAAACAGCCGCGGATCAGGAACGGACTGCAAACGTGTCCTGTGTGAAAGCAAAATGAGTCCGTGCTGCTTCTGCATCGCATACGTAACGCACACGGACTGCAGACGGAGTATGTGTGAAACAGGCGTTAGTGTTCCTCAAGAAGAATATGCATTGATGTGACCACTGTCCAGGTTAACATAAAGCACTTTACAGTAACTTACTACTGACGTTTCAGTATCATGGTTTACACATGTTAGTTAGTGTTCATGTTGTTTTTTTAATGTTCAGGCACTTTTATCTGTCTAGCTGTACATTGTTTACATTTAAGACCAGGAGGCAGTGAGTTATTATGCAAATGCATATTTCTTTGCACAGTGTTGGAAATGTTGGCATTAATAAATGCATAAGATTTCCTTATTATGGGTATTTTTTTCTTTTTCAGTCACATATATCGTGATATATCGTTGATGAAATTTATTCCAATATATTGAATATCGTAGATATCGTGAATCGCGATATTATCGATATCGTGGGCCACATATCGCCACAGAATTGAATCGTGAGTTACCTGTATCGTCCCACCCCTAATAGATAGATAGATAGATAGATAGATAAAACGATAGATAGAATGCTAGAACGACAGATAGATAGATAGATAGATAGATAGAATGCTAGAACGACAGATAGATAGATAGATAGATAGATAGATAGAATGCTAGAACGACAGATAGATAGATAGATAGATAGATAGATAGATAGATAGATAGATAGAACGATAGATAGATAGAACGATAGATAGATAGAACGATAGACAGACAGACAGAAAGATAGAACGATAGAATGATAGACAGAACGATAGATAGAATGCTAGAACGATAGATAAAAACGATATAGATAGATAGATAGATAGATAGATAAAACGATAGATAGAATGCTAGAACGACAGATAGATAGATAGATAGATAGATAGAACGATAGACAGACAGAAAGATAGAACGATAGAATGATAGACATAACGATAGGTAGAATGCTAGAACGATAGATAAAAACGATATATATAGATAGATAGATAGATAGATAGATAGATAGATAGATAGATAAAACGATAGATAGAATGCTAGAACGACAGATAGATAGATAGATAGATAGATAAAACGATAGATAGAATGCTAGAACGATAGATAAAACAATAGATAGATAGATAGATAGATAGATAGATAGATAGATAGATAGATAGATAGATAGATAAAACAATAGATAAAACAATAGATAGATAGATAGATAGATAGATAGATAGATTGATAGACAGAACGATAGATAAAACAATAGATAAAACAATAGATAGATAGACAGACAGACAGAAAGATAGAATGATAGACAGAACGATAGATAGAATGCTAGAACGATAGATAAAAACGATAGATAAAACGATATAGATAGATAGATAGATATAGATAAAACGATAGATAGATAGATAGATAGATAGATAGATAGATAAAACGATAGATAGAATGCTAGATAGATAGATAGATAGATAGATAGATAGATAGATAGATAGATAGATAGATAGATAAAACGATAGATAGAATGCTAGATAGATAGATAGATAGATAGATAGATAGATAGAACGATAGATAAAACAATAGATAAAACAATAGATAGATAGACAGACAGACAGAAAGATAGAATGACAGACAGAACGATAGATAGAATGCTAGAACGATAGATAAAAACGATAGATAAAACGATATAGATAGAACGATAGATAGAACGATAGATAGATAGATAGATAGATAGATAGACAGAAAGATAGAACAATAGAACGATAGATAGATAGATAGATAGATAGATAGATAGATAGATAGATAGATAGATAGATAGACAGAAAGATAGAACAATAGAACGATAGATAGAACGATAGATAGAACGATAGATAGATAGATAGATAGATAGATAGATAGATAGATAGATAGATAGATAGATAGATAGATAGATAGATAGATAGATAGATAGACAGAAAGATAGAACAATAGATAGATAGATAGATAGATAGATAGATAGATAGATAGATAGATAGATAGATAGATAGGCAGAACCTCTTTCAAATCTGTCAGGCTATTCTAAGGAGCTCTAATGTAACCAACCCTTCATTTATATGCATTATATGTGTAATCACCACATTTCCGTGTCAATACATGTTCATTTTTACAGCAACAATACGCTGTCACTTTCCGCTAGACTCAGTGCGGAAACGATCGCTGCACTGCTGCAAACGCACCGCTTCTGGAACGCACTGCCGGACAGCAACCGCGTGCAGTGTGAACGCTCTAATCCGTTAACATGGGTGCGGAAAAAAAAATGCATACGCAACACATACGCACTGCAGACGGAGTATGTGTGAAACAGGCGTAAATCCCCACAAAACACAGCCCAAGTAAGAGAGAGACAGGGAATAAAAAAAAGATTCCTTATTCAGCTGCTTATTAAACACTGATTCAAATTCTGTCACTGCTATGCTGACACAGAAAGAGACAATAAAAAAGAGGTTCAGTGAAAGTGTAAAAGTGAGGAACAATGAGACAGTAAAAGGCATGAAGGGGCAGAGAGGAGAAGCCAAAAGGTGGGGAGACACACAGAGAGCCAGAACCCTGTCTCTGTGTGTTACTGCTCTGGTTACCCAGTATCTGTTGCACATCTCTAATGGAATGTCAAAGCTCTAACCTCTCAGAGAAACTGTGAGAAGCATTCCACTCGTTCAGAGGCTCTCAGACATCTCTGACACACATATACACTGTATTTGTGGAAATTAATGTGCCTGTATTTAATGTGAAACGTGTGTGTTATAATGGTGGGATGCTAGACTATCAATAAAATGTTAAAAAATACAAACATTTCTTTCTTCTGAACTGTTCTCATGAGCTGCGTGCAAAAGAAAACACAGCACAACCATGTTAGTCTTATTCACAAACAAATTATTCATATAAGGCAGCTATTTATAATGAATCAAAAATATGATCAGTATGACTTTTTTTCTCAAAAGTGTTAAATGCAAATTTGCTCACAGCCGATTCTAAAGATTTCATCTGACATGTCAGTCAAAGTGCTAACTGCCAACACAATGCTGAAACAAATACTAACCCTTAACCTTAACCTGCATTCTAACCTCAACCTTAGTATTTGGTAGCACATCCTGATAGATAGCATTACTGTTTGTTATGAGATCCATCTTTCTGAACTTTAAACTGAATCCATGAAGTTTTAACTCTTCTTAACAGGTGACTGCACAGGTTAACCAATAAAATCGGTTATGGGTTGGGATTTGGAAATAAAGAAAAATCACATTATCAGGGCAGTCCAATTCAACAGCAAATGACTCTTTTGACTCTTCTTTTATGGAATAAAGACTCACAAGTTACCAGTTGCTGTGTTTTATGTATTGAATTAATGTCCATGATTGTGCATTAAGAGTTCAGATTAAAAAACCTTAAAGTGCCGTCTGAATTTTTCTTGTAAATTTAGCATTTTTCTCATGTTTACTTTCAGTTATTTCACTTTAATGGCAATGACAAGAACCTATTTATTGGCATTACAGTGAACTTAGTAAACCTACACACAGAAGCCTGATAAAAATGCTCATTTTGGAATTTTAAACCCACTTAGAGCTTTTGCATCTGAACCTCTTCACATCTTCCTAATCACTCTGTGATATTAAAAATGTATGCAGTATATTTGCATTCATGGTAATACTAATACATTTCTATTTGTTTATAAGAACATTTCTGTCTCTGTTTGCATTTAGAATAATAATTTCAGTAAAGCAGCCTACTTTGAAACTAAAAAATAAGTGAGAAAAGGGATTAAAAATATATCAGAAAAAAATCCGGTACAAAAAAAAAATTCTCTCTTTCCAGATACAGGACACTATAGTCTCCTACTGTGTGTGTCTGTGTTGAAAGTGTACAGTCCAACATCTTCTGGCTACATTTATCAGGCCTTCTGGGGGCTGATGGTCTGACAGTCAAGCAAACCAAGTAATTGGCTGAATCCAAACTCAGGTGATCGAGTCAGGGGGAGGGAGAGATACACATTCAGCTCAGAGACCAACCATCAATTACCATATTCACTCCATCACACAAAAGAAAAAGAAAAAAACAACAACAACCCCTCTAGAGCTTAGTTTGCATACTCAAACCCTACCAAAGCAAAAGCAGACAGAAGAAAGAGAGAGAAAGTTGGGGGGAGGAGGTATGGAGGGGTAAAAGCAAAGATCTTAAATTAGCTTCACCCACCCTGCAGGGGACAGACTGGACGCAAATGGCTGTAAGTGGGTCAGAACTAAGAACATGAAGCCAGGGTAAGGAACTACCATGTGGAGCAAAAAGAGAGAGACAGAGATATGTCATTAAAACCTGCAGAGAGAGACAGAGGGGTAGGAAAAGAGGCAGAGAAAATACTGAGAAAAGGGTATGGCAATGACAAAAAGAAATATCAGTTGAGACATAAGAGAATTTATCTCTTAAATGAAGGGTGTGAATGCAGTAAAATAAATACTGCAATTTAAAATAACTGCTTTCTATTTGAATATATATTACTGTAAAGGGGACATCAGATGATTCATATGATCAAGTAGGGTCTTCATGAAACATACTTAATATACTTTGGTTCAAAATTCCTCAATGGTTATGTAAAACAACACCATTTTTCCTTGTCAAAAACAGCTCAACAACCTGTTTTGGTGCATGTCTCTTTAAATGATGAGCTACTGCTCACCCCGCCCCTCTCTTCCATTTTTTGTGTATTCAGTGGTGTGCTGTGGCACAGGGAAGGAGACCAGTTGCTGTTTTTTTTATGGATGTCAATGGAGTCTTCACTACACTGAATAAACAGCTTTTTAAGAAAATAGCTTATCATTTATTGAATAAACAGCCTATAGGCTAATCTTCAACATGTTTTATACTAAACAATAGTTTTGGATTTAACTTTTTTTGGAGTTTACACCAAAAAAATGTGGTTTTATAAGAGAAATCACAGGTGGAATTCAGCTTATAGCACCTCCCATTCATTCCTATGGTATCCGTAAGCGGTGATTGAGTGTCACACAACTCTGACTGAAATTCCGTGATGTCAAGGCTGTAATGTGATTGGTTATAAAGGCCAAGATCCAAGATGACTGTTATGCTTTCTTCAATGGTAAGTAATACAGACCTTCTTATCTCCCAAAAGTAAGAAATCTCTAACGGAACAGTCTGTCAGCAGTTGTGGGCGGGGCCTGAGCAGGCTTGATAATTGAGACTGTTTAGGTTTTTAGGGATTAAAAAAGGACAGTAATTATTTAATATGCAAATTTGTAACTTTGTAATACAAAACTTTTGTAACTTTATGAACGTTTTACTGTCACTTTTAATCAGTCTGCTGTAAATTATATTATTTTACACAACACAACATACCAGGACAAGATATCAGTCAGCTGGGTGAGCAGCAGGCGTTTCGCATGATGGAAATGCCTTTTGCCATGCATAACATAAACTGATTTTATTCATTATAATATTGAATTTAATTTAATTTAATGTTAAAATAGGTTCTCTAATCTCAGTACTGTTTGTTTATGGCAGGTTATGGAGTCAGTCACGACATTTTTCAGCTACGAGTAAAACGCGAAGCAGCATTCTGAGGTTCACAGTTCCCCTGGGGAACAGAAGCCCATCATCGGCTCAGATTTTGTTGACACACCGGCATGAGAATTAGAACTATTTCAATAAAAAGGGATTACAGAAAAAGGTTGAATACACTTTAATCAAAATGCTTCTTTTAAATGTTATTTTTTTTTCTATAATTAAATGTATGAATTATGCTGTTCAAATAAATTCAATTTGTCTCATATTTTTGTCCATGGGTGTCCTTGCTTATTAATAAATGTTCATCTTTTGATTATTGCTGTTGCCTCAAGTAATTCTGTGTGTGATTTTAAGCCTATTTTAAACCAGCAATAAAGTAATTTTAAACAAGAGTTGACTTAAATAAAAACAACCCAGCATGTTGGGTAAAAACATTCAGCCCAACCAGCTGAGTCAAAATAACCCAGCATATGTTCTGTCCAATATTTACCCAGCCCTAGGTTGCCAAATAACCCAAGTTGGGTTGTTTTTAACCCAGCATTTATTAGAGTGCACCTTTCCAGCTGTAACTTTGCTTGCTCAAGTGTCATAATTACCACATAGCACTATCACTTTAGAACACTTACAAAATAAAATTTTCTTTGTCTCTATATACTATTAGCCCTCTATATACGTTTCTTTTTTCGTAACACCATTGTGACACACGCCTAATCTCATACTAGCCCCTGGAGATGAGCAAGAGAGGGGTTGCTCTGCAGTGCTTATAAAACATGCCTACTGCTGCAAAAACCATATTCTCACACACACTCAGCAATGACTGATGATGATTACTCAAACTGTGAAATGTATTTAGAGTCCAAAAATAATTCTAGGAAGTGTGCAAGTGTCAGTGAAAGCGTTTGAATGACATTCCAAAACACCCTTCTCTCAGTTTAACCTTCCATAAACCCTTGAGGGACACATCCTCCTCTCAGATCATGTGACCACATTCTTCCCAGCAGAACGGAACGTTATCACTCATTGCAAAAGAAGGTCAAGCATTGTCTGGGAGCGAATGAGTGAGAGATGCCCTAAAAACAGAACATTTGGCTAATAGGGATAATACTGATTATTGTGTAATATGCAATATAATGGGCAATTTGATTACTGGTTGATTTTTCATCTCATGGCCAAGTCAGTATAATATTGTTTTGCCTGTTTTTAATGTAGGAATGTGGAATGCATGATTTTTTATTTAATTAAACTGTCATAACTCTATCTTCCAGTGAAACATCATACTTCTTTTTGATGACGTATGCTGGACTTTTCCTATTATTTAGTTCACTTAACTCCGAGTCCTACCCAATTTTCTTTCCTTTTTCCATTTTTACTTGGCTGTACATCACAATATGGATTTTTTTTTCTTTTTGATAATCAGTTTCACTCAGACGTACATCACGGAAGATACGGAAGAAATGATGTTTCTATTACATTGCAACTTCAAAACACCTTGCATCTTTTTAATGAAATCAGGCATCAGAACTGATAGCTGATAGGTACTTGGCTAGAAAAACAATGTAGCATAATGTACTACTACATTTTTTTGTAGTGCTATCACATGTAAAAGTCACCACAACAATTCTAGGGTGTAGTGGGTATTAGAGGTCGACCGATATGGATTTTACAGATACCGATAGCTAGGTTGTACCACACTGGCCGATACCGATTAATCAACCAATATTTTTTAAAAATGGATACTAAAATTGTGTTCTACTATTTAAAAAAAGAGGACTGAACCATTTGTGAAAGAATAAATGGTAACACTTTAGAATAGGTAACACCTATTAACTATTAACTATGACTTATTAGCATGCATATTACTAGAATATTGGCCATTTATTAGCAGTAATTAAGCACCTATTAATGCTTTATTCTACATGACCTTATTCTACATCCCTAATCCTACCCAATACCTAAACCTAACAACTACTTTACAAACTATTAATAAGCAGCAAATTAGGAATTTATTGAGGGAAAAGTCATAGTTAATAGTTAATAGGTGTTACCTGTTCTAAAGTGTTACAGAATAAATGTATTAATATTAAACATAATTAACTTAAACATTTAAAAATATCACAAAATTTTGAAATTAACACACTAACGAGGAACAATACCTCTATTCTACAGCTTTTATTCATCTTAGTTAATGCTAAAAATGGACTCTTATTGTGAGGTGTTACAATTTCATATCAACAGTCAAGCTAAAGATGGCCCACCTTTAAACATCTACACCAAGGCCATAGTTTCAAAATTACATCATATGGATATTGTATGTATACTCTGTTTAAGTTACTTTTTGCCAATAACCGCTAGTTCCGCCAATCAACTATCGGTGCCGATTAATCGGCAAAACCAGCAAAAAAATCGGCAAAAAAATCGGTCAACCTCTAGTGGGTATTGCTTTACGAAATTTCTATGTGGTTGCTAGGGCATTCTAGGGTGTTCTAAAACATTGCCAAGTTGTTTCTAATGTCGAAGCAAACACCATTTACTGTCTGCTTCCAGTAACATCCTAATCAGACTAATATCCATCATTAAACAAAAAAAATACAGATACCGACAATCAGATCTACGCAGGTTCACTGTTTTATCCTCTTTGACTGATACAGTCTTCATTAACTAACTAAAATGGATTACCATTGCAACTGCAACAAGCACATCAGACATTAAAGATGGGAGAAAGTCTGTTAAGAAATCAAATATGCATAAAAGGAACCAGGCAGATATGCATAAAAGGAACCAGGCAGAGAGGAAGTGTTTAAGGAGAAAAACACAGGAGGGGAAGATATGTGACTCATCGCAAGTAGGAGAAGGAGGACGGGGAGGTGCTGTGACCGACTGCAATTTACGCAGGCCATTACACTTTAACGTGCTTTAGCGCTGCAGATGACAGAACTGTGTGTGTGGTGATGGGGGTTCTATTGCTCTCTGTAAAACTAATACATCAGCAGAACACATCCTATAGAAAGCCTCTGCATTTCCTTCATAGTGTAGTGACAGCACTACAGGGAGCTGAGTTATTCAGAAGTGCACACAGCAAAGAGTGATCGATTAATGTGTCTCTTAGTAATGATCCACATGTTTATATGACAGCAAAATCAGTTCGATCCAGCCTAGAGAGATGAAGACGTGTGTATGTGAGAACACAGAGATCAGCAGCATCATCTCAACCCAATGGCCATCGACTTAGCGTGTCAGAAACAGGCTCGCTGGATGCTTGAATGACTCACACACACGTCAACGCAGAGATCCTCTCAGAGAGCGATGGAAGGAGAAGTATAGGAAGGCAAGGCAAAACAGACTGAATGCATTGTGAGCCCTTTAAAGCAGTCATGAACCGCCTTTTCTAATATTTTTTACAGTTTTGTACATTTTGTAGGTCCTTATAATGTTAGCAACATTTTTACATCAAAAAACAATCATTTAGAAGTAATAGTGTATTTTCTGTCCTGTTTTGACCCCCTCATCAGAACGCTCTGTTTGAATAGGCGTGGCGAATTGTAGATTCAGAAATTAATTCCCACTGCTATGATTGGCTAACACTTGTGTATGTTGGATAGCCTAAATCCTTCATAGATTGCTGCTGCGATTTAGGTTAAAAGTGCATAAATACACAGTATATATCAAATGATCTGTAATAACATTCAAAGCAATAGTGACAACATAATAAAAACAGTTACTCACACTTTTATGTTGCGACATTACTGTCAGATCCACTATAGCTGGCATATCATTGTCTTTTAGTTTTAATCTTTCTGAACATCTTGTGTCGAATTGTGCCTTGTTTGTAAACGAATCCGTGGTAAAATAAAGTGAACAAAGGACCCAAGTTCTTTGTGACGTGGTCTGGTATTCATTAAAGAGGTCATCGGATGCCCATTTTCCACAAGTTCATTTGATTCTTTAGGGTTTTAATGAAAAGTCTATAATATACAGTACAGACCAAAAGTTTGGACACACCTTCTCATTCAAATGAATGAGAAGGTGTGTCCAAACTTTTGGTCTGTACTGTATATTTTTCTGTTTATTAAAGTTTTTACTCTACATTTGTGCAGTTTTCAGTGGGTTAGTGATATTTTTAAAATATATATATAAATTAATAAATAAATATTTTTTAAATGGGTTTTTATACAAAAACTGTTTTTTATGTAAAATTCACTTTATAAAAGACCCACATTTCTAACTTTAATTCATGGGGATAACATGGATAATTTCACATGGTTTAGTGTAAGATTTTTGGCCATCTTTTGGAAAATCCAGTTTTAAAAGTAAAAACAAATTAACTTTTACCAGTAGGTGGCTGCAGAGCTCCACTATTTGCTATCTGACCACCTGAAAGATATTTTTTCACAAGTTTTTTCAGTTGAATTCATATCTACAGTACAGACCAAAAGTTTGGACACCTGTGTCCAAACTTTTGGTCTGTAATGTACTTTGGTTTAAAATTCTCAATAGTAGTGTAAAAAATACCCTTTTACCTTGTCAAAATCAGCTCTCCAAAAACTCAACTCATTTTATTGCATGGTCCCTTTAAATGCAAATGAGCTCTGCTCGTCCTGCACCTCTCTGCCTGGGATGATGATGAGCCTTAATGTTTACTTTAGCCGCATTTAGCTGCATTTAGTGGAGAAACGTGCCAACAAGCACATTATTAAGAAAGGCCATTTGCAAAGATGCACATAAAACTCTTATACTCACTTCTGCTGTGGGTGAAGCTGCATCAGGAACAATTTGCACAAACATAGATGCATATGTAGATTGGGATCGGCGCTTTCCTTTTAAAAATGAAAGTAACGCTATCCTCTGCATCTTCAACGGCTCAGATGTCGGTAGTAAATGACTACTGCTATGTTCATTATTACATCCAACAACAGAACACCTCAATCGCTTAATCTTAGACATTCTTGTCTTCCAATGCACCTGAGTCGATCGGAGTCGGACTGTTTCAGCTCGGTGAGGGCGGGTCTAAGGTAAGGCGCTCATGTCAATCAACTATCGTAGGAGCATCCTCTGTCGGTGTGCCGTCACAACGACAAGAAGCTGAGAATGACCTAATTTTAAAAAGAAGATATTACTTTTAAAGATTAAAAAAAAACACTGGGTGGATTTTTATCATTGTAGGGTGGTTGTGTACACAAACTGCCAACACACATTAATGTTCAAACATCAGGTAAAAGTTAGTTTTGCATCCGATGACCCCTTTAAAAACAAAGTTCATCAACTTCCTAATGTTGGGATCAGAAGGAAGGCAATGCAAAGATAGTGTTTTTTTTAACTTAGCACTTCAGAGCATCTTGCTGTCTTAGGCGCCATCTTTATTGTTTGGTTTCTGCGTAGACCTGCATTTGCCTCTCTTGTTATTTATACTGCAACACAAACAAACTTGTCCAAGCTCAAAATAGCTTTACTCAGGAGCCAAGTTGATTTTGCGACACTGTTACTGCACATTGCTACAAGATCCAGTGAGAAGTGTTTGAATTTGTACATTGCACTTTATTTTATTTCAGTAAGTTTTTTTTTTTTTCATTCAAGGTATTTTAAAATATACACTGTATGTATATGCATGCTCCTGAAATAAAAGTTCAGAAAGATGTGATGCATTGTTTTTGTTAATATGACTCATCATACAGGCTCTTTAAGGACATGATCAAGTATTTTCCATTGTCTAGTCTTTAAAAAACAAACAAAAATCACAATAAATTGTAACACAGAATCGCAATAGTTATATAATCGCAATATACATTAAATCGGCACACAAGTATCGGGATAGTATTGAAGGCAGATTAACGTATCACCCCAACCCTAGTGATTTGGTGGGCAGGGCTAAACAGACAGTGATGTAGAAGCGGGTGTTGATTTTTTCTGCGGAGGCAGTGTTTAGCCACACTATTACATCATAAAATGGCACATTCCACAACCTGTCGTTTCGGCAGGCGTTTCAGATTTCTTTAAGATAACTTTAAGGAAAAAAGCATTTGCCTTGTTACAGCAGTCCTTTTTACTGAGCATATCACAACAGGGCTTTAGCTCCAAGTACTTTCTCATCTCCCACTCAGCTTATTTTAACAACCTGCTTCTTCACTAATTGAACCACAGGAATCATATGAAGACTAATGACGCACAAAAAAAAAAAAAATTCCTGGCCAAAACAAAAACTTCTGAACATACTTGGGAGAAAACTTACACTAAAATGCTAATTATACAAGTAGACTTTGTTTGGAATAAATAAAATAAGAAAAAAAAAACTTTCAGTATAAATATTATATTCAGCAAGGATGCATTAAATTGTAAGAGTAAAAACATTTTTAATGTTACAATAGATGTATATTTTAAATAAATTATGTTATTTTAAACTTCTATTAATCAAAACATCCTGAAAATGTATCACAGTTTCCAGAAAGACATTAAGAAGAAGAAATAAGAAAAAAAATGTTTCTTGAACATTAAATTATAATGATTTCTGAAGGATCATGAGGCATTGAAGACGGGAGGAATGGCATCTGAAAATTCGGCTTGGCATCACAGCTTTAATTTACATTTTAAAGCACATTAAAATAGAAAACAGTTATTTTACATTGCATTAATGTCACAATATTACATGTTTCCTGTATTTTTGATCAAATAAATGTCGCCTTGGTTACCACAAAAGACTTCTTTCAAAAACTAAATTTTACATAAATTACAAATTCATAAAAATATTGATGCATGAAACAGAAGTAGAAACACAATAGTATTATGCAATATTGGATCGATTGCACAAAGCTTTAATATAAATTACCAGTCAAAAGTTTTTTAACACATTTAATGTTTTTAAAAGAAGTCTCTTCTGCTCACCAAGCTTGGATTTATTTGATCCAAAATAGAGCAAAAGCAAAGGTTATATAATAATATAACATTTTCAGCATCATTACTCCAGTCTTCAGTGACACATGATCCTTCAGAAATCATTCTAATATGCTGATTTGCTGTTTAAAAAAAGAGTTGGATTTAAAACAGTTTAAAAAATACCATTAAAAAATGGGAGGGGGGTTATAGAAATTAATACTTTTATTTAGCACAAGGATGCTTTAAATTGATCAAAAGTAATGATAATGACATAATGTTACAAAAGATTTCTATTTCGGATAAATGCTGTTCTTCTGAACGTTTTATTCAACAGAGAAACCTGAAAAAATTCTATGCAAATGTTTTCAACATAATGTTGAATAAAATTCAGCTTTAAAAATAAAATGAATGTATTACATTTTAAAATATATTAAAAAATAAAACTGTTATTTTAAATAGCAAAAATATTTCAGAATGTGGAACAAATAAATACATGCTTGGTAAGCAGAAGAGACTTATTTAAAAAAAAAAAACATGAAAATTTGCTGTTCAAAAACTTTTGAAGTTTTTGTAGTGTAGGTTTTTATTAAATTACTGCTTAAGGACAGTTAGACTGATATCAGCTGAAAATAAGAAATTGCTGATACAGAGGCCACCTAGAGAGTGCAAGTCAGCTGCTCTCCGCATTTAAGTGCTGTAGGAAGTTGTAAGTGTGCATATTTAGCAGACTCGCTTGGAAGATTGGTACAAATTTTTCGATTCACTTCACTTGTTTGAATATATTGACCACTAATGGACTAATAAAAATGTAGGCATAAAATATACATTCTAAGTACATCTCCTATAGAGCAGTGGTGCTGTGTAGTGCACATGCTCAGGCCATAGACACGGGTTCATGTCTAAATCACATCCCATGCTATCTCATTCCTCATGCTGTCCTGTAAGAGTCCAGAAGCCTCTCTACTACAACTTAAAGGGTTCTCCCTTTTTTGTCCATACAAAAAGAGTTGGAACATTCTTCAAAATATCTTTGTGTACCACAGAAGTCACACAGTATACATACAGTAAATGATGACCAAATACCTAAGTGAACCAAATACCTTTAACCGTTACTTTTCCAATCACGGTCAATCTAATCAAGGAATTATCATGAAGCCATTTATAATTTAAAGACTGTTTTCATACATTGGCTCTAAAACATATTCACACCATTACTGTTGCTCTTTCTGGCTCCCCAACAGCGCGTTTGGCAGGTTGATTTGGCAGACATTATCACAGCACGTTATCCAGACGCTCCATTGTATTGGCTACGTGTGCACCATTGCCTGAGCTCTCCGATGACAGCAGATCTAGCTTTACACCGCTGCAATCACCTTCCACCATAATAGACTATTAATAGAGGAGAGCAGCAAGAGACATGCTTCTTCTCTTTCACAGTCAGCAGAGTGTCGCTTTCCCTTCAGACTCATCAGAGCGGGTGGAAACCCTGTGGCCCACTGTGTGAAGAGTCAGGAGGCCCACAGGGGCTGCCCAGTAGAGATACGGACTGATGGGCATTGCTTCAGTGCTCTTACAAGCGCCTCTGCCCTTATTTCATTAGCCGCTTGACTACAGAGCTGCTCCATGATGCTATCACGATGACCCCCGTGACCATCTGATAACCATTCGTTCTAGATCACTGTTGGTGCACAATACAGTTCTGATAACACAAAGGCTCTCAAATACGCTTCCTGAATGTCTTCAGGTTGTTGGTTTTAGGATCATACCAAAGTTCCTTTGCTGACTTCAAGTGCCCCATGGGAAACTTGTACCTCTAAATCGGGCTCTCGTTAAACATGCATTCTAATCAGAATCACAACATAGACTAGCCAAAAAAAAAAACATCTAAATTAAAAATTATGAGAATTATTCACTTCTGTCACTGTTTTACAGTTGAAGTCAAAAGTTTACATCCACCTTGCAGAATCTGCAAAATGTTAAATGTTAAATCATACAAAATGCATGTTATTTTTTATTTAGTACTGACCTGAATAATATATTCCACATAAAAGACATTTACATATAGTACACAAGTGAAAATAATAGTTCAATTTGTAAAAATTACCCTGTTCAAAAGTTTACATACACTTGATTCTTAACACTGTGATGGTTGTTCATGAGTCCCTTGTTTGTCCTGAACAGTTTAACTGTCCATTGTTCTTCAGAAAAACCCTTAGGTCCCACAACTTTTTGTGTATTTGAACCCTTTCCTGGAATGACTGTATGATTTTGAGATACATCTTTTCACACTGAGGACATATGCAACTATTACAGAAGGTTCAAATGCTCACTGATGCTTCAGAAGGAAACACGATGAATTAAGAGCCTAACTTTTTAAATTTGAATTTAGGGTAAATTGAACTAAAGCATAATAGCATAATAACAAAAATAACAAATAACAAAAAAATGTACACATTTTCATACTGTTCAAAAGTTTACACCCCTGGCTCTTAATGCAACTTTTTTACTTTCTGGAGCATCAGTGAGTGTTTGAACCTTCTGTAATAGTTGCATATGAGTCCTTCAGTTGTCCTTAGTATGAAAAGATGGATCTCAAAATCATACAATAAAAAAAAAAAAAAACACAGCTGGGGATTATTCAGGTAACAACATAGTTACTAATACTAATACTAATACTTAGTATTAAGAATCAAGTGTATGTAAACTTTTGAATAGTCATTTTTATCAATTCAACAATTATTTTCTTTTATGGACTATATGTAAATATATGTCTTTTATGTGAAATATCTTATTCAGGTCAGTACGAAATAAAAAATAGCATGCATTTTGTATTTTGGTAAAATAATCAAAGGGAAGAAACACTGATCTATCACACAAAACTATCACTCATTCTGCAATGGCTTTAAGGTAAGACTTGCATTTACAGTTTACAGTTGTGAAAATGACCATTACGATTTGTCCTATACGTTTCCAATGTGAAGGGCAATATTCTCAATATGGGGCAAGAAAGTCTGCTAGAAAGCTCAATGACTGACTGAAATGAAATATTTCAGAAACTGCAGAATTACCAGCAATAGGATACATTATGACAACTATAATATTTATAGCTCAATGAACAGATATTAGCATTAACATCCTCCTAGTCGTATAATGAGCAATCATTTACAATATTTCTGCTCGACTAAATCATTAAACGCTTCTCTTATGGAACAGAACTGGATGCGGTAATGAAGCAATTAAAAGACAGTAATAATTAGGTTTTGTGACAGTTACCTCATGTGATCCACCTGACACAACAGGAGAAATGAAACATGATTACCATTGCTGGCTCAAGGGCCTCTTGAACAACAGGTGTTACTGGCCGAGCTCACAGGTGACACATGTGAAGGAGGTTTAAATTTTAAAGAGATACTGTATCACTGCATACATAAGCTTCACATCAGATACCACAGCCCCTGTCATTCGAGATGCTGTCTCAAAAAAAACAAAAAAAAAACAATGATCTAAATGTTTTGCTGTGAGATATATGTACACTACCAGTCAAAAGTTTTTGAACACTACAATTTTTTAAGAAAGTCTCTTCTGCTCACCAAAGCCTGCATTTATTTTATCCGAAATACAGTAAAAGCAGTAATATTGTGTAATTACATTTTTCTTTGGAATAATGATGCAAAAATATCTGCTTTGAAATCACATGAATAAATTACATTTTTAAATATATTCAAATAGAAAACAGCTATTTTAAATAGTAAAAATATTTTAACATTTTACTGTTTTTGCTGTACTTTAGATCAAATAAATGCAGGTTTGGTGAGCAAAAGAGACTTCTTTAAAAAACATTACAAATCTTTTGACAGGTAGTGTGTGTGTATATATACACACACACACACACACACACACACACACGAACACTACATATAGAAACTATGGACACCGTATATGGAAATTAATATGTGATCCTCGAATCTGGAAAAACGAGCTTGTACACTTATTCTTTTGCCTATTATATTTGAAGGAAAACTGGTTACCATGGTAAATGCTTATAAGGGATGTTTTGGACTATTGCGTGTACGCTGGCTAAAGCTAACGTTGGCTAACACATCTGTGGCTGGACAGAGGCTGAATATTGACCATAACAAATTACTGATGACCAAGTTCCCCATAAAAACCAGCCAGAAATATGATTAACCCTAAACTTGTAAGACACGCCCACACACACGAGCAAAAGTAGGTTGTCAGATATTAAAGTGCAACGACTCTCACAAGCGTCACAGACCATCGCTCCATGAGAATATCAGTTGACGTTAGCATGAGCGCTAGCTGGCGCGCTAATAAAAACAGCGTACTGTTGTCATTTAATAAGCTAGACAGAGGTTTATCTGATCCTAATGACATTTAAGGAGCTGGTTTAAAAGAAACACAGGGTGGTAAAGTGTGGCGAGGGTTTTGAGAGGTGGGCTAGCATCTGTCCACACTAGAGACGCGCTCATGAAGTGCAATGACTGTCCGCATGTGTATTTGACAGCTCGCTCATGACCTGCATTGACATGACAGATACCTACACTGGTCTGCCACACAACAGCCTAAATACATACATATATTGCATTCTTGAAATAAACGAATGACATCAACACAAGTGCATGTGGAACGCGAATTATTTACCTGTAATAGGACAGCAGTCCATTGCTGAGCACAAACCATCTGCGCTGGTAACCTTTAATGTAGTTAGTCCATTTAAAGAGCCAGCCTTTGTACGTGTCCGAGCCCGGGGCTGGTGTCCCGCTCGCTGGCGTGGACGCGGCACTCTTGCCCTGCTCGCTCATCCTCCTCCTGCCCCGGTCCACTGCCGCAGACTGATGATGTTGTCGCCGCCGCCGCCGCTGCTGCTGTTTGCAGGATAAGCAGGGAACTGCGGTGAGAAAGGACACGATCCTGCCCGGGCCGCTGCAGGGAGCGGCCACTCTCCCCATAAAACTCACCGCCGATGCTCTGAGATGGACGGGCTACCAGCGGAGGAGGAGGAGGGTCTGGGGCAGGGAGAGAGAGAAACGCGCACTCCCCCCTCTTTCTCTCCCCGATGACAGAGAGATGGAGAGCAGCGAGTGGGAGAGCAGGAGCGACGACCACTGGCACGACAGGAGAGCGCTGCTCTGAAATCACCCGCGCACTACATAGTTTGTCATCCAGTCGGTAACATTTTACTCTAACGTTACATTATTAACGTAAATTAACGTTACAAGCATAGGTAGTAAGCGCTAAGTAGTGCAAAACATGCGCTCAATAATAAAGAGCGTTTAAAATGCTTACTATTATAGACTCGTTTATATGTTATTATAGACAATTCTATTAACTATTTTATGTATGCTATCAATGATCAGTAATCAATAGAACGTGCTGTTGGACTCTAATTAGCTCCACTTTTAATAGTTAATAGTGAATAACTTGCCTTTCAGGCAAAATTTTTCTAGCAAGTTCTTGTCAGGTAAAATAATTCTACAAGAAACTAAAACATCGCAAGAAATGTACGGACTGGATCAAAATATAAATAGAGCGGAGTAAGCGTTGCGTTTCTCTAATAACTCCATCACTTGAAATCCACCCCAGGTTTTCTATTTGCCGCTCTCTGCACACTAGTGCGCAAAACATACTGCAAATATCGAGTTCCGTTTTGCTTGAATAAGACACTATGTGTTCCATCTTCCAATCGATCACACGCTCACTTTTAATTCGCAAGAGAAAACTGAACGTTTACTTGAAAAAGTTGCAAACTTCGCTCAACGCTTCGCATTGACTCAGGTCAGCTCACGTTTTCTGGTGTCAACAAGCGTGTCAGCATTTTTGGAACACTGCTTATCCAATCAGATTTGAGGACTGGAACTTTAATATTGTACTGCATTTTAGTATGCAATATGTGTAACATTTCAGACCTTAATCCAAGGATTATAGTAGCCTAAGTGTTATGATAATGAAAATGGGATTTTTTATATCATGGATGAAACCCATAGTAGGATCGTCCCTGACCTGTACCCATATTTATTCTCGGTAAGCGTGTAAATATTTAGCCTATTATGTATTATTATTTGGTAATTGTTATTTTGTAGTTCGCACCAGTCATATTTATTTTTTATAAATAATTGTCTTAACTGGTCTAGTGTACAAAGGTAGAAAGGCAGTATTGTGGTAACTTTTTGTGATCAAATATTTCATAGAATATCAGACTGGAGACTGCAGTCATGTGATGTTTTGTAATCGTTCACCAAATGATGGCGCCACAGTGTTTCAAATGTGGCACAAGCAGTTGGTTTGGGACGTCAGACACAAGTTATATATGAAATATTCATCAAAAAGAACAGCTCAGACATCTTTTGAATCGGTTTATTAATTTTTCATCGATGAAACATTACAACTACTAAAAAGAAAACAAATCTTTGTTTCCATTTACAAAAAAACAGGTAGCCCTTTAAAATCTAAAACAAATTGACAAAAAAATCAGACAGTCCTACCAAGATAATCCATATTCAGTCTAAAGCCTTTAACATTACTAGCACAGGACATATTCCACAAGAACATGACATCTGCTACATTATCTAGTCCTCAGTCCACAACCATAGCACTTAACACTGTGGCATGCAAATGTATGAGCCCCTCATAAGATCACGTACATTTAAACTACATGCTAAGCTTATTTCACACTAACATTTTACAAAAAAACAAAAACAATGCTCAAGTACTGTTACAAAGATCTGCTTGTACTCACTCATGTAGGTACATCAGTGCAATTTACCCCTGAATGATTTTGGTTTTGCCAATTAAAGCATGCAGCTCCATTAAACAGAAAACAAATTCTTTATGATAAAAACAAGTCTGAAGGATGACCCAAGTTGCTAACTTATTCATGTTTCCATCTGCTGACAGAAGCTCTCTTGAGTCATGTAAAATGTGTACAAGTGCATAGATGGTCGTCAGAGTTGATTTTTTTTCCCTTTGCACACTCTGAGAATATTGTTTTATGACCTTTTTCTGTCATGGGAAAGCATTCAGGGTGTGTTCGCTGTTTCCAGGACCATCAATTTTCTCAGTCTAACGAATTTCCACCTGTGTGCCAAAGCTTCACAGTTTATTACCTCAGAACAGAGTCGCTGACAGAACAGGTGTAGCAGTGCGACAGCTCTAGCTGTGAATCAAGACTTCCACACAGCCAGCCAATCAATCGTGTTGACTATCAGCACATGTCTACAGAACGTCCTCTATTAGTTTGAAGCTCAGGCCAAATGTCTACCTGTTCTCTACACTAGCAAAGTACAGCATAGGGAAAATAAATAGCCCCAGAACAACCCGAATCTCACTGCAGACACTAAAGCACTTTAACTTTAATGTATTCTGCATTCAGAAATACTCCAGAGAGGATGTGGATTGCGCTGTCATCCACTACCACACAGACTGCAGTCCACTGCAGTAAAGGATGTAAGCCTCCTCTGCATCCTGGTTCAGCAGAAATCTTCAGGTTTAGGGAAGCCCCAGAGGGCCTGTTGGCTTTATCATCACTTCTCACAGCTTCTAGAGTGCCAGTGATTGTACATGCTTGCTGAAATCTGCACTGAACACCAGAGGAAGACATTATTTTGTGCCTCTTTTCTTCAGTGATCTATATTTAGGAGGTAGGACGTTTGCCATTTTACTAGATTTGGCAGGGCATATGGTGAGAAAATTGCAATGCAGTTATATATAGCATGTATGCTGGGATATACCTATCTTGGCAAATGTGCTAAGAAGTCTGAAATGGAAAAAGTCAGCATGATTTAATGTCTAAGATAACAGCTAAGGATCTCCAGGCATCTCTTTCGGCCTCGCTCATACATCCACCATGGGACGAAACAGTGAACTGGAGAGGTGTATATGGAAGGACAGAAGGAATGCTGGTGCCTATTTTAAGGACAAATTTCCTACATTTCTTAAAGGATTTGTTCACTTCTGAATTAAAATTTCCTGATAATTTACTCACCCCCAAGTCATCCAAGCTCTTCCTGTCTTTCTTTCTGCAGTGAATTCTAGGATTTTTCTCCATGTAGTGGACTCAAATGGGGATCAGTGGTTGAAGGTTTAAATTGCAGTTTCAATGCAGCTTCAAAGGGCTCTACATGATCCCAGTCGAGAAATAAAGGTCTTATCAAGTGAAACAATCGGTCATTTTCTAAAAAAAAAATATATATATATATACTTTTTAACTACAAATGCTTGTCTTGCAGCATTATGCAATTTGTTGGGAAAGTCACACACGGTTAGTTCTTCATCTGTGTAGTCCATTTCAAAAAGGTAGGGTAGGGTGAAAAACTCCATCTCATTTTCTCCTCCAAATTCAAAATCATCTGACATTGCTGTTTTTTGCACGTTCGCTTTGTAAAAAGTATTTACATTTTTATTTAGAAAATGGACGATTTTTTCGTTAGACAAGACCCTTATTCCTTGGTTGGGATCATGTGAAGCCCTTTGAAGCAGCATTAAAACAAGCAAATTGATACTGCAGTTTGGACCTTCAACCCATTGATCCTCATTGAAGTCAACCATATGGAGAGACTGAAGAAAGAAAGATCATCTTGGATGGCTTGGGGGTCAGTAAATTATCAGGAAATTTTAATGTAGGAGTAAACTAATCTTTTAATGCAGTCGCACAATGGGCCAGAAGCGCAGTGCCACTTTGCGCCTAGGACAACTCACCGGTAAACAGTTAATCTAATTACCAAATAGGCTGAAATTTACTTCAAGAAAGAACAAAGTAGTGTTGTTGAGTTTAAAGGTTGGTGTTTGAAAAAACAGTGTAAATGGAAAGGGCGATCTATATCATTATAGCTCTCTATGTGAAGCATACAGACTTCATAAAACCCAAAGAAAGATTTTACTACAAAATGCACAATACACAATCTTCCAGTCTAGAACTAAGTCATTATGCACATTAACAATGATTTGAGACAAACATAATGTAATTTAGTGGAAAACCCTCTCTGGGGCTGTCTGGGGCACAGGAGGATTTTAAACAGTCTCTTGAGTCTTAGCTGATTGGTGCCGCCGGTGTGTGTACACTAATAAAAAAACATATGTTCGAATTTTAAAGACAGCGCTTCTTGTACATTGTGTGATTTTCTTTAGCCATTATGGAGAAATCCATATTACTATTAAAACAGCTGTTCTGACAAAAAATGTTGTTCCAAACGAATTTTAGGAATATTATTTACACTTACGCAGGGTCTGTGTAAGGTGGCCCAATAAATTACTACAAATGGAATTAGAGAATGGTGAGGTTTCTTTGAGCTGCAGCATATGGATAAAGGGATTGTTCACCTGAAAATGAAAATTCTGTCATTAATTACTCTCCCACAAGTCGTTTCAAGACCTTCATTCATCTTCGGAACACAAATTCTGACCCTGTATAGACAGCAACGCAACTACCATATTCACGGCCCAGAAAGGTAGTAAGCACATGGATAAAATAGACTACGTGATATCAGTGGTTCAACGTAATTTTATGAAGCTACGAGAATACTTTTTGTGCACACAGAAAAACAAAAATAATTACTTTATTCAAGAGTTACTTCTCTTTCCTGTCAGTGTTGGATATGCATTCATGACAGTACCACAAACAATACCAGGAGCCGGTGTTCTGACGTAGAACCTGGATGTAATGCGCCTTTTTCTGCAACAGGGGAATGCACACATATGCGTTGTGGTACTCTCGTGAATGCACATCAAAGACTGACACGGAAAAGAAGAAATTGAAGAATAAAGTCATTATTTTTGTTTTCTTTATGCACAAAATGCACTGATGTCACATGGACTATTTTAACAATGTCCTTACTACCTTTCCGGGCCTTGAACGTGGTTGTTCTTTTGCTCTCTATGCAGGGCCAGAAAGCTCTCTGATTTCATCAAAAATATCTTAATATGTGTTCCGAAGATGAACAAAGGTTTTACGGGTTTGGAACAATAAGGGAGGGTGAGTAATTAATGACAGAATTAGAATTTTTGGGTGAACGATCCCTTTAATAAGATTTATGAAGTAAAATGTTGTGGCAGGATCTGAAGCCTGCAGCTCCTTTAATATTAATGTCCTGAAGCACTTTTGCAAAACGGAAACTAGCCAGTGGAGAACAGGACAGGGATTTTTTTTTAAGTCAGTGCCTCTTAGAAAGCACAGATAAACTGTGCACATACTATAACAAAGGGAAAGATCAGCTTATATTTTAAGTCAATTTTGAGAAGCACTACAGATAATTCCACAAACTTTCACTCATTATTTCATTATTTTCATTATTTCTAAACAATAAATACATCCCTCATAAAAGCTGTTTCCAAGCAACAAAAAACTGTCACACTGAAATACACTTGCACCCACAGCATCTGAATTTAAATCTGAGCAGAAAGGGGAAATAAATTATACTCTGAGTCAGATGCAATGTCTTACTCCGACCTCGACAGACTTTGGTAAGATGAGAAAAAATCCTTATCTGCTTCAATTTTTTCTGTTTGTTAGAGCACACTGGAGAAAAGTGAAATCAGCAGTACCTAAGGTAATCCATCAGATGAATGCATCAGTTACAGAGGCCCCTAGGTGGTAATAATCCAGCCATTTTGATTAACAGTTTGTCCCCAAAGCTCCATCCTTGTGGTAGAGCAAAGTTAACTTTCAATACTGACTTAAGACCAGTTCAAATCAGATAATTGAGACTGGTCCTAAATAAGCATACGTTTAAAAAAGGCTACATATCTGTCACATGACATTACAGCGGTTCCTATGCAATGCCCCTTGGAGACGGATAGAGGTGTGGTTCGGACGCAGTCCTCGTGCCACGGCTATTCCCAGGAGCTCTTTGAAGAGCAGAAGCACATGCCAGTTATACTTTGCAGAGCACTCGACATAACCGCACTTCCAGGTCTTCTTCACCAGTACGGACACGGCCCTGCGCTGGGTGAACCGATGCCGTTGAAGATCCCGCTTACTGCCCACAACCAGGATGGGCACCTCACAGCTGCTGCCCACTCTTATGGAAAGACAGAGAGAGGGAAGGCAGGTAAGGAGACCAATAAGAAAGAGGTTTAAGAAGGAATTAGCAAGTAAAACAAAGCGACCGCATGAGAATCGATCCGTTTCTTACATGACATTTGTGTTAGACATAATATTTGTTCATGTTTGAACGCTAATATCTTCAGCAAACATGCGCAGACACACACACAAACATAAAAAGCCCCTTAGCTCCTTGACACGCTGTAAAAAAAGGCACTGAGCTCATAATGTGTGCTGGAGAATGCATGATGTGTGTCCTTTCTCAGCGCTTGACTGTGCTTGAAGGTCACACAGACGCACACACACATAATGAGGAATGAAAGTGTTTCATGTTCTGGGGGCTTCAAAGGCAAGTGTGTGTGTGCATTTTGCTAAACTGAAAAAAATGCAATAAATTTAATTGGCAATTTACTTTTGCACAAGGAGTTCAAATTAAAATGCAAGGTTTCAATTATTTGTTTAAAAAAAAAAAACGTCAAGTATATATAGCTATTAAATAAATGTCTGGCCAATTAATATAATATTGAGTATCTTTACATAATAGCAAATTACCGAGAACTCCATTCATACACAAATTACATATCATGAATATTTAACACATTCAATTCAATTGAGGACCCAAGGGCATTCCATATTATTAATTTTAATATAAAAAAAGAATACGACTGCTTTTATTCTGAATCTACTAATTTTAAATCTTTCAAATATTGAGGATTTATGCTATATATATATATATATATATATATATATATATATATATATGCTTGTGTTTGTGTTGTGTGTTCAATATAAGTGTAGAGACAGAGAAAAGAAAAGAATGTCTGTGAGTAACATCAGAGGTGAATAATCTGTCGAAGAGATTATTGCCATTGTGTTTAATAAGCCTACACCAATCCCTCTTGCCTGTGTCTGGGTGCTTGTGTCATGTTTTTCATACAGTTTATCTGTGCTTTCTCAGTACGACTTTCCCATCTACCCTCTCACTATCTCTTAAACCTTTCAAGTCCATGTTTAGTCAAAGAACTTTTGTGAAATTTTCTTCTACCACAGCTGCTTTTTCTATCACACCCTCTGCATAGGGGTCGAAAATACACTGATAGACACAATTAACAGGTAGAAATTTCTCACTGGATGGAGATTTTGGACAATCATCTCAATAGCGGTTACACATGACATTGCTGTAATACGTTGCCACGAAAACAAATAGTTTTTTAGCATTTAAAAATAAGTGATTTTAAGCTGTTGAAATGCAGTTAGCAGTGAAAGAGAAATCATTTCAATATGTGTGCAAGACTTTCTGAGCACTGTCAAAGATATATGCACACATGAAGGCGGTGTTATTTTTGCCACTTTATAGGCCTTGAACGATTAAATACACACACTTGTATGTGTTAAATATCTTAAGTAGCACAGGTATATTTGTAGCAATAGCCAAAAATACATTGTATGCACTCTTAAAAATATAGGTGCTTCGCAATGCCATAGAAGAACGTTTTTTGTTTAAATGGTTCCATAAAGAACCTTTAAAGTCCCCCTGAAATCAAAATTAAAGTTTTTTGGCTTTTAGTATGAATATATTAGCCTTAAGATTATCTATAAGCTAGTGTGCTTCAAAACAAAGACAAAATTCGCGTTTACAAGATATGGGCATTCAAAACTTACAGTCTCGTCACTTCCGCCAATATGAATAAACGATTTTGATGATATCACCGTGCACTTCAGTTTCTCATCAAACGTTCTGTCCAATCCAATGCTCTCTAGAGTCCGTATTGTCCCGCCCCCTACAGAGACGCAATACACGGAGCAGATCATATGCGCTCATATGTGCGATCGGCGTGTATTAAACTACACAGCCTCAGCATGATTATGATCACTATTTTGTTTTAGCAAGAGTTTCATATTGAATCCGTGGGGTAATTTATTAGTCTGTGGCTGCCATAAGCTACAATTGCGGCTTTACCGAGCTTAACGGCTCTGACCCGAGCAGATATAAATGGAACGCTATTGGCTATTCAAAATAAGTGGGCGGGGCTGGGCAATTTTTGTTTCAGTTAAAAGTACGTCACCACATAGAATAACGCTGCGTGTTTCAAGGCACTTCAGTGGACCTTTAACATCTGAAGAACCTTTCTGTCTCACAAAAGGTTCTTTGTGGCGAAAGAAGGTTCTTCAGATTATAAAAGGGTAAGAAAGAGATGGTTCTTTAAAGAAACTTTGACTTAATAGTTCTTTGTGGAACCAAAAATGGTTTTTCTATGGCATCGCTGTGAAGAACCTTTTAAAGCACCTTTATTTTTAAGAGTGTGGGTCAAAATCATTGATTTTTCTTTTATGCCAAAAATCATTAGTATATTAAGCTCATGTTCCATGAAGATATTTTGTAAATTTCCTACCATAAATATATCAAAACTTTTTGATTATATTAAGCAATTTTTGAACTTCATTTGTAAAACTTTAAAGGCCAAATATTGTCCTATCCTAACAAACCATACATCAAAGCTTATTTATTCAGCTTTCAGATGATCCATAAATCTCAATTTCGAAAAATTGACCCTTATGACTGGTTTTGTGGTCTAGGGTCACATTTATTTTTTTGGTGTATTGAGTCTAGATTCGATATTCTACCACATCAAACATCTTCATGCAATCTCTTTATATTTAACGGAATACCATCATCATTAAAAACAACATTAAAATTCTATCATCTAAAAGCTACCTGTTCTTATGACAAAAACGTACCTGTGGGAAATTTTTCACACACGCGAAATAAGTACCAATATGTTAATATCAATGTAATTTCCAACAGAAATGAACACTAGAGGCGGTGAAACAGCAAGCACTTGTAATTGTTTTCGTACAAGTTATGATTACAGCTCCATATGTTTCGCTTTCCAGTGTTGACCCCCGCCAAATTACTACCCCCTAGTATTGGTAGGTTTAGGGTTAGGTGTGGGGTAGGGGTTAGGATTAGGCAATCATGTAGCGATTTTAACGAGGGGGGGTAATAATTTGTTAGGGGGTTGAAAATGGACACAATACCGGACATAACAAGCTTGCTCGGTGGCTCAGATGGTACGGAATTGGATTTAGGATGCGGAATCTTTGGGTACAAATCCCGTGAAAATTTTGCACATTCGCTTTTGTTCATACTATCGGGTAGGTTTAGGTGTAGTGCAGATAGGATGTTATTTTATAACATCACGGAGCATTAGAGTTATAGCACCATTCAACGGACATTTCAACTCAGAACTGTGGTGACACATACAAAACCAACATCACATAAAACACACCATATGTACCTTCATCTGTTCCAGGGAGCACTCTTTTTGCACTACTCAGTGGACATTTCTGTTGGAAACTGCTGTGATATGTACTTATTGGTATGTGTCTTGCGAAAAAGTTCCCACAGGTACGTTTTTGTCATGAGATCAAGTTGTCTAAAGGAATTTTTGCACTAAGACTGAGGTGTTCCCACAGCAGTAAGAACGTGAACAGCATTTGTAGAACAGAAGTGCGATACTGTGGGCGGGGAAAAGGGCTAAGGTGGAGACTGCCGATCATTTTCTGTCATTCATTCAGTTCACATGAGACCTTTATGCAAATGCATGATGCTGCACGCAATCTATCGTGCACAAGACCTGCATATGTGAAAGGATTTTCTCACTGGCATCTTTTATATTCTTATCAGCTGTGGTGAATGGTGACGGTGTCTATGCTCTGTAACTGTCACTCATCCATATTCTCAAATGTCACCTCATTATCCCAACATCAGCTAGGGAAACAAGGGCCAACTGTTATTAAAAACATCAAAATCAATCAGTAGTTTGTCAGTGCAGCTGATACAGTCACATTAATCAGTGCTGATGTGTCTCATACTGCTACTAGGCTAGGAAAATTTTTTCAGTGACTACAGTTGGTCCTATTCTAATGATAATGGAAGGAATGTCAAACATTTGCTTTTTATTGGATCTATCATGAGTAATAATCATTCTCTATTATTCTTTTAGGTGTCTCATTTCAGGTTCTGAATGAGCTTTGTCGTACCTGCTCTCCACAATTTGCTGTCGGATCATCTTGACATACTCAAAGCTCTCCACACAGCAGATGTCATAGACCAGAATGTAGGCGTTTGCACTGCGGACCCCTCTACACCGCGCATCCAGCCACTCCTGAAAGAAACCAACAGACAAAAACACTTCATCAAACAGATACCCACTGATTGATTGATTGACAAAGCAGGTAATTACTTGTTTATCTGTGATGATAGGAAGCCAGTGTACAATTCATTTATGAAAATAACTTCCAATCAAATATAAAATGTTATCACAACATTTCACAATGTTGCATTTTGGTTGTAGTTAGGTTATGTGGTGGTACTAAATTATTTAAAGTTCAAGATTGTGATAAAACAAGTGCAGCCTAGTTATGACGTGCACTATTACATATTAAAATGTTCAAAAAAATGTTTTTGTGCAAATATTGTGATAACACTTGCCTGCTAAGCCTGAAAATATTATATTTTTCTTAATCTTTTTTTTGTTTAGGTTTTAATATAAACTTACTGATACTGAATTTCTGACAGGAGCCCAAAAAAATAAAAATATAAAGAAAATACATAGACCTACAACCAAAATAAAATAATGTAGAAACATGGAAAATGGTTTATAAATATTATAATATTATTATAATTATTAGTATAATATTATCACATAAACCTTTACTGAAGCACTAAGTCTCCATTGGTGATCATAAAGTGGGCCCACAAAACTGAATATAACAAGAAAATAGTGCATATATCGAAGAAAATAGAGCAATTTACTATATGTGAAATCACATTTCTTTGTTACACAGTTTTCTTTGTTCCTAATATTCTCTACTCCATTCAAGGTATTACGAGCACTCATGGTACATTATAGAAGTAATTTTTGTTAGTTCAATAGACTGGGGGAGAATATACGGTTACAGCCATTAAATAGTAATGATTTACCTACAGTAATTACACAACACTGCTGAATGGGGGGCATCTGAAAGAGGCAGCGAGCAAATTCCTTCAACCGTGACACACTGACCTCATCTCTTCTCTCTCTCCTTCCCCTCCGTTTTTCAGGAGGGCTGTTATGATATGAACTGAATATCAATTCCAGTATTCATTTAGACCCTCAGACGTGGTACATCATGTCATACCATGACAATACTGTATTATTTGATCAATTACATCAGTTGAATAAATGACTTGAGCAAACCTTTCTGTCTGAGAAAAAATTCTGACATTATGCTTCAGGGTGATTTTTTATTAAATATTGTACAAAAACAAATATTCAGTCAAGCTGTTTTGTTCCACTCTCATTAAATTGTATTATATATCAGCCTTCAGCTAACACTTGATTTGGTTAACTAAATCATGGAAAATCTTTGACGCATTAAGCAAACAAACCAAATATTCACCAGAGATTAAATTCTGCTTTTTTTTTTACTGACTGAGAAATAATAAACACTAATTATTTAGCATTAGACTGGTTTTTGATAGATTTTTTTCCGGTCTATTTTTGTAGTCAAGTCAAGTCAAGATTATTTATACAGCGTTTTTTATAATACAAGTTGTGTCAAAGCAACCTTACAGTATTAAAATAATAAAGCAAAATGTCAATAATAATGCAAGAGTTCCATATTGCAACAAAGTCAAATTGGGGAGGACTCATCTGGTTCCCATGGCCTTGTGCCGGTGGCCGTTTAGGGTAGGAGTTCTTTCTTGATGATCTGTCATCTACTTCAGAAAATCAAGCACAGATAGCCTACATAGGCTACGTTCACACTGTCAGTTTTTGGGATTGACAATTGTATTTATTTCCAGGTGTTAGTCTTGAATTGTCCCGTTTACACAGCAACTTGCAGTTCCATCTTTATGAACATGCCATGGCAGTCAAGCCCCAGATAGCACACGTACATCTGCAAGATGTCTGTTAAAGATCTCTTGATCTGGAAAGCATCTACTGTGTACAAACGTCCGGCAGATGTCTGTAAGATGTCAGTTTTACATACATTCTAATTCATAAACATCTTAAAGACATCTAATAGACGTCTATTTGACATCTGATAGGAAACATCCAATAGACGTATTGTAGATGAGCAAACTATATCTTGCAGATGTAAATGCAGAGATCAAATAGACGTCTCCGAGATGTATGTGTGCTATCAGGGGCTCTTATTTCTTATCAGTAACTATAGCGACAGTGACCAAAATAATTTCAAAGATGGTGACGTTTATAAAACTGAAAAATCTTATCACTTTCTGACAAGACGAGTCAAATCGAGCCGCAAGGTAAACCGTCAAATCCACTATCCAATGAATAGAGGGTTCGCACTTACGTTATGATTTGGTCAGTTACCCAGATGTGCAGCCATATTGGCGATACTCTGATGTAAACAACAGCATGGATTCCACATTTATTTTATTGATGAATACGTTGTTCTGCTAATTTATGCTGTCTAAACCACGGAAAAAACGTGTGGATGCTGCTAAATCGTATAGAGAAGGAATAAGTAAGAAGAAATGGGTGGAATATTTATATTTCACCTACCTGACAGGAAATTATATGAACAAACACGAATGTTGTCAATATTCTTGCCCTAGAAATCCTGGTTCAGTTTGGCCAACCACAAACACCTTTTGTTCCTCAGACAGTTTTTCACACTTTTCTTCTTGATTTGTTATAATTTTTGGCAGTCTATAGTACTCCAAATGTTTTTCCTGGTCCGACCGATTAGTACAGCCAAAATGACAATAACTGACCATTTTCAGCAGCAATAATCAGCAAAATATGCAAGTTTGGTTCGGTTCAGTGGCATTGATTACATTCAGTGCCGCCAATACAGCTGATTGATGACACATCGTGAAAACACTCTATTTCTGATTAACTAAACCAAGTCCGACCCTACATTTGTTTTCTTGTTTGAGAAGACATTTCACTCTGATAAAATTTTAATTTCATGCTGAATTTAAATACAGTTCTAAATGCTAAACACAGTGTGAAATTAACCTTAGCTTAAAAAATGACCAGACTTAATGCTGCAAGTCAAAATCTGACTTCACAAGACTAACCACAGCACATCCCTAATACCTAAACTCTATAGAATCAGTGATTGAACCGGATAAAGCTTGCAAATGGTGAAATTCCAGTAGATCTTGTTTAATTGCCATATTGATTGTGATCTGCATTTGTGTGTGTGTGTGTGTGTGTGTGTGTGTGTGTGTGTGTGTGTGTGTGTGTGTGTGTGTGTGTGTGTGTGTGTGTGTTGGGGACAGAAGAAAGATCGAGTGAGGGAAGGAAGTCAAATTGAAGCCATTCGTCATGAGCTGATCTTGCTTGTAAAGAAAATCGATGTCAACTGTAGCAAAGACAGAGGTTGCACATTCATCTTGACAGGGGAATAATTACCCTCGTCCTCTAGCGATGTTAGAAAAGCAGCCGCTGCTAATATTTTACACTCAGAGATGACCACTCTGATTCCGCACTGAGATTCACTGGTGCATGCTCGTACATTAGTGTAATGTTTTCGTTAACATTTTCGTTCAACGTTCCTGCCTGGTGGAATGATCTTCCCACCCCTCTCCGGAATGCAGACTCCTTAACAGCTTTCAAGCGACTGCTGAAAACCCATCTTTTTCGACACTATTTGACTCAATAATATTAAAAAAAAAAAAAAAAAAAAAACTTTATTCTCCTCTCTTTCTTGATCTTCCCTTTCTAGCCTGTACTCATCTAACAACGCCTAACATATGGTATTTTTGAGCACTTCCTATGTTGATCTGCCTCCTTAGGATGAATCACTTGTTGTATTCCCAATTTGTAAGTCGCTTTGGATAAAAGCGTCTGCTAAATGAATAAATGTAAATGGAATGTAAATAGCAATCAGGTGTGCAGATAAATGCACTGACATATTATAGATCATATAGTATAACAGACAAGGGTGGAGGGACATTTAAAGAGATAGTTCACTCAAAAATGAATCCTGTATGACTATCTTTCTTTGGAACACAAAAGAAGGTGTCTGGAATGATGGGTCTGAAACAGCATAAGGACCCAATGAATTTATTATAGACAGAAAAACACTAAGGCACATTTTTGGGGCGAACAATCGCATTCTGCATTCTCACCACACTAACTTCTGACTGATCGTCTATAAAACCATATAATAGAAACGTCTGTGTGTTTGGGTTTAAACCAGTCCTAAGATGCTGAATAAGAAGTCTCTGTCCTTTTCTCCCATCTCTCTTTTGCTTTTTTCCTTTTCAATTTCCTGCACATCAAAAGCAGATGCCTTGCCCTCCGTCTCCATTGGGAAATCTGACGGTTCTCAGACCTTATTAAGCACAAACTCAACATTCTATGAGATTTTATGGAGCTCTAGCTTAGTGATCATTGGTAGATTGAAGCAATCTGCAGCGGTTTTGAGCATTAACAATGGCACTAGAGCACAAGACAAATTCCTGTCAATTAAGCTTGAGCCTCAAAGCTTTCGGTCTTTTCTGCTGAGCACTGTTCTTACATAAACGCTCCCTCAGTGTGCCTGTTAGATGTTTCAGATGCGCTGCCATCCCCATGAAAGCTAAAAATAGAAGCTTCTCTCTCTCTCTCTCTTTCGCTCCTTGTCAAGTCTCAGTTCTGTTTTTCCCTGTGAGTGTGAGTTAGACAGAGGACACGTTCAGATTCACTTTCATCATAATTCAACATTCTCCTCTGGGCAAGGAAAGGTATCCACTTTAAACAAAAATCTTTGGAACTTTGGAAGATGTCCACCAGAAATTGCTGAATGGGTGGCTGTGCGGCTGAAAGCTGCCAAGTGAGTTCAAAAATAAATGTGATCTGATCCATGTGTTTGTTTGATGTTCTCCTGAATGAACAGCTTGAATAGACAATAATGTTAGGCTAAAATAGGACCACATGGAACTCCATCGGTTTGATGATTCATTGATAGTTCTTTCTCAAAATGTCTTTCTTTCTATTCCTAGTTCTTTCTAAAATTTTGAAGGATGTTCAATAACAATATATATGTGGAGCTTAAGATCTATAACTACTTTTATAAATATTTTTTCTGAATATTGTTCATCTTCATCGCTCCAAATTTGAAGCAATATTAGCTGTAGGTTTACCACTGTTCTACTTACATGTTTGACAAAATGGTCCACTTTTTCCAGTCTCTTCCATAGTTTAGTAACTATAGTGTGTTTCTTAGCCATAATTTTGTTGTCAAGGATTTTCCAGAGATTTTCAATCAAAATTCAAACTGGCAAGCAATTCCAGCTGCAGGGTTGAACTGATTCCCCATTCAGAGTCTCTGCATTACCCTGTCTATCCTGTGCATTTGTCTTACATGGATGACCAGCCTTTTTGGGGGACTTGAATGAATTAGTGTCACTGTAAACCTGCTATATTCAAGAAATCCAGATTTGGAGTGATCAACTTCTCTTGCAGTGGTTGAAAGGGATATCCCTTTGTCCTTCATCTGGACAACCTCCTGTTGCAGAGTTTCAGTCATCCTAGAGCGGCCCGCCATCATGCAATCTCAGTGAAAATTGGAGGAATGCTGACAGTTAAATAGGGTTTGTCTTAAAATTAGAGAAATTAGCACCAGGTACCAGATTAACACCAACAGTTTAGAGGGATCTGTAAGTGTTCTCTAATTTTGATCAGAGTTCTTTTCCAAATATCTCATTAAAGCTTTTTATACTGTGCTTCATAATACAATAAATCTATGATAAAATATGCTTAAAAACGGCCCTTCTATGCCACTTCTATATAATATATATATATAAAAGTTTAAATCAAGAAGTACACCAAAATGCATTGATTTTTTCACACTGGAAAAAATACTGCTGGATCTTTCTCTCTATGCCACCTGTTTATTCATGACTGAAGCCAAAACAAAATCATACTTTTGACACAACATTCTTTCATCTACGAAACAGTCAGGTGCCAGTGGTGCCAAATGTAGATGTGGAAATAATCCAGAAAAGCACTAATTCAAATAACTGCATGTCCCAGTTAAATCATTACATGCAAGGCAACTAAATTGCTTGTTCATTATGCATCATCTTTATTTCTGGCTCAGTCCCTAATAATTGATGGTATAATTACTAAATTATATTTCTTAATTTTATGCGGAGGTGTACCGCTAGATTTATTGTGTTGGGGTTTTTTTACTACTCGCTGACACTGTGATATATGACAGTGCATCCTAAATAAGCGATTACACTTTTCAGGCGTGAAAAAAATAATGAGAACATCTGTCCTTGAGACAGCCCAGTTCTGAACTGCATTTGTTTTAAAGGCAGATGAATTTAACGTCATCTCAAAAGTTTGAGAAGAGTTACCTCCAAAAATATCTCCTTTTTTTGTGTGTGTGTGTGTTGCACTTTTTTGAAAAAGGGCTTTACAACATTGTTGAATCTGTGCCTGAGTGAGTGTATCTGTGTGAATTTCAACTGGCCATAATCAGTATTAAAAACTGACAAGAGTGATAGATTGATCTGATTATTTTGCAAGTCCTTCACATAACAAATCACCCTTATTAAGGGGATTGAAAGAGATGGAGTAGTTAAAGAAAAAGCGAGAGCATTTAAATAAAAGAAAAAGAATGTAAGAGTTCATGTCATTGAAGAGTATTTCCAAAATGAGAGTTGGCAGTGTGACATTGGCAAAGCCATTGAGTGACAAACCAAAGTTGAATGAAAAGAGACCCTATAGTCACTGAGAATCAGTAATGTCAGCGCACAGAGCAGAAAAAAACTAAAGCTAAAGTTAATATTTCTCAATTTCACTGGCTAAAAGAACAACCAAAGGCACATTTTCTCCTCGGCTAGTGGTGAGAAACATAGTTTAGGAGGAAGTGCATGGCTCTGGGCAAAGTGAATTCTATCACATTCTGAGGACCATTACATGATCACACAACTGTTGTAGACGCAGGGGAACGTGTCACTGAGCCCTCTGTTGTCATAACTGAGAGAGAACAAGAGCGAGAAAGAGAGGCTGGCAGTAACAGGAAATCCTGAATCATGCTGGCTTTTGATCTGCTCCATCTGCCATGGCATCATGTGAACAAACTGCGACATTCAGTCACCAAAGTTGCCAAGCAGTCAAAGATTATTATTCACAGTTGTCTATACAATAAATATCAGCGGGAGCTGCACGATACTGTTGCATGTTGCATTGCAGTATACAGAGATATAAAGTGCAGACCAGAATCTTTTACAATCTTTTAAGCATGCAATATGAAACTGTAAGTAAGCAATGTTGAAGAAGGAACTTACATCTGCATGGAGGGTGAGTTAATAATACGCTACAGTAGTGTTGGTCCTATCATCAGCCTGCGAGATAGCTGATACATGATATTATCATTATTGTGCTCATTTATGTAATTATTTACATGCCTGAAACTATAGCTCCAGCGCAAGGCTAGTAAAGCTATCTACACTGTATGATGAATAAATCTCTAACCACACAAAGCACACGACTATGGTGCAGCTCACTCTAGTCAATGCTTGTGTTTACATCTGCCGCAGCATTTGTTTCGACCCTCTATACCGCACACGACAACAGTGCGGCTCCGACACGGCGATCTGAGGAGTTTGCGGTCACTTTAGTCAATGCTTGCGTTTATACCAGCTGCCCTGCGGCTCGCTGAAGCATCCCAGAAGCAGCTGTCCATGCCACATTGCTACAGTAAATTTAGCCTAATCCCCCACCTCGTCCCTCCCCACTCGCCAACAATTCAAATTTCCGTAGACGGGATTTATTTGAATTATATTCTAATGACCTTTGTGACATCATAACATCCGGAAAACAATCCAAACGAGCTGTTCATTGTAGTTCTTGAAAAGGGATTTAAAAACTAAATATCTCCCTTTGGAGTGGACTTTGAGATGTGTAACTTTTAGAAGTTTTTTATGCCCAAACATATGTACCACACACTGACTAAAATTCAAACAGTAAAAAAGCATAATAGGACCCCTTAAAAGTATACTAATATTGTGTTGGATTCACTTATAACAGGTTTAAATGCATCTAAGGTCAGAAAACATTGTAATTTTCTCAGAATATATATTTAATATTAAAATCATTTTGAGGTGATTTCGAAATGATTAGTTCGAATCAGTTCCGATCTTAAGGTCTGTAAACCCCTCACTTCCATAAGCCTACTCTGCTCTGATTGGTCAGCTGGCCAAGTCTGTTGTGATTGGTCTTTCCGTACACGATGTAAGCAAATCTTGTCCACAGCTAAAGTTCAGCTGTTAAACTGTAAACACTTTACAAAACAATAATGCTGAATGCTAACGTGACTAACTGATGAAACGATATAGTTTGTAAACCAAAATATGTCTACATTCTTTATTAAACTAAGTAAGTAGAACAACAACAGTCCACTTTAATCGACACATTCTTAGGAAAAAGTGTGTTCACAGCGAATTATCAGAACTATTTCAGTAAGACAGTAATATCGGTTTACCTGGAAACCTAAAGCTGCACTAGCTATACATCACAAATTAGGTCAAAAAGGTTCTGGTTCGGAGATGCTTGCTGGTCCAATTGAAGAAGGTATGGACTTATCTTTAATGGACCAGCAGTTAGCGAATCCTGCATTTAACTCGCCAAGATTAGAGAAGCAGTCCTCGGTAAAATGACAAGCACACAACAAAAGATTAAACAAACAAACAAAAAAAAAAAACAGAAATCGCATTTCAAAAAAGTTATAAATTGATTTGCATTTTAATGAGTGAAATAAGTATTTGATTCCCTAACAATCAGCAAGATTTCTGGCTCCCAGGTGTCTTTTATACAGGTAACGAGCTGAGATTAGGAGCACTCTCTTAAAGGGTATAAAAGACACCTGTCCACAGAAGCAATCAATCAGATTCCAAACTCTCCACCATGGCCAAGACCAAAGAGCTGACCAAGGATGTTAGGGACAAGATTGTAGATCTACACAAGGCTGGAATGGGCTACAAGACCATCGCCAAGTAGCTTTGTGCGAAGGTTTGTGGGATTTTTTAGAAGGTTTGTGCGATTATTCGCAAATGGAAGAAACACAAAATAACTGTCAATCTCCCTCGGTCTGAGGCTCTATGCAAGATCTCACCTCGTGGAGTTTCAGTGATCATGAGAACGGTAAAGAATCAGCCCAGAACTACACTGGAGGATCGTGTCAATGATCTCAAGGCAGCTGGGACCATAGTCACCAAGAAAACGATTGGTAACACACTACGCTGTGAAGGACTGAAATCCTGCAGCGCCCGCAAGGTCCCCCTGCTCAAGAAAGCACATGTACTGGCCCGTCTGAAGTTTGCCAATGAACATTTGAATGATTCAGAGGAGAACTGGGTGAAAGTGTTGTGGTCAGATGAGACCAAAATCAAGCTCTTTGGCATCAACTCAACTCGCCGTGTTTGGTGGAGGTTGAATGCTGCCTATGAACCCAAGAACACCATCTCCACCGTCAAACGTGGAGGTGGGGACATTATGCTTTGGGGGTGTTTTTCTGCTAAGGGGACAGGACAACTACACCACATCAAAGGGACAATGGACCTCCTTCTCTCAGCCAGGGCAATGAAAATGGGTCATGGATGCATATTCCAGCATGACAATGACCCAAAACACACGGCCAAGGTAACAGAGGAGTGGCTTAAGAAGAAGCACATTAAGGTCCTGGAGGGGCCTAGCCAGTATCCAGACCTTAATCCCATTAAAAATCTGTGGAGGAAGCTAAAGGTTTGAGTTGCCAATCGTCATCTTCGAAACCTTAATGACTTGGAGAGGACTGGGACAAAATCCGTCCTGAAATGTGTGCAAACCTGGTGGCCAACTACAAGAAACGTCTGACCTCTGTGATTGCCAAAAAGGGTTTTGCCACTCATTAAAATGCAAATGATTTATAACTTTTTTGAAGGTTTTAAATAAACCTACCATTAAAATTATAGACAGATCATTTCTTTGTCAGTGGGAAACCGTACATAATCAGCAGGGGATCAAATCATTTTTTCCCTCACTGTATATCGATAACAGGCAGAAGATTCAAAATTATGACGAGTCTTTAGGTAAGTTTTCGTCATGAGATCAGGTAGCAAAATGTACACTTTCATCTCTGCAACCAATTAAAATCATTGATTTCAGTTACTTTTTTTCATCACAAACATCTGCATGTAACACTAGCGCCTGTCAAAAAGAAGCCAGAAACATTTTAATAAATATGTATCCACACACACCTTCGCCTCTATGTGCTCCAAACTGCCACGCTCCAAAGGGAGCTAAATGGCATTTAGCTGCAGTGTGCTCCAGCTCAATTAGATTGCAGTATCCTAATGTGCTCTGAGCACTGAAAGGAATGCCCCCTCCGTACCTCAGCACAGCATGTTCATGATTTTTACATTCCATTTTGCTGACGTGACATCAGAACCACTAACACCTCTCTGATTCCCTGTGGGGACGTCATGACACCGCCGTAACGAGCAATCCTTTTTTATTTCTCTATTCAACACGCTCATCTCCATTCTATAATAACATTTATTTCTCATTGTGCTTTCACTAGTGTCAAAATTCTACTTCTTATTTGGTAATAAAGAACCTGGCCGCAATCAACAGAATCACTTGTTGCCGAGGCGACCTTGGGGGTCTCTATCTGAAGAGGGTCTTCAAGCTGTGAAGTGGTCACGATGCAGGGAATTTACTCTGAAATACTGCCAGGGAAAATAAGGTGAGGAAATGGCTCACCATCCAACATTTTTCACAGAGCAAATAGGATTTTATATTCTGAAAACCTCTCCATCTTTTAGATGACGACAAACCTGAAGGGAATTTGGGAGGGTTTTGTTAAATTTGTGCCGGCCTTAAATCTTATAAAGGTCAAAAGTGAATTACATCTCATTCCTTCAAAGCCAGTGTTCTGGGTTTTTAGCCGTTCGCTCCGAAGAGACCACAGATCCCTGCTTGGCCATGTCTTGCATTTAAATGCTCTGAGTGTTAGGAGATGAGCAGAAATTATTTGTCTGGATTTGTAAGGATTTGCAAGGATCTAGTATTGTGCTACTCTGGCATAGTAGCGCTACTTGGTTTAATTGCTTATGCTTCCTTATGCTAGTCTGTAAATGGCTTTATGGATAAATCAAAATGTGTGCAAAATTAATACATTTATAGGCATAGTGTACCAAAAAATTAAAATTCTGTCATTAATTACTCAACATCATGCAGTTCCAAACCCGTAAGACCTTCATTCAACTTTGAAATACAAATACAAGCTTTAAAGTTGTGTTTTGGGCCATTACGCTTTGCGTAGTATCTGTCAAACAAACTAAAACTGAAAGCATAATATGGTTTAATCCCTCCATCATGCACGTTTCAAAGCGAAACGTGTATTTCATTCAGATGATCAGCTCGTCATCCGGTGTTTTCTGCGCCTAAGAACGGTTCCGTTCACAGTGAACTCATTTATTGCATGTGCTGTGAGTTTAGCGTGCGTTTGGGAATGCAGCAACCATTAGTTAGGCTTTTTTGCGGCAGATGATTACAGCATTTTTTACTAGATTTGTAGTGAGACACATTTTTGTAAGCCTGTTTTCACTGAAGCTGGAGATTTCCATCAAAATAAAAGCTCTACTGCAGTTTCCGTCAAAATAAAAGCTTAAAAGTTCAGTATGAATTGCTGACAGCCAGAGGTATAAATGGGTAACGTTACTGCAGTCCAAATTCAAAATATCTCTTTCAAGTGTAGAAATTAGGAAAGAAGTATAGTAATTTCTGTAGTGTAAAGCAAAAATAATATAGGGTAGAACAGGGCTAAAGGCACCCCGGGGTAAAAGACTCCTTTGATATTATTTTCCTCTAAACCCCTAGATGGCAGAAAAACGTGGCGTAGCACTTTCCAAAATATTGCTTTTACACCTGCAAAATTTTCGGATTGTGGACGTGATGCAGGCAGCAGCACAAAGTCAATTCTGTGCTTACTTGATCTAATATTTGATTCTTTAAAAATGTTGTAGATTTAAGTAGCAAACGAGAATGACTAAAATTTTTTCAGTTGTTTAGGATTATTAAACCAGTTTTAAAATAACAAAAGAATATGCAAAGTATGGTATTTGGGGTAAAAAGCCCCCCTGCTGTTGGGGCTAAAAGGCACAATATTAACATGATAATTAAAAGAAGGCTGACTTTTCCATTTGTTGACATGACATTGTTAGATTCAGATAGTAAATATCATATATTATGTTATATATATTAACCATGTTTAGAATGAAACCATCATATTTAAAAAAAAAAATGCTATTAATCATATCATATAATCAATTATATTTTGTTGTTGCTACTGTAAATCTATATTAAATTATTATGGGATCTCCTTCAATGCTTTTTAGAATCTTTAGATTTTAAAATAATTTTGTTTCTGTATTTTAAAATATATGTTTTATATTAACTTGTTTAATGACAGTATATTTATTGAAAAAAAGTCTGCTTATTGTTTTGAACAAGTATTAAGTTATACATTATTAAAACAAACATTAATTTAGCTCAAGTATTTGTATCAATACTGTGTGCTTTTTACCCTGTGTGTGACGTAATGTGCCCCCCTTTGCCACCTCATACATTTATGAATTTTTTAAACAAAATAAACGACTTGTATGATTTATTTTCACACAAAACCTTTTGCTCCATAAATGTTCAATACAAACCTATGCATCTTTCTGCAATCATACACTTTGGGCACAGTGAAAAGCACTTTTTTTTTCTTAGGGGGTGCCTTTAGCCACATTGTACCCTACCTATGAAATATTCATTTTCATAGCATTGTTTTTATTATTTTATTCTAATTTGTTTGGCTTCCTAAAACACCAGTGTGTCCCCCTTAAAGTTCAGGTAGTTTTCTTAGTTAAGAACATGGGTTGGAGCTCTTAATTTTGAACTCTCAAAGTGCATTAAAATAATTTAACTTTAAAAAATTTTCCCAATTTTTCATTTGTCTTTTTTCTTGTAAATATCGCAATAAATATTGTATTGTGGACTTCATAATGCGATATTATCATATTGTGAGATTTTAATATTTTTACATCCCTACACATGGACTATTTTAACTGTCAATTTTAAGAGCTTTTTTACCTTGTTATAAAGATCTACCTTCCTGCAGAGTTTATTTTCTGACACACATGAAACGGCTAATAAAGCTTTTTGTATTCGCCTAAATATTACATGCAGGATTAGAACTAAACCTGACAGAGGTAGATACACTGCAAGTATTTCATGCAGCAGTTGACTGACAGAATGTGGTGGTTTCAACAGAAAACTAATGTGATGCAAGAACAACTGGGGATGTTGTAGTAAAATAGCCAAGAACATACGACGTGTCTGGTTAAGCCAATTTCTTAACAAAACAGATGTTTTGAGAATTTTGAAATTTGAGGACCTTCCCACAAGAATAACTGAAGGGGTGCTTTAAACGCCAAGACTTTTAAACAAAACAAAAGGAAGAGTAATAGTATGTGTGTGACAGGGAGAGAGAGATGAGGGGGAGATACAGAAAAGCGAGTGAGAGGTGGGGGAGAGAGTGAGAAATATTTGCCAGAGGGAGGATACAGAAAATAAGCTTACAGATGCTCAGTTCAAGCCATGTCGCCATAGCAACTACTCCAAATGAGATCCTTTTTTTTTCTAGAGGAAAGCCCCTGTCTCCTAAAGCAATCCACTATCATTCCTCAGGAATCTCGGTCTATTAATGGATCTGTTTGAGATTCAGTTTGTTGTTGATGATTATACTTCACAAGAACGAAAGGACACTCTATTTTTACCAAGATTGTAAAAATGTGAATTTCAATAATGACATCCCAGAGACATTTTTTTGTGCAAGGTCAAATAGATGGATTAAGGATTAACATGCTGTATTAAAACAAAAGGCTCTTGAACCTTTATAATCACTAACGTTATAAAGTGCCTTATTTTTGACAAAACATTTTTTCAAAAATTAAGTAATAGCTAGGCTATTATTAATACATTTAATAATAATAATAAAAAATGTCCACTATGCCTTAAAACGTACATTCCCCACATTTATACTGGTTTGGAGACGAATTGAAACAAATGTTTGACGTGTGAGCATTAGTGACAGCAGACACGCGGTAATTGTCTTTTACAGAAGAATTGTGTGTGCGCAAACAAATCACGTGACATAAATTGTACGTTTTGTAACCCAAAAACATGAAAATTGCTTTACTAAAACGTTTTTAGTAAGTTATCTTAGCATAGCTTAAGTCTTAAGTAGCACGGGTGTATTTGTAGCAATAGCCAAAAATACATTGTATGGGTTAAAATTGACGATTTTTCTTTTATGCCTAAAATCATTAGAATATTGAGATCATGTTTCATTAAGATATGTTGTAAATTTCCTCCCATACATACATCAAAACTTTTTTGATTAGTAATATGTATTGCTGAGAACTTCATTTGGACAACTTTAAAGGCGATTTTCTCAATATTTAGATTTTTTGCACCCTCAGATTCCAGATTTTCAAATAGTATCTCAGCCAAATATTGTTCCTTCCTAACAAACCATACATCAATGGAAAGCTTATTTATTCAGCTTTCAGGTGCTATATAAATCTCAAATTGCAAAAAAAAATTGAGCCTTATGACTGGTTTTGTGGTATATGGTCACATATGGTGAATACATTTAATGATACAATAAATGTCTTTGTAAAATTTAGTGAAAACTGTAGAAAAAAACAGTATAAAAATGTTTGAAATTATCATATAACTTAGGGTTAAAATCTTTACAATATTCAACAATGCATGCAGTCTACTTTCACAGTAAAATATTTTACTTATTTCTTATATCTGTTATATACATTATGATTATCCTACATTTTAAGCACTTTAACGTTTGTTGCATTATTTTTATGTCATGTGTTGTACTCTGATGCATTATTACACAAACTACATGCACGCATGAGCGCTTTGTACAGTTACTGTAGCCTACCTGACTCGGGCTTGAAGGAAAGGAGGCAATTGGCGGGACATCCAAAATCTTCAGGTCGTACATAACACCGTTAAGAATGACCGACGGTCTGTAGACATATCGCGTTTGGGTGGGGGTGTAAGTCTCGGAGAAGTCATTGTAAATAAACTGACGAATGATAGAAGTTTTCCCGACTCCAGGCGCTCCGATGACGGCGATGCTCAGCGTCTCGACCATCCCGCGCGGAACAGGACTGCTGACGACCACTAGCGATCAAGACACTTGGAAAACTGCTCAACAAATCAAAACACAAACATGAATTGTCAGCGCGCGCTTTTTTGTGCTTAAATCACCTCTGTCGACTAGAACGCACTTCGTGGATGTTCAAATAAATCAGAGTTTGTTCACAGATCTACTGTCTTCTGATACATTTCGTTATCTCTTTTGGTGAAGTATACTGTTAGCATCATCCGTTAATGAATGGATCAACAAACCAACTTCATTCACTGCGGCAGTTGCGCTGTCTTTTCTGCATTCCATTGGGGAACCGTCCTCAATGCTCCACAGTCAGCCCACAGTATTCCTACACAAACCCGTCATATTCCAACAGCATCCATCTCAGGATAACGTGTGCTCTTCGATCTCGAGGTTACCGTTGACCCTTTCTCCTCGTAACCTCTCATACCTTCCCACATCATCTCAGCAGTGCGTGCTGCGCTTCACCGTGCGCCTCACCGCAAACCAAATGCAGTCTGCGCAAAGGTCCATCGTTAAGCTCCGTGAGATTGTAGGTGGACTGTATCCGCACAAATCTCTCGTTGAAGCTACACGTGAAGCAGTCACAATCCTGTGTGGTACCAAGCACTGCTCCTCCGCGCGCACTCATGTGGTTCAACCTGGCGCGCGCGCATTTATGACTATTTGATTAGGCTTGCGCTAATGCTTACTGGCTATAAACAGCTCTAAAAGGTCACATATATGTCATATCCAAAAATTACCTGCATTATTGGAGTAATGCAAGGTGAATTGTAAGGCAGCTTTCGACTATCTAGCTCAAACAGGAATGCTAAGTTTTTTGCTTAGTAAACAAGCTAAAGTACTGATATTCAGTACAAAAGCGCAATTGTTATTTTTTACGAGTAAAATATATCGAGTAACTAAGTTTTAAAGGGGAAAAAAATGGTCAAGTTAATTCCTATATTTCTTATCCAGTCTGGAACTGCTTGTTTGAGTGGCCAGCATCGCAAAGATTTACCATTCCATTCAAAGAGTTCTGTAATCACTATATGCAGTATTCCACTCCGGGTTTTCCCCGTAGCCGCTCTCCACTCATTAGCCAGAGAATCCCGCTGCGAATTATCTTAAAGTGTTTCGAAATCCGCTTTTTAAAACCGTGCAAATCCACTAACGTTGGCCAGAAAAATGTTTGAATCTAGAAACAAAAGAGTAGGAACATAAAGTTGTGTTATTATTATAGTTGGGTAATTCACCCAAAAATTAAAATTAGCCCATGATTTACTCATCACGGAGGCTAGCTTTCAGACGAATTCAGTTGGAGTTATATATATATATATATATATATATATATATATATATATATATATATATATATAAAAATCCTGGCTCTTCCAAGCTTTATAAATAGCAGTGGGCAGGTGTTTTTGTTCAATAGTCCAAAAGAAATCCAATAAAGTGTATACATCCATAATAAAAAGTGCCTCACACGCTCCAGGGGGTGAAAAAAGGCCTCCTGTAGTGAATTGATGCATTTTTGTAAGAATAGTATCCACATTTAATATGTTATAAACACTTGGGTGGACTTCGTAGGACGTATGCATGCGCCTGTAAAAAATGTGCTAGTGTTACAGAAACCAACGTTTGTTTACAGGCAGTCTGTTAGTCATATAATGGCAGTCAATAGAATCCATGGCTTTGAGTGTCAAAAAACAGACAAAACCAAATTAAATCCTGCGGCTCGTTTTAACACACAAAACAATAGGTTACTGTCGTAACCCCGGTTCTCTGAAACATCGAGTGGAGAGATCCACCTATGGGAAGGGCATCCGTACCTGACCTCTGCAGAAGCATCCAATTGCACCAAGTCTGGCTTGACAGACAGGAGCGCGTGCCCACTGGCAGGTAAGGGGCCGCCCCTTACCGAGCGCATAAAAACCCCTGCACGCGCTACCTTTTCTCAGTGAGCATATTCGCTTCTCGCGGCAAGCGGGGCAAACTTGGTGGATCTCTCCACTCGATGTTTCAGAGAACCGGGGTTACGACAGTAACCTATTGTTCTCTTTCATCATCTCGTGTTCGAGATCCACCTATGGGAGATATGGACAGCTCCCCGGTTGCCCAATACACTCACAGTGAGGCCCTGTAAGCCAGAGGACGGTCACCTGGAGAGGCGGTGCTTGACACGTCACTAAGGATCAGACCCCCATAATAAGCATGAATACCAGCCGTGCAAGAATGAACAGTGGTAACATGCACATAATATGGCCACACACCTCATGCTGATATATTAATAATAATATATGCACACATAATAAAGATGTGTGTGTGTGGGGGGGGGGGCAGATGACTTGCTTAGAAACATGAATAAGCTGAGTTGGACCACTCAAGCCTAAGGTGTTAAGGGTCCGAGGGCGCAACCCAACGAAGAACCCACACCTAAAACAGAATGAGCTACCGGGGTCTGGGTGACATCCAGCCGGTAGTATCTGACAAATGTATGTGGTGAGGCCCAGCTTGCAGCGGCACAAATGTCCTGCAAGGAAACCCCGTTAAACAGAGCCCAGGAGGCTGCCATGCCTCTAGTGGAGTGAGCTCTGAGGCCCTCTGGAGGACGCACTCCCTTAGATTCATATGCCAAGGAGATGGCTTCCACAAGCCAATGAGAGAGGCGTTGCTTAGAAATGGGATTCCCTGAGTTTGGGGGGGCCCAAGAAATGAAGAGCTGGTCGCTCCTCCTGAAAACGCTGGTTCTGTCAATATAAACCCGTAAGGAACGAACAGGACACAAAGCGTTTAGCCTCTTATCCTCTGTAGAGGAGAAAGGAGGAGGATGAAAAGCGGAAAGCTGAATCACCTCACACGTGAATGCTGGGAAGCATTTTGGCATGAAGGCCGGGTTAGGCCTTAGAAAGACCTTATCTCCATTGATGGAGAATTTCGTGCATGAGGAATGAACTGAGAGTGCATGCAAGTCACTGACACGCTTGGCAGATGCCAGTGCCAGGAGCAGAGCTGTCTTAAGTGACAGAAGCTTGAGAGAAATATCTCCCAGCGGTTCAAAAGGATATTGAGACAAGACCTCCAGCACCATGGAGAGGTCCCATTCTGGAATCACTCTTTTAGTGACTGGAAGGGAGCGGCGGGCACCTTTCATAAATCTACGAATGAGGGGGTGTTGCCCCACCGTCGTGCCATCAAACCCAACATGACATGCAGCGATAGCCGCCAAGTAAACCTTAATAGTGGAAAAGGATCTTCCACCATCGATAAGGTCTTGCAAAAAGCTCAAAATAGCAGTGAGTGAGCACTGATATGATATCAGCCGGCGCTCATCGCACCACTGCTCAAACACACGCCACTTACAATTGTAGAGGGAGCGTGTGGAGGAGGCTCTGGCATTCTGAATGGTAGCGACAACACGTGGGGGGAGCCCCAATGTGTTTAAGTTCGCCCTCTCACGGGCCAAGCCCATAGAGCCACCCTGTCTGGGTGGGGATGGTAGATCTCCCCGTTCGCCTGAGACAGGAGGTCCGTGCGTAGCGGGAGAGGCCACGGCTGTGCATACAGAAGAGGAATTATCTGTGCCAGCCATGGAGATTTGGGCCATCTGGGTGCTATCAGAATGAGAGTCAGGCTCTGTTCCTTCACCCTGGCCAGAGTGGGCGCTATTAACGATAGCGGAGGAAATGCGTAGAGGAGCACATTGGGCCATGGATAGGCCAGTGCGTCCACGCCGAGGGGGGCGTCCTCGTCCCGTAGCGAGAAGAACATAGGGCACTGGGCGTTTTCGCGCGAGGCGAAGAGATCGACGGTCGCCTGACCGAACCTCTTCCACAGTTGCCCCACTATCTGAGGGTGGAGGCGCCATTCCCCATAGAGCGGGTTCCCCCTCGATAGAAGGTCTGCGCCTCTGTTCAGAACGCCTGGGACATGAGTCGCCCGTAACGACAGGAAGTGTTGCCTGCTCCATATTAACAGCCTGTGAGCTAGAGCATGGAGCTTTGAAGAGCGCATCCCCCCTTGGCGGTTGATATAAGCCACGGCTGTGGTGTTGTCGCAACGCACCAGCACGTGATGCCCTTGCAGGCGGGGGAGAAAATGAGTCAGAGCTTTCCAAACAGTGAGGAGCTCCAAATAATTTATGTGGGCTGAGTGAAGTGTGTTTGGCCACACACCGTTCACTGTCCTGCCCTCCTGAGTGGCACCCCATCCTGTTAAGGAGGCATCTGTCGTCACCACTTTGCGCATCATGATTGCCCCGAGGGGAGTTCCATGAGCGTAAAACCCCACATTCCTCCAGTGGCGCAGCGCTGCAGTGCATGTGCGCGTCACCGATACAGAGCGGCAGAGATCGCGTAAAGGGCTGAGATGAAGAGATAAAACCCACTTCATGAACGCCCTCATTCTCAGAAGGCCTAAAGGCAGGACATGGACAGCCGAGGCCATAAGACCCTGTAGCCTGAGACATGTGCGATACTGTATCCTCGCCCCCTCTCTGAAAAGCGACAGGCAATTCAGGAGGGACAGAGTGCGCTGTTGCGAGAGCCGCGCGCGCATTGTGATAGAGTTCAGCTCCAGCCCCAGAAATACCACATTCTGCGTAGGAATGAGATTGCTCTTGCTCGCGTTCACTCTGAAGCCGAGCGCTGTGATGTGAGCGAGCAGACGGGCTGTGTTTTGTATCGCTTCCTCTCTCGAATTGGCTATGATCAGCCAATCGTCTAAGTACGTCAGGATTCTGAGTCCCGCTGCTCTCAGCGGAGCGAGTCCTGCCTCCACACACAGACAGAACGTCCTCGGGCTGAGTGAGAGCCCAAAAGGAAGAACTGTGAATTCGTAACAAACGCCTTGGTAGGCGAAACGAAGGAATTTTCTGTGTGGGGGATAGATGCTTATGTGGAAAAAAGCATCTTTCAGATCGATCACGGTAAAAAACGCAGTGTGATTTACGGATCTTAAAAGAGAGGAGTGATTCAGCATTCTGAAATTGTATTTCTGCAGCTTTTGACACTGTGAATCACCAGATCCTCCTGTCCACCCTCTCAATGCTGGGTATTACAGGGACTTCACTTCGCTGGTTCAAATCCTACCTCTCTGGTAGGTCTTTCAGAGTGGCCTGGGGAGGCGAGGTATCCAAAACTCATCAACTGGTCACTGGGGTTCCTCAGGGTTCAGTTCTTGGACCTCTCCTCTTCTCCATATACACTACATCTCTGGGCCCCATCATACAGGCACATGGCTTCTCCTACCATTGCTATGCTGATGACACACAGCTCTATCTTTCTTTCAAACCAGACGATCCATCGGTAGCTGCACGGATCTCAGGTTGCCTAGCGGATATCTCTGCATGGATGAAGGAACACCATCTACAGCTCAATCTAGCAAAGACGGAACTCCTTATCTTTCCTGCCACTCCATCTCTACAGCATGACTTCTCCATCCAGTTAGGTTCATCAACAATTACCCCATCGACTTCAGCCAGAAATCTGGGTGTTATCTTTGACAACCAACTGACTTTTAAAGACCACATAGCTAAGACCGCTCGATCTTGCAGGTTTGCATTGTACAACATCAGAAAGATCAGGCCCTTCCTAACAGAGCATGCTACACAACTCCTCGTCCAGGCCCTGGTCATTTCCAGGCTGGACTACTGCAATGCTCTTTTAGCTGGTCTTCCAGCATGTACAATCAAGCCTCTACAAATGATTCAGAATGCAGCAGCACGACTGGTCTTCAACGAGCCCAAAAAGGCCCATGTTACACCTCTCTTCATATCCCTGCACTGGCTACCGGTTACAGCACGCATCAAATTCAAGACACTGATGCTGGCCTATAGGACAGCCACCGGATCATCACCTGCCTACCTCCATTCACTACTACACATCTACACTCCTTCCAGAAGACTGAGATCCTCTAGTGAAAGACGCCTCATTGTACCACCACAGAGAGGTATCAAATCACTGTCCAGAACATTCTCGTTCAACGTTCCTGCCTGGTGGAATGATCTTCCCACCCCTATCCGGAATGCAGACTCCTTAACAGCTTTCAAACGACTGCTGAAAACCCATCTTTTTCGACACTATCTGACTCAATAAAAAAAAAAAAAAAAAAAAATAAAAAAAAAATCCTCCCTTCTAGCCTGTTTTTCCTCTCTTTCTTGATCTTCTCCTTCTAGCCTGCACTCTTCTAACAACGCCTGATATATGGTATTTTTGAACACTTCCTATGTTGATCTGCCTCCTTAGGATGAATCACTTGTTGTATTCCCAATTGTAAGTCGCTTTGGATAAAAGCGTCGGCTAAATGAATAAATGTAAATGTAAATGTAAATGTATTTCCTGAGATGTTTGTTCAACACTCTGAGATCCAGAATAGGGCGGAGAGAACCGTCTTTCTTCGGGACTAGGAAATAACGGGAGTAAAACCCCTGACTGCTTGAATGTGGCGGTACCACTTGCACCGCCCCCTTCTCGAGAAGAGCGGAGATTTCGTCTTTCAGAATGTGAGCGGAGCTCTCTTCCGTGTGAGAAGAGAGAATTCCGTTGAAACGCGGGGGCCTTGTGGCAAACTGAAGTCTGTACCCCTTCGTTATTGTATGAATCACCCATTCGGGAGCTGACACTGACCGCCAGGCTGCGACATGATTCATTAGAGACCCCACACAAACCGGAGAGTTGCTTTGGGCTGCCAATTCGTCCGGTTCGCTCATATGTGATGCAATGGCGCCATCTAGTGGACAGACTAGGGACGGCGTGCAGGGAACCAGAGAGATGTTCTCTCGCTGAAACGAATTCATTTGATTCGTTTCTATCAGAGTGTTCTTTGTGTTTTGTGTGATGTTTGTGTTGGGGAACACATGGGCTGAAGCCTTTATTGTTTGGGTGAGGGGAATAAGGTTTGCTTGTGTACTTTTCCTCACAACGAGCCCCCCGAACGTGGGGCAACGACACACAACAGCTGCAGAACACATGGGCTGGTCGAGCCCTCCATGAGAGATTCTCCGTCTTTTGGACGGAGTCCCTTGGGCAAACAGCGAGTCTGACGGGCTTGTGGCCCGTGAACGTAGACTCGGAGCCCTTATCGATCCAACATCAGGCCGGCCGCTTCCGTTTCGTGTCGGAATGGGTGGGGTGGGATGGTTTTCCTGCTGCAGCGGCAGCAGCAGCCGTGGTAGGGGCTGGTCTTCCCCAGGCCTTCGCGGAGGGTGGGTTACCCTGTCGCGGAGGTGGTCTGTTGCGAGGCTTATCCTTCCCCTGTTGGAACTGTCGTCCCGTGACGGGGGGGATAGGCAAGCGCGCAGGGGGCGCCTGGCGTGGCGCTGCCTTCCTGGGCAGGCATAGCTTAAAAGCCTCGTCCTCTTTCTTTTTGTCGTCGCATCGCTGTTGCATCAGTGCGACAGCGGGGCCAAAGAGAGCCTGGCCAGGCTCTACTGGAGCGCCCGCGATGCGCCTCTTCTCGCTGTCAGGGAGACCCGACAGATTGAGCCAGAGTGCGCGCTCCCCTACCACCGAAAGCGCCATGGAACGCCCGCAGGCTTGGACAGACTGACGGGCATTACGGAGGACGAGGTCGTTTACCGTGCGGATCTCCTTCCACAGGGAAGCGGAAGGGGGTCCCTTTTCTATCTGATGTCCCAAATCATCCAAAAGCTCCGCTTGGTAAGCGGAGAGGAGAGACGAGACATTAAGAGCTCTGACTGCCAGGGACGAGGACTTGTAGGCGGCCTGGTAGACAGAGGCGGAAAAGCGGTCCATTTTATTAGGCAAGACCGGTTTCGGAGGGGCGAGCAACCCACCCTGGACAGGGCTAAGGTGTCTGGCAATCGACGGCTCAATGACAGGGGGATCACCCATGCCGAGCGTTGCCATATCTTTTACCTCAAGGCCCGCGAGACCGTGTTTGAGGTTTAGTGGATCGCCCCAGTAGTGCTTCATGTGCTTCGCGCACGCTGGGAGGACGGGGAAAAATTGCTTTCTCGGGCCGGGAGGGAGTCCCAGCAGCTTCCCGTCATAAATATCCCGCTCCTGGTCGGAAGCGCTCTGTGGCGCCGGCCACTCGATTTTGAGCCGCGCGGCCGCGCGTTCACAGACGTCCAGGAGGATAGACTGAGGTGTAGGCGCAGGGGCGTTCATCTGGGGAAAGCCGGAGGGCGGGAAGGCCTCCTCGTCCTCTGACATCCCGAGAAGGCCCGCGTCATCGTCGTCGCCGCCGGAACCGGCCGGTTCGTCGGTCAGCGGGAGGATATCCGCGAAGATGTCCTCTTCGGGGAAAGCAGGATTGGGCTGGTCAGCCCAGTTGAGAGACGTCGCACCCCGGGAGTTCCCCGGTTGCGCAACGTCATCACCGACTCCACCATCTGAGTCCGAAAGGTCGAGCTCGACGCACTGAGTCGCGGAAACTTTAAGACGGCGCCGCAAAAGCTTCTTGGGCAGCGCGAGGCAATGGCTGCAGTTCTCCGGGTTCTCCAAAGCCTCTTGCGCGTGTTGGAGGCCCAAGCAAACGACACAGAACTGGTGAGTGTCCTTGGCGGCTATTAGAGCTCCACACGCGGCCGGGCAGGCCCGTGATAAAGTACCGCCGGCAGAAGAGGACGACTTGGAGAGCGACATAGCGGCGAGAACTGGGAGCAGGTGAATGAGAGAGAGCGTGGGCGGCTCAGGATGCAGCAACAGGAACTGACCTGTCGGTTGAAAACAGACTCTCACGTCTGGCGGAGGCTGATCAGATGATTTGTCCTCCTGAAGACACAAGTGAGCAGATGCAATCCAACCGTGCTGGTTTACGCAGAGATCGCGAGAAGCGAATGTCAACTGAGAAAAGGTAGCGCGTGCAGGGGTTTTTATGCGCTCGGTAAGGGGCGGCCCCTTACCTGCCAGTGGGCACGCGCTCCTGTCTGTCAAGCCAGACTTGGTGCAATTGGATGCTTCTGCAGAGGTCAGGTACGGATGCCCTTCCCATAGGTGGATCTCGAACACGAGATGATGAAAGAGAACAAGAAACTGAACAGTATTTATATAATATTTTTAACCTCTGATCCACCGCAATGTCCCACTGTCCTGAGTGTGTTCACATCAACCATGCTCTGGCTTAGTAGACGCACGTGTGGAAGCGATCTGTTTGGTTATGTAACCCAGGCTCAAAAACATTTGTGGTCTAAATCAGTGTGCGAATATGGTTGGGCTAAATAACTGGGGAATGTAGGTAGAAATAATGCGATAAAAGATAAATAGTGTGTATATATATACATTTATTTATTTAACTTTATTTTAATATTTATTTCTCCTTGGATGTGGGTTACTTGTGGTATCAGGACAGTGAGTAGATAAAAACTTTAAAACTTTATTTCGTTTTAAACCCTTAGTCTGTGCTGCGCAGGTGAGCAGCCAATCGAGTATAAGTAGGCAAAGCTGACTCCGCCCATTAGGGAACCGACAGAAGAGAAAGTACGAGAAGAGAAGCTTGAGTTAGAAGTTGCGTGAAGTTTTGATTTATCGGATTTTATCAGAAAAATACGTTGTAAAGAACGAACTGCGCAAGTTATCTTGCACATATTTTGTTGAGAAGTTTAAATAGTTGGAAGGACTTACTTGTATCTTGTGATCCGTGTGACCGCTGTCGCGCTGAGGTCCGATGGAGTGGGCCATCGTTGCGTCATCCGGTGGAAACCTGAAAGAAAAATAAGAAATATCATTAATACACAAGGGAATCGGTGAGTTAAGATTTCAGTATAAATGTTGTGGTGATTAAATGGTGTATTGATGTGCTTGGAAAGGAAAAACTTTCAGTGAATGTATACATTGTTATAGAAATGTATGTACAGTGTGTTAAAGAATGTGTATAGTTGAGCAAAATGTATGTGAAATATGGGCTGATTTTGTATATCGTTCTGTGTGTGTACACAGGCCAGTTTGTTTTCTTAGAGTCTAGGATCTGGATCTTTCTATTCGTGGACTGCACTGATATGAACATTGCAATCGTGCACCGAGTGAAGATGGCGAGCCAACCGTAAATCGACCAGAAACGTCTTTCTTTTGTCTCTGTGGACATCTGTATTGCGTTGCCTCCAACGAACATATTTCACTGGATTGTTGAAGGTTTGAAGTATCTAACAATTTAATTTTAATTTTCTTTGTTTTGAACGCTGGATCATTGATTATAAGGAACTGAGGACAGAATATAATTTGTTGTTAATTGGACTGACACTTCACTTTTGAACTGTTCATCTTCAGCATTATTGCTGCTGAATTGATATTCAGTACAGTTGCATATTCAGTTGTATTTATGCAACTTTATTTTGTATAAATAAGTGTTACAGCAGGAATTTACACTTTTTTTTGACATTTGAGTTATTTCTTTGTACTCACTGAACTTGAGTATGTATTAAGTTGTGCATGTAAGAGGAAAAGAGAGATTGAGGAGATTGAACCTACAATTGAACATTTGAGTCCAGTTTAATTTAATTTGGAAGAAAATAATTTTCTGTGTTTAGGGTTTTAATTTTGGTTCATATTGGGTAATTTATTTGTTTGGAAGTCAGATTCGAAGCTGATTGATATGTGTATTTGAATTTGTATTTATTTTGGTTTACTTTTGCCCTTCATGTAGTGTCATTGACACATTCAATCTGTGTATCCTGCCAAATTTCCCTCCCAAACAAAACAAACATCTTTATTTTATATAAATAAGCGCATTTAAAACATATGTGTGTGTGTGTGTGTGTGTGTGTGCCTTGCCTCTCACGAAATCTTGTCTTCTGATTGGATCTTAATTAACTTGTAGTGTCCTACAACAATCATTTAAATTCTGGTGAATGATTGTTTTTCCTTTTCCTTTATGAGTAAACCTTCTGTTCCAGTCGTCTAACGGGGGTTACAGTTACGTTTGCAAACTTATCCGGGAGTGTTGATTTTTCACCGACTCCCTACTTCTAAAAAGTTATGGTTGCTTGCTCTTCTAACTCTGATTGGATTCATCTGAAATCATACAGTTCTATACACCTATAGGATGCCTTGATAGTGAGTAAATAATGGGCTAATTTGAATTTTTTGGGTGACCTAACCATTTAGTTACTTACCCTCATGTTGTTCCAAACCCGTAAGACCTTTGTTCATTATTGAAACACAAATTAAGATATTTTTAATGAACTGACTCTCCATAGATGGCAAGGGTACTGCCATGGTCAAGGCACATAAACATAGGACATTGTTAAAACAGTGGTTCAACCTTAATTTTACAAAGCTACAAGAATACTTTGTGCAGAAAACAAAAATAATGACTTTATTTAACAAATCTTCTCCTTTGTGACACCCTAGGTGCCAGCATCATCCCACATATGCGACAGTTGAACCAAAGATTTGGGCAAACATTTGGGCCTTGAACGTGATAGTACCCTTGCCATCTATGGAGGGTCAGAAAGCTCTTGGATTTCATCAAAAATATCTTAATATGTGTTCTGAAAATGAACAAAGGTTTTACAGGTTTGGAACGACCTGAGGGTGAGTAATTAATGACAGAGTTTTCATTTTTGGGGATTCCTTCCTTTAATCTGTTGTTTGATTTAATGGTCATCTATTCTACAGGAATATAGTAGTCACACTGTTCCTAATCCAAAGATTTTCTCCATGCTCATTTGGATAATAGAAGTGCTGGGTATCAAAACAGCATGGACTGTAATTGAATATAATGATATCTGGATTACTAACCTGGAATACATTCATCCATTAGTCCAATTTGATTTACAAAAAATAAAATAAAAAATAGTTTCTCTAGATTTTTGTCTCTCAGTCCACATTTACACATTTTAGTGATTTTTCTCAATCTATCAGGGCTTTGGGCCACTCTTTATCTCAGATTGTCCACACACACACAACTCTAGTAATAGCCATTATACATCAATCATGAATGCTATAAAATGTAAATGTATCTTTGAACTGCCATGCTGGTGGTCAGGCCGAGTTCAATATGAGCCATAGATTACAAGCCAAGCCTCCTGTCTTCCTTGCTTAGATTGCTTGCCATCAGCTTCAAAATTGAGCTTCGGGCATGGCGTATGATTGCACTTCCACTGAATTATATGGTCCGATACACATGCGGCCCCCAGCCTCTTTTAATATTCTACATTACACTGTAATTTCAGCACCACAGGACAGTCAACACAACAAAGAGAAAATTGTGCTTAACCATGTGCTCAGCATGGATTCATACTGTACTGAATAAAAAGGGGATATGATGACGTCCATCACTTCCAAAAAGAACACGGAAAAAAACAACCAAACAAAACAGAAATATTGCTAAAACTCTACAGAACTACATTGCAAAACTAATAACATGTAATCATCTAGAGTTTTAGTGAAGGACTGGATGATGTATGCCCGCAAACCATAATAAATTACATTTCCTGAAACCTTTGCAACCCTAGCTTAGGTACGGTAGCCTATTAGTTCCACTGGAGAAAATGTCATTAGATGAGATACAGTTTCTTGTGCCTGCTAGTAGGGCTGGGCGGTATACCTTTTCATACCGAATACCGGTGTTTTTTTTTGTTTTTTTTTAAATGATATTCATTTTTCATATACCCCAATACCGGTGAGTGTGCGCGTACAAAGCGCTGGGAACACGTATGTTGAGGCAAACAGAAACCACAGCTTGCACGTGCTTGTCTGAAGCAACACATCTGCGGTGTGAACGTAAAGACCCAGGGTTAGCGATTTGCAAAACTTGTAATGCCGAAATTTCAAGAGGGGGTGTGTCTGCAGCGATGAGAGCAGAGATCGGCGCATTGCGTGCAGACAGATGTAGCTTTCAGTGAGAGAAAAACAATGGCTTTACGTTGGTGTTACGTCGCAATATTTTAAAGATATGTCTTTTCTATATACTGTATTTTTATTAATATTTATGTTTTAAACCATGGAGGTGAGCCAATGGATATCACACAAGCAACGTGGAAACTGATCAATATGTTAAAGTGAAAGTAAAAACTGACTTTCAGCATCTGATGTGCATTCTTTCAGACAATGAGAGACGATTATACTTCATATGCTGATATTAATTTAGTCCCTTAATATTTTTCTTGTGCCCCGAACATGGTGGGAAAAAAAATAAAAAAACGTATTTTGTGTAAGGTTTGTTTTTGAAAAAAGTCTTAAATAAAGCTCTTAATTTTCATTGATGACTGAAAGTCATAATTATAATTTCAGGTGGTCTTAAATGTGGGGACTGAAAGACAAGAATTGCGATGAAACTTCAAAAGGCTATCCATTGAATAAATATGAGCGCTGCACATTTCAAAATCATTTGCTGCGCTGCTTTGTGTACCAGTCTGAAAGCGCCTCCTGCTGGAAGAGAAACGCGTAGACTTGTAAATGTGAACTCATGGATCCACAAGATAATGTGTTATAAAAGTTTAAACAATTTAAACAAAGGCAGTAAAATATATGTATATGTTATTTAAGTAATATAATACTTGATTGATAATAATTGTTTAAATTGATATAGTTGATTTATTCTTTGAAACTTTAATATTTATGCAATTGCAATGCCTTGATTCTAGTAAGATTTAGTACACAGTCATAGCCATAAATGCAATGGTACTAATAATTGGCATAATTCTTTCGATTTTCCGTTACGGCCAAGAATTGTGAATTGTGAGACCAATCATACCTGGGTTAATACTAGTCTGGTCAATGTAAGCCAATATACTGCAGTAATTATTCTCTTATTTATTAGGAAATGTGGTTAACACCTAGTCATGCATGGGGAAAAAAAAATACCGTCATATACCGTGATACCGTATAAAAAAAAATAAAAAAAAATACCGTGATATAAATTTTTGGTCATACCGCCCAGCTCTACCTGCTAGGATTTCACATTTACTATAAAAAGGTGATATTTGGAAGTCTAGTTTAAATGAGTTAGTTTGCAGCATGGTGCCTGAGTCATAGAGCAATAGAACAATAGGACTGTAACTGCAGCAGTCAAGAGTGGTCAACACTCTAAAATACTAAATATGAGAGACTACACATTTCTAAAAGCACTTTTTGGACAGTCCATGTTATTTAAGTTATTTATTTAATAAAAAAAAAAAACCTGGAATAATTACACTTTAAATCAATGGGTAATATACTTTTTTAATTTCTATAACAGATGATGCATTCATAACAGAATCCAACAAAAGTAAAGCAAATTTCTTTGCCTGCCATCTCCTTGTAGTCACCCCTACGAATAAACCCACATTATATATCGCACATACAGAATCAACTATGATTAAAAGAAACACAATCATCAATATTTGGGAACTTCTAAGTGTACACACACAGCGCTATGTGTGTCAGGTCAGCAGTGTTTTGTCTGGTGGTTTTGTACATTAAGCTTGAGAGAAGTAAGTCCACCTTGTCAAAATGGTTTAAAAGAAAATGAAACATCACATGGACATAGAAGTTTAATCACGTCTCCCAGTCCCGTAAAGAATGAGAGAGAAAAAATGTTCAGTGAACAAGTTGTTTTGCAAAGCAGGAGACAAATTCAGTGTGATTTGAGAGATATTCCATGCCATGAAGTATCACTTTTCTGCAGGAATCGAGTCTCCTTCACAGATCCAGAAGCTTATCCTGGAATAAGGGAGGACAGGGAAGATTGCCAGGAGGAGGAACAGAACATGCAGCATGTTACATCTTCAACTTACACACACACACACACACACACACACACACACACACACAAAACTGATACACAGCACACAAAAGACAGTAGTAACTAAAAATAAACTCAGCTTAATAGCAAAACATGACTGCAAACTTAGTCATCGCCAAATACAGAGATACTTTGGAGACAAAGAAAACGTTTACTCAGCAACTGTGTAGTGCTTCCGGATACAGCATTCCCTTAAAAGAAATTGCAGGAGACCTAAATTACTGAGGAAAGACCAGGGAGGAGCTTTAATAAAACAAAACAAAAATAAATATTTGAACCACAAAGTATTCACACAACTGCTTGTGTGAATACAAACCCAGCGACCCATTGTCTGACTATTAAGACTAAATTAAAAACAGCAGTGTTGAAAGGTTTTTTAACTGTAGTAAACACACCCTTCCTATGAATGGATGACAAATACAGGATGGTCTAAAACTTTTAGAGATCTTCTGCGTGTGATGCTTGACCTCCATGAGTGAGAAAAAAAAAAACTAGCACACGGGATAAACAGTGAAGCAATTGTGTAGTATAGGCAATGCTGAGAATGTGTGTTGTATTTTAGAAGAGAGACTGTAACTGTAATATTTTTCAGACTGCAGGGTGGAAATAGGAGGGGTAAAGAAGAGTGTTGGGAATGGACAAAGTAACAAAGAAAAATTCCTTGGGATTCAGTCAATGCTGAAAGCACAGTCTGAGGGAAATGCAAGACAGCGGGGGTTCTTTCTCTGACGTCCAATCAAGTTTCAGCCACCCAAATGATGCCTGGGAACGGTTTCTCCCCACTTCAGTTCTTCAGCACCAGCTCATAGCACTGGAACACAAACTGAGAGACCTCTGGCGCTCTGCACTTTATCGACAGCTGAGGAAAAGAAACAGAGAGAAAGAGAGATTAGAATAAAATACAGACACACTGGCAAGTATCAGACATCGATTTAAATTTCATAAAAATAAGAAGTGAAGATTTGAGGCCATGCTGAGAATTTAAGACATTACAAAGTGAAGAAAAAGAGAAAGTGAGAGAAACTAATAAGCACTGGTAAAGCCTGCCAACACACTAATATAGCATACATCTCCTTCACAGTGCCAAGAGCAACCAAACAATCTAAATTACAAACACTGCCATGTAGAAGACCAAAACAGGCTTCAACTTTATGACTAAGACTTCCAACTTTTGCCTTATTAGCTGAAGAGAAAGTTTTTACAGTAATTTCAAGTCTGAAAGCACAACATTACTTGCATCAGGCATATATAAAATATGTTTTAGAAATATAATATACAGTACACCACTGTTCAAATGTTTGGGGTTGGTAAGATTTTAAAAGAGATAAAACACATTCATTTATGCATAAACTTCAAAGAAATCTTAAAAAAGCAAGGTTATCAAAAATATTAAGCACAGGGTTCATACAGATTCTGTAAATGCAATTCCAGGACTTTAAGCACTACTTCTATGATTTTCAATGACTTCAATCCCAGATCTCACTTATCAAACAATGTCTTCTCTTTCAAATTCTAAAAACTGAGCATGTATTATATGCAATTGTATACATTAAATACAAGAGTGACGACTGATTTGGGCACTGGTGGGAACATAACAGCAGACAACAGACATTTAATTGTTTGATCAAAATTATTGCTAGGGACAATTTAGTAGTGTCTGGATATTGGTAGGGACATGTCATAGCGTCTCTACTAAATTCTACACCCTTGAATATCACGACAAGCGATTTTGGAAACTATAGTTCTCTCCTTAAATATGAAGAGATCAAACAACAGATTCACGAGTTCTTCCAAATTTCATTAAAAGCTTATGGATGTAATTATATGTATACTTTCTTCCATTATTTTTTTTACTTTGTTTAGTTTTTAACTGTACTGCCCTAATAGTGTGATATTTTTCTACTGTTAAAAAACAAAAAAAAACAAAAAAAAACAGCAAAACCTCTCTAAAATGTGAACAAACCTGAAACAAATGATTCGTGATCCCGCTCCGTTACAATCTAAATCAGATGATTCGCAATCTGTGCTCTAAAGTGTCGATTTAAATAATGATTTGTAAAAAATGGTAATTGTTTAATTTGCAAACCCCGATCTGAATCAAATCATTTGCGATTCGTGCTCTGAAGTTCCAATATGAAGCAAAAGATTTATGAACCTGCGCAGAAGTCCCGATCTGAATCAAATGATTCACATGCCTGCTTTAAAGTCCCAATTAATATAAAATAATTTGCGAACCCACTCCGAGGTTCTGATCTAAATCAAATGATTCGTGATACGAGATACAATTGGAGCGTTTCGAAACACTGAAACTGATTCTGAGTTTAGAAAAAGTAATCCATCACTACGTTTTTTTTTAATTGTAAGCGATGACGGAATTCAGAAATAAATGGCTCTATTAATTTGATCTGTTTTTTTTGCTAGCGAGTCGCCTGAAATGAATGATCAAAGTCACAAGTTTTAATCAGTTGTTCAGTTCTCAAGTACCTCTTCAGAAATACTGCTATTTTCAAGGGTTTTCCAGGCCTTAAATTTCAAGTCAAATTCAAGTACTTCAAGCACTTTAAGCACCTTGTATGAACAATTGTTTACAACAATGATAATAAGAAATGCTTCTTGAGCACCAAATAAGCATATTACAATGATTTCTGAAGGACCATGTGGCACTGAAGACTGGAATAATGATGCTGAAAATTCTGCTTTGCATCACAGAAACAAATTACATTAAAATATATTCAAATAAAAAAAATGGAAAACATTTAAACGGGAATATTTTAAGTCATATTTCAGAAAATGCAGCCTTTCCAAACATTTTTTTAAAATCCTACCAACCCCAAACATTTTAACAGTGTTTAATGTTTTCTACCTTTAGCCCTTTCTGAAAAACAATTTAAATAACCACCTGTAGCAAATTCATGAGCAAGCGGTGTTTACTTGCTGAGAGCCACCTAAAAAGCTGTTCCTCCTAAAAAGGATCTCATGTGGCACTAACAGAGTAATAGACAAACAAATGCAGTCTGATGTCGGAGGAGCAACTGTGCCTGGAGAGGTCGACATGAGTGGAGACCTCCATCTACAGCAACACCTGCTTCCTCTTTTGTCAAGTGAGCGCTGCAGCAGACTTGAGGCTTCTCACGGACCAATCATACAGAGGATAATCAAAAAGCCTGTGGGTGCTGCGCAGTAGGACATCGTAAGTGAGAAAGGGAAAGAGATGAGCGTGAGGGAGAGATCAATGGCACAATTTGTCCCTTCTAAACCCAAGAGTTCTCTCTAGGCTTCTATGAGATCAACTGTGAGGCTCCCACTAGTCAAAAGACAGAAATCATTGTCTACACATGCTAAGTTGAGAGATTCCTAATACGGTGTCCGTCAAGGATGATGGAACACGTTTCCAATGCTGTTTGTATTTGTATACATTTGTTTTAAAGTAAAAGGCTTTATAATCAGAATATATTGGTTGATTCAATGAATGTATATTTGATTATTACGGTGTTGGGAAAGTAATTTTGGAAATGTAATGGGTTATAGATTACAAGTTACCCTATTTAAAATGTAATAAGTAGTGTAACTATTTCAATTACTTTATTAAAGTAGTACCTGATTACATTTGATTAGTTTTTGATTACTTGTCTAAATTTACATTTAGTCCTTTAACAGACAATTTTATGTGACTAATGAGAACAACAGAAGCAATCAAAGCAACTTTCATTTATGAGACCCTTGTTTTTCCTGAACAGTTAAACTGCCTGCTGTTCTTCAGAAAATTTTTTTATGACTATATAATTCTGAGATCCATTTTTTTTTTACACTGAGGTACTCATATGCAACTGTTAGAGAAGGTTCAAACGCTCACTGAAGCTTTAGAGGGAAAAACATTAACATTAAGCTGGGGGGTGAAAACTTTTTAAATTTGAAGATCAGGATCAATTTTACTGTATTCTGAAGGGCAGTACTAAATGATAAATAAATAATAAAATAAAATATTTAAGCAAAATAATGTCTCTTAATGTATTGTTTTTCCTTCTGAAGCATCAGTGAGTGTTTGAACCTTCTGTAATAGTTGCATATGAGTCTCTCAGTTGTCCTCAGTGTGAAAAGATGGATCTCAAAATCATACAGTCATTGCTGGAAAGGGTTCAAATACACAAAAATGCTGAAAACCCGAAAGAATTTGTGGAACCCAAGGCATTTTTCTGAAGGACAGCGGGCAGTTTGACTGTTCAGGATAAATAAGGGACTCATGAACAATTGTCACAAAAAAAAAAAAAAAAAAAAAGCTGGTGGTGACTGGACCATTCAGGTAACAACAGTATTAAAAATCAAGTGTATGTAAACTTTTGGATGGGGTAATTTTCATAAATTCAACTATTGTTTTCTCTTGTGAACTGTATGTAAACATCTTTTATGTTAAATATCTTTTTTCAGTCAGTAATAAACAAAAAAATAACATGCATTTTGTATGATCCCTCTTTTTTAACTGCAAGGTGCATGTAACCCTTTGACCTCATCTGTATTGTGTACATTATAAATGTCTTCAGTCACTTTCGATCTATGGAATGCATCCTTGCTGAATATTGCGATATAAATTTCCCCCAAAGTTGTACCGAATGGTAAATTTTAAGCATTTACATAAAAAAATTATAATAAAAAGAATATGCAATATACAGCTTAGGGAATAGTGCAAAGTGCTCATTAAAGATCATTCAACTCCTCACCAGTGCGATTTAGACAGATAAATTTGTTGAATGAATATGCTGAGAACATCGAAGAATGAGTGGGCATGTCCTTGTCAATCAAATCCCAGCAAACTCCACTTTAAGCTTCCATTAGTTCTGTCAGATTTGGAGGATTTTGTCTTAGCTTCATGCAGAATGTAGTGGGTGCACAAACACATAAACGTGATGACACTGGTGCTAACTTGCATTGTGGCATCGGTTTCCTGTACGCAGAGGCGTTTTATTAACAGTTGCATTGTTCTATAATTTGACTCGAGATACTGCACAGGTGGGTGGTGGACATGAACCACACAAGAACGAAGGAAGAGTAGATGGTGTGACTCTAAGACTTCGAGATATAGCAGCGGGTTGCGACAATGGGTAAGAACGTAATCAAAGCACAAATGAAAACAGATGAGATGGTGGGATGACAGGAAGAGTGGAAGCAGCGGGGTGCTGCACCGAAGGTTTGCGGAGGAATGCTTTAACAGATCCCTGCCATCAGTCGCTCAAATCGTTTAAAGGGGAACCGGGCCGTGCCATTGGACGCCCGGTTGCCATAGGGACGACGAACAGTGACAAATTGTAGAGCTTTGTAGCTAATGGAAACATTGCTAGATATTTAGAGAAAACAACATATCAAAACAGTTCACAGTATAGCCACACTGCCACATTTTTCTGTACTTTCAGACAAATATTGTTTATGTGCTTAAACAACAGCCAGAAACAAAACAACCATGATTCACGGACCGTGCGCCTGAGCTGTGAATAACAGTTCTGCCTCTTAAAGTGGCTGTTAGGATGTGAGGAGAGAGATGGAAGATTAGCAGACCCATACAGATGTGCTGCGTCTCAGTGTTTCCTACAGAAAATGTGTGCCAAATACAGTTTAAGCATGCAAATCAAATTATTTATTGAGGTTTAATTGAATTTTGTAAATTGTATTGAATAATTCATTAAAAGGAGTGAGTCATTTATCAAAGAATCGGACAACATTGGTCGTGTTATATGTTTTTGCAAGCAGTCACAAGAAATTTGCAGCATTCTGTCTTATCCCATCACATTTAATTTAGACTGCCAGCTCTTATCTCAGATAAAATATAATTTTGCAGTGGCGGTGTAGATTTAACAGCAGATTTATAGATTCAGCAGCGGTAGAGTGCCGCCGCTTGAAAGCGCTGCAGGAAACACTGGTGTGTGTATAGGAGAGCGAGTCTTGTGCACATTAAAAGCACATGCCGCGAATCGACGGGTGCCTGCTGAAGAGCAACTCCTTTGATGAAGGCTATTCAATTTGAATATTCCTGGAATGAAATCTGGAAAACAATTCGGTGCACAAAACCTCTGTGTCTTCCTATAAAGTCATGCTTTTCTATTATGATAAAGGACAAAAAAAAAAAAAAAACTCTGATCATTCAAAATAGTTGCTCTTATATGAAGTCACATGAGTGTGATATTCATGCTGCTTTGTTTTGGTGGACTTGACTGTTTTACTGGTGATAGAAGGAAGTAAAAGAAAGAACCATGCTCATTTAAAAGCAGCAAAGTGTAAAAGAGGTTTGTTTAGTTCGAGTTAAGATTATTTTTGGGGGAAAAAAACACCCAACCTCCATTTCCTGCATTGTGAAGTCATCATCAAAGGTGAGTGCAGATATGAGCAAACACACAGGGAAAAAAAATACAATAAAATTAAACAGAAAAACAAACAACACAAATGGTAACATTCATCACTTGGACAATAAGATGTGATAGAGGATCCGCGAGCAAATGGCACAGATTTTGTCTAAATTAAACGCTCGGTAGGGGCTATGATTCATTTGATGTGATTAATTTGGTGTTTATATAACATATCTAGTAGGGGTGGGAATCCTAAAAAAAAATGCTGGGTTCAGCCTGCAGGGTCATTTAATTGGGTTGTTTTTGATATTTTGACCCAGGAGCTGGGTAGTTTTCTGCACTCTAAAAAATGCTAGGTTATTTTTTTTTAACCCAAATGCTTGGTTCAGCTTGCTGGGACATTTTATTGTTTTTTTTTTTATTTTATATTTATTTTACCCAGGTGCTGGGTAGTTTTTTTGCACTCTAAAAAAATGATAGGTTATTTTTTTTTTTAACCCAAATGCTTGGTTCAGCTTGCTGGGTCATTTTATTGGTTTTTTTAAAATATTTTTTTTTTTACCTAGGTGCTGGGTAGGTTTTTTGCACTCTAAAAAAAAGCTAGGTTTTTATTTTTTTTAAACCTAAATGCTTGGTTCAGCTTGTTGGGTCATTTTATTGAGTTATTTTTGGGTTATGTCAGCAATATAGTATTTTTTAAACAATAGTTGACTTAAATAAAACAACCCAGCCTGTTGGGTAAAAACATTTAACCCAACCAGCTGAGTCAAAATAACCCAGCATGTGTTCTGTCCAATATTTACCCAGCGCTGGGTTGCCAAATAATAAGTTGTTTTTTTAACTCAGCATTTTTTATTTGCATTTTTCTTGGGCTCACGATTTGCTTTTTGTTTGTTTTGTGCACACTGGATGTCAAACGCACCAGTATTTTGTTACAAAAAAACACAAGTCTGTAGTATGGGTAGTCCTCACTCAAGAAATCAATGTTTCCTATTAACTTCCTAAAAAAAAATGAAAAATATATTTTTTTACTTCCTATTGGGGATGTGGCCAAATCTGTATTCAGAAAGAAAATTACATGTACTTCGGAACCCCTAAAAGAAATAAATACAATTTGTGCACTACTCAAAAAAAGCGCCACATCATAGTGGTATAACAGAATAAATGTGCATGTAATTATGAAAACAGCTGAATATGCTGATTAACTCTGAGGAAAATAGTTATAATTGTATGATATATTAATAGTTCAACTCTCTAGGAGGATGCATATTCTGCTTCTGGGAATGAAGCATGCTGGCGTACACAATTCTAGGTACTCTTGAGATCTGAGAAAATAAATGGTTCCCTACAATTGTGTTTGAAGCATGATTCATGTGGGAAATGTGAAAGGGAACAAGAGGGAGAAGAAACAAACACTCCGCATTGGGCTGAGCGATAATCTCCCCACAAACCAAAGGGAGAAAGGACTGACAGGAGGATTGACATCTTTTCTTGACAATCTTCTTTCCTTATCTTCTCCCAGCCAGGATTTGCCAAACACTCTTTCTCTCTGAACACAATGGCTGGGTCTCCAACTTAGCGTGCAGCCTGACTAGACAGCATTTTTGGACTCTGAGGCACCAATAAAATGCTTTCTAAGCATGCAGCTCAGTAGGTTTTAAGACCGTGTCTGATCTACCCAGCAGTCCTTTCCCCTTTTGACCAGCTTCTTCCTTCACACATGCACACAAACGCACAGATCTTTCTCCCCCGTGACTCATTAGGAAATAACAGGAGAGTCGTTCTGTGAAACACACTCTCTCACATGCGACCGCTACTGTCTCCTCCAGCACATCTTCTTGTCTTTATCGATCTATGCGTGTATGTGTGTTCGAGTGGTACTTTACTAGTCTCTTCACATCCTTTTAAAAGCCACTACAATGTCTCTTTGTTTCCATTTACCGTGTAGTTGGGGTTGCCGGTCTGGATGCGCATTTCTGCCAGCACCCAAATGCCGTTGGTGAGTTTGACAGACTGGTACAGCATGTCCTGCCCCTCCACTGTTCTCTTGGCTATGGTGAAGATATTACTGCCTTGCAGCTTGTTGCTGGCCGCGTCTGTGAGAGAGAAGTTACTCATTAACAAAACACAGACACACATAGCAGCTTTTCTGAAGACAAGATGAACCTGAGCGAGTCTCTATGGCAACTCTTGTCGCGAATGCATATTTTTACTTACACGTTGACATATGAACCAGTCAGTAATTAGTCTGATTTAAAAGAAAAGTCGGATAAAAAACTAATTTAGATTATAGGTTGTTAAAAATCTTCTATTTTCATTTATCCATTTAAGAACTTCGGTGGAATGTCTAAATTGCCTATTTTTTCATAGAATGAAAATATTAATTTAAATATCACTTCAGAGAGTAAATGAGATGTTCATTTGACACCTACCAATTTTAAACGATATACGGATTCACCAATTAATTATTTTCTGACTCAGATGTGACTAGTCGACTACAGTTCAAAAGTTTGTGTCTGGTAAATTATTAAATGTTTTTTAGAGAAGTCTTTTATGTTTATCTATGCTGCATTTGATCAAATACACTTTTTAGTATTCTTTTATAAAAAGAAAGTTCAAAACAGCATTTATATGAAACAGATTTTTTTTTATATAATAAATGTCTTTACTGCCACTCTTTATCAAATTAATTGCTTGCTAAATAAAAAAAACTAAGTTGTATTATCTCTATAGTCTATATATTATTTTGTGCTGCTCTAACTTTCTTTCTCATCAATTGCAAGCTCAAATCTTTGCTAACATAAATATATTTTGCTTTGGGACAAGAGATTTATGTATAACAATGCAGCAAGCACCTATATTAAATACTAAGCCACATGGAGAGAAAAGAGAAAGCGAGTCAAAAAAAAAAAAAAAAGAGCACTGAAGACACCCACTGTGCATTCATTAGCAATATCACTGAGAGTGTGTGTGCATGTTCATGCTTGTGTGATTCACAATTATTTTATGCAAACAGTCATGCGGAAGAGGATCATTCCCTAAAAACCTGCCTCGAGTTAATTACAACCAGACATGCCACTGGATCAGCACTGCTCTTCAGAGACAGACCTTAACAGGACAGTGTGTTCTTTTAAAAGATAGAGTGTGTGACAGTCAATATAATACAAAGCAGTGATAAGGATAGTGCACGTTTCTCTTCATCCTCATTTCTCATCTTTGCTTATTTGTTTCATTTCCTCCATTTTTTTCATTCCCATCTCCCTCCACACACTTTACCCAATTCACTCATACACAGCACATATTGATTCCTGTTACCTGAGTTGAGGTGGATGTCTTTGATTTGGAACTGTGCCTCGTTGTCATTTGGAATGTCTTTCCAGGTGGCCAGAAACACCTGACGTTCTGAGAAGCAGAGGGACAAAAGGAGTGTTACGTGAGTGGACACCAGTGGGAAAAAACAGTAGATGAAAAGTAGAAGAATGCAGTTTGGCTGTATCTGAAAATGAAGACTGCTGTCTTTCTGCCAGACAGATGCTTTTGTATAAATGCACCCCACATCAAGGACACATTTAGACTGGTTTCAGACTGTTTTTCCAGGCAGTAGTAGTAGTCCACTGTATGAGAAATTTTTGGGTATAATATGTCAGTTTATTTGTCTATCCTCACTTACATAAATGAACTATAGTGTCCTGCACTCACCAGTAAAGAAAAATCTAAAAAGTATATCTGGTGTCTGAATAATTTTGACTGTATATCCAAAATAATCAATATCGAATCAAATGCGTGTGAATTAGAAACAAATCTTGAAATTTATGTCGAATATATATATATATTCACACACACAGACAGACACACACTTATTTCTTGGTGGAAATGAGGAAAAAGGGCCCATATGGATTTAATATTTTTCCAACTGTGCATGGTGCCCTACTTTCGCCGTGTCCAAATGTCCATATGGTTAATCCCGCCCTGATTCGAGTGTGCCGTCAAACCTTTCTACCTGCATATATTGCCTGCAAAGGCAGTATTTTTTCGGACACAGCTACTGTGCATCTGTGTGATATCCTGCAGAGACCGAACTCCATTTAAGAGACTCCTGAGGAAAGCTGTTTATGCATAAGCAATCTCTCTCAGACTCGCACATCACATAAACACCAACATCCTTTCTTACACATTCATTTGGACAGATCTGGCACTCACACTTTCATGCAGACGAGTCAAAACTGAAAAACAATACTCAAAACCTAAGAACACACAGACACAAAAATATTAAAGGATTGACGTCACAATCACCTGAAGCACTTCTGCTTACGTCTGAGGACGCAGGCAGTGATTAAGGCTGCACACACAAACACACTCACCCATTTTTCCGTCCTCTACAAAGAGCAGGCTGAGGGGATATTGGCAGCTGAAGTAGAACACGTCAATGTTATTCTTCACAGCTACCTGCAACATTGACAAAGAGAGAGAGAAACACATTACGACTGTGATTTAAGACATTGCGGCTGTGGACAAGGCTCTCAAACCCTGTTAACAGCAGATGGAATTTAGTCCATAATTTCAGTTTAAACAAACAGGCCTTTCTTTCTCCAGTGCTTTCAAAGAATGGAATCTGCACAGACACACCACAGAACAATAAGGAAATATGGTCCTTTGATCATGTCTTTCTTTGACATTTTGCTTCTCTCTCTCTTCAGTCTTTTGTTTAAGACCCTCTGTGGCTTTGCAAAGGTTGGGTTCAGCTCCTGTGTGTGGAGTTCATGTTTGCACGCCAATATGTGAACTTCAAACATGCACAAATGCCTCAAAGGCAGTGGCTCACTAAGAGGATGGAAGATGCCCACTGACAGCTTGAGAAAACAGAGTGAGCGCATCTGTCCGGGATAATCAGACTCAAAAACACCTGCAGCTAAAGAATCAGATAGAAATATAATTCTATATGATTGACTGTCTACATTGTCATTGTAAAAATGTTATAAGTTGAGGTTTCATGCAAAAAAAATGATTTTGGTAATCGTGTAATTGATCGATTATTCTGACTATTAATCACGTAATCTGATAAATTTGAAACATTATTTAATTAATTTATCAATTCCTGGATTGAGATATATATATATATATATATATAAACCTGCATCGCAAATATTTACTTTACTAAAAACACTGAATTGTAGCGTTTGTGAATTCACAACAGCATCATGCTTTATTATGATTTTTAAATGGGTTTAATATATCATGCAGCCCTCAAAAACACTTACACTAACACTGACTAATAATGCGTTTCATGGATTCTTATCTATGGAATGCACCACATCTGATATTTCGCTGGTTACTCGACAAGGGTAAAATACAATTAAGGATTTTTTTCAAATCGAGTACTCGAATTGAATCGAGAAATTGTGACAGCCCTAAATGCAACCAATCTTTACTTTTTTAATAATTTTTTTTTTTACAAATTTGCAGCTTAAAAAAGCACCAAATTTTCATCCGTTTATGGTTGTAAATCTTTTGAGAGCATGAGGGATTGAAAGGCACCCAGGGGAGCTTTTATAAAAGCTAACAGCAGGTGCATGGCATCCATAAAAATAGAGACTACACAGCCTCAGAGAGGGACAGGCAGTCCCACATAGACATCCAGAGCTGCTACACTTGACTTCTGAATAATTCATCCAGCCAAAAGCTCTAAGCTGCACAAACTGTCATTATCCCTCCCTCGGTTGTCTACTTGTAGTTAGAGATACTATATCGAACCTCCAGGCAAAATACTAATTAACATGAAACGTGAAATCCAAAATCAAAATTCCATTTTGAGTAATTGTCATGACATATTAGAATCTGTTTTTCTTCTATTCAGATTTGTCCACAGTATTATTGGCCTTGTAAATAATGACAATGAGTCAAGCTACAGAAAAAAAAGCCTTTCATTCAGTCTATGAGTAACATTCACTTCCTGTGATGCCACTGCAATGAATAACTGATCTATTATCAGGAGCCACGTGTGAAATTAATAATGCCACGAGCCTCTTTGGGACTAGAAGTATCAGCCGTAGTAATCCATGCCTGCAAAGATTGGAAACGCATGGTAAGCCAAAGCACGTCCACATCAAATGCACATGCTGAAGCTTTGAGCTGCCTGATATCCAGACATCATTGTTGTGATATCAGTCCTGGAAAAATGGAGATAAAATTCATGTTGCCTCCTGTGATTCACAGTGACAAATCCCATAATTACTATCATACAGCTCTCTTAGACACTAAAACCCCTGCTGATGACTTCCACGACAAGCACAGAGCAGAAAGTGAAAGAGACACATTTATGATTTACCATTTAATGCCAATCTAACATGTGCAACCGGAATCACGACGCTCAGTAATCTCTCTCTAGGAAAGCTCAATACATGCATTTAATTTGAAAATGGCATTAGATGAAGCCTGTAGGGCTCTATAAAATCTTAAGATTAAAACACTATCTTTTTTAATCGCCTTTAGAGACAGAAGGAGAAAGAAAGCCCTCATTCCTGTATTTTTTTAGCATTTGCTTCACCCAACCAAAACAGTCCCCGAAGCTCAACACAATCTTCTCCTGCTTTAATTACTACCAATTAGTGATTGCACTGTTCTATAATGGCTATGCCTTCCTATTGTATTCTGTGGGCTTTGTGGTTTATTTCCCAATGCAGTCACTGGAGAGCACCGTGAATGATTCCACTGAGAGAGATAATCAGACACAGCTAATTCAGACCTATTGCTGTACTACTGCAGACCTACAACCCTGATCAATAAAGGACAGAAATGGACATGGATGCAGTGAGAGGGGAAGAAAAGGCAGAAATGAGAGAGTGAACAGCCAAGGGGATCCACTAATGATGATTTTCTTTTTACTGAATCTCTTCTGAGCGGTTGCATCCCTTGGTAACCAACTACACTTATTGTCCCTACTGTCTCTGGAGTGGCTTTTTTGGGCTGCAGCGTCTGCTAATAATGCTCATTTTGGGCTTGCTTTATTGCTTAACAACACAACGCTCATACTGCAGAAATGCGGTGGATATATTACCTGCAGATTGTTGAGAGGCTCCATTTTCATGACAGGGCCGGTTGTGCCGAGAGGGAGACTAACATCAATGGTCTGATTGGGGCTCAGAGGAGTCAGAACCTGCAAGGGGCCAGCGGGGGCGAGACCAAAACTACAGAAAAACAGAGAAACAGTTTAGATTAGTGATGCAATATATATATATATTTTTACATAAACTGAAATTAGTTTCATTTAGTCAAAGTTCTGCAATGAGCCACCTCTCAATATTTCAGCCGAATACATTTTATATTAGGGCTGCCCCCTAATAGTCGATGAGTGCTTAGTTGCAGAAAAAAATTCCACATGAATTGGCGAAGTCACGCAATCTGTGACGGACAGGGAGTTAACGGCAGGTCTATGTGGTAATATAGTACATCGAACGAGACATCCAAATGCTTACCTATCATTCATTGACCTCAAATATGGCTATGGCTTTTCATCTGAAAGGTGAATGTAGTAGCAACATGGCTGCTCAGTCTAATGTTAACCTAGAAGATGTGTGCTATTTAAGTGCGGAGTGTGGAAGCTGAACACTGCATGATAGGTGGAGGCACCGGTGTGGTCACTTGCTCTTAAAATACTCTGTCATTTTTGGTTATTTGTGTGCACTCACAACAAAACGTTGCACTTTTGTAAAATAATGAAAGCAAACAGGATGTGCTTTCTGCCATCTCAGTCTCTGTGAACTTGAATGCAAAAATAATAATCTGTATAAAACATGCAGGCGCATGCTAGCAGAGGAATGCACACGTGTGTCGTGGTACTATCATAAACGTGCATCGAGAAAGTATTTTCGTAGGTTTCTTAAAATTATGGTTGAACCACCCTTGTGGTTCAGTTCGCTTGGTTCATTTGGTCCGGACCAAAAAGGAAAATGATACATTTGTCTGGGTCTGCTTAGCGTTCACACTGGCATTTTTTGACAACGAACCTAAAGATACCGAACCTAAAGACATAGTGATACGTTCACAACCTGATTGGTTGAGTTGAATGATGCATATTTTGTGATGGAACCCACAAACACTCCAAACAAAAGGAAAAGGTGCGTTCGACTTAAAGTGGCACTGTGAGTGTATGACATCAAAGTACCCATTCACTGATCGGTCTGCTCAGCACCGCATACACAAATACACGCAATGCCGTCTGCTGGACTCAAGACGCTCACTGTTACAAGCAAATGATTTTATTTTCACCACCTGCTAACTCACAAAGAGCTTATGAAAATTGTTTGGTACGCACCAGGATCGGATGGCAGCGTACACACTTACTTAAATGAACCGCACTAACTGAGCAATCACACCAGAGTTTGTTTTAATCAAACCACATGACAAATGTGAACACACACTTACTGAAATCCTTATGACTTTTCCAGACCTTGAACGTTTCAGTTGTGTTGCTATGCAGGGTCAGAAAGCTCTCGGATTTCATCACAAATATCTTAATTTGTGTTCCGAAGATGAACAAAGGTCTTGCGGGTTTGGAGTGACACAAGTGTGAGCAATTAATGACAGAATTTTCATTTTTGGATGAACTATCCTTTAAGACACAACCAATATGTATGTTTGTTGCAGATTTACTAGCAGAGGGACCTTTAAGGAACAAGAATACTAAGACTTAAATGTGTGCACTTTCGACTGGGCAAGTAATCAACCACCTGGTGACCTTAGCAACTTCATAGCAACACTCTGTCAACCACTCACAGCTGCCTAGATTTGTGGGTGTGTGATTTGCGTCAGAAAGCATCATTCTATACAACTATAGATAAGAATATGACCTTCTGTTGCTCTTGCATTAGTCAAAGATCTAAGCAGAATATATTACAATATTCTACTTTTAAGCTTTACTAAATGAGCAGTAATTTTCTAGACAGAAGTCCTCAGTTGACATGAAAAGTATCAATATCAGCATGTCCTTGAATGATCTAACTGACAAAACAGTATAAATGATTGCAACATTTTCCAGGCAGGCCTCCAAACTGATTAGCAAGCAGAGAAGATACCACAGAGAGAAGAGCAAAACCTTGAAAAGTCCTCAAAACCAGTCTCCCGTTCTGCCACTGGACTCACCTGTTCCTGTTGAACTGAATGGCGAAGTCAGTCATAACACTCATGGCTTTGTTGGTGAGAGACAGATCCATCTGAATGATCCCACCGCGTCGGGCAAATGTCCCAGAAATCTCCAGCCCTTTAGCCTTCATTGCTGGTAACCACATCTGAACCCAGAGATAAACAGGTTGAGAGAATAAGACTTAGGTGCACGCACACACACAATGTCGGTTTTTATTAGCCTCAATGTTTCTGTACACATGCATCAGATGGCCATTTTTGGCTCCTGCATTGTGCCTCCCTGTTTTTTTTAAGCATCTCATTCTATGAGAGTTGCATTTCAAAGCCATTGTTTTATGATTAAAAATGTGCCCTGCATTCTGCTGGACTCTGTCGAGCTGTTATTGAACACCACAGCACGTATCATGCGCACACCCACTAAGAGTCCAGGAAACGCTGTCGCATTACAAATTGACTGGAAACTGCTTATAAAAGACTTCTGAAGTAATAACCAAAGGTATTGATTGAGAGTATTGATTGATTCTATATTTACAGTTTTAGGTGCAACGTAGGCTCCTGTTGGCATGCCGACACCTCCACCAAGGTCAAAAAGGTCTCCCAATCCACCTCCAACAGCAGGAGCACCGCCGAGAGCAGCAGGCATAGCTGCCGGGGCCGCCCCCAAACCGGCACCCATCTGAGAAGAAAGACGAGGATTACAACCTATTACAACTTTTCTAGACTGTTACAAGTTACTGTAAAAAGACAAATTAACTATGATAAAAGACTTGGAGGAATTTAACAGCTTTGATTAATGAGGGCAAACCCCTCTGTTGATGCTAATACTCCTCCATGAAGCACATTCATCAAAGTCTGGGTGAACTTTGCTAAAAACTTACCGAAGGGCTTCCGCCGATGTCTCCCCCCAGCTGGGAACAGAAAGAAGACAAAAATTGAGAGTAAGGATTAGCAGGCAGGGAATAATTATGAAGAGGCTGATGAAGGGGGAACTAGCTCAGTGGGTGGAAACAAGTCAATGAGCTGCTAAGGAATATTTGAAACGTACTGTGGACAGTTTCTTGAAGCTTTTTACTCTCAACTAGGGATGGGCGATATGAAGTGTCAATCGTCAATGATTTTGTAATTTTGTTTATATCTCAGTATGGAAATATGTCTGCACAGCACCGGTCTGCCTAAAGTTACTGATATGTTAGAGTGATAAAGAAAGATGTCTATGGCCTAAGTTTGCTTGCAGGGTCATGCGAGATACAAAGTAGCAAATTTCAAGAAAAAATGACAGAATTGCGAGTTCTCTCTACTTCATTTCTTACAATTGTAAGTTGTATTTTTCTTCATGTTTATATTTTCATATTTGTTCTTATTTTTAGTAAAATAAAATAGCAAAAATGAAATAATCTATATTGTGATAAATATTTTTGTAACCAAAAAAAAAAAAAAAAAACTAATTTGGTCATATCGCCCACCCCTACCTTTAACATACTAAACATCTCACATGAGACATGCCTACTTGTGTGTGACTACAACTACTGCTACAAACTCAAACACTGAAACAAAGGAGGAAATGTGCTAATATGGTTCCTTCATACTGATCTAAGAAGGTTTTACGGGTAAACTCAAAAGCTGACAACACCCACACAGACCTCTCTCTCACTAAAATCAGAAGATGGCTGTGGAGACTGCACCTCTGTCCTGTGGGAAACACCCGGCTGATAGAGGAATGAGAAATGGATGAAACGTTTCCGATGGATGAAAGCAGAAGAAATGAGGGGAATGTTGCTGGGGACTTCTAAAACTCTAGAAACATTCATGAACTTTACAGTTATTGGCATAACTCCCAGAAAAGAACAAAATGCGGTTGCGGTTACATCAAGTCTAGAATTGTTCATACAAGGTATGTGATGACAAAACAAACATTTTGGAGATATTTTACTGAACTGCAGTAGCTGAAGCAGCCCTGTGCTGGTGTGATGAGTACATCGAATACCCATACTAACAGATCCCCAATTAAGACCAATGAAATGGCATGATATGGAAGTGTCTGCTTCCTCTTTCACTTAGTTTAATTACCGTATCTGATTCATCGCCCATCTGCAAGTGTAGCGTAAGGATAAAAGAGAGAGGAACAAAAAAAAAACAGCAGTCAAAAAAAAGAAGGAGAAGACTGGAGGGGAAATGCAGGCAAGGAAAGTTAACTGTAATTATGCAAGACCATCTGTGATTTCTCAACAGACACAGTTACACTGGTTAAAGGACTTTGGATGTGTTGGGAGTGATCTGGGATCAGATTTGGTATTAGATGATCTCGATTTAGTAAAGTAGGTCTGGATTCTGTTCAGGTCGACACAAACTCAAAATAAATGTCTCACAACACGTGTGAGCCGAACAACTGACAAACACATTAGCGAAAGCCTTGCATGCCTCTGAATATGCACACACAGATTGTTAAAGGAACTGATGGGTATATTCATGCTAGTAATTACACTGTTTTTCCACTTAATTAATCTAATTTCACCACAAAGGGGTTATTACGCTTATAGCAAAGCAAGAGGCGGCAGGAGAGGAACGTACCAGACTATCCAGACCTCCTCCCAGAAGGTCCATGGCTCCCATTTGCATTGATGGCTGCACTGAAGGGACAGTGGCAGTGGGTGGAGCCAGATCCAGGTTCAGCAAATCACCAAGCAGATCACCTTGGGATGGAATGACAGCGGGTGGAGGTTCAGTGGGTCCAGACTGGCCAACATCAGGGCTCTCAGCACTTTCCCCGCTGATAGAGATAAATGAGCAAATTATAATAAAAAAAAGTATTAAATAAAAATACAAACACATTTTAAATCAAATAAATGTATGGTAAATGTACAATAATAACTGAATTATACCGTGGTGGCCAAAAGTATTAGATCACTAGTATTTTCACCAGCTAAAAATGGTTTTAAGTCAGTTATTTCTATCTTTTGCTGCAGTGCGTCAGTAGGAAATATCTGTTTACTATTTCCAAACATTCATTTTGCCATTAATTGTAATAATCCAGTAAGATTTTTGTTTGTACAAGGGGTCTGGCAACAGCCAGTGCTCTACACAGAAATCTGATTTTATCATCATCAAGTCTGTCTGTAATGACAAAAGAAACAGAACAAACTGAGACAGACTAAATCCAGAAGAACTGTAGCAAAGTCTTCAAGAGGCTTCAAGAGGCCCACCTGCAAAGCTACAGTACAGTGAGTTACAGGTAGTTTTGCAGGTAGGTCTCTTGAAGCATCTTGGAGACATTGCCACAGTTGTTCTGGATTTAGTCTGTCTCAGTTTGTTCTGTTTTTTCATGTCATTAAAGAAAAACTGAATGATGATGAGATCAGATCTCTGTGTGGAGCACTGGCTGTTGTCAGACTCCTTGTGCAAACAAAAATCTCACTGGATTATTACTATTAATGGCAAAATTAATGTTTGGATATGTAAACTGATAATTCCTACTGACTTAAAACCATTTTTAGCTGGGGAAAATACTAGTGTTCTAATAATTTTGGCCACCATTGTAGAAATAAATCTTTATATTTGCTTTTCTAGTACATAACCAGACATAAAACCAGTCATAAAGGTAAATTTTTAAATTTGAGATTTATATATCATCTGAACGTTGAATAAATAAGCTTTCCATTAATGTATGGCTTGATAGGATAGAACATCTGAACATCTAGAATCTGAGGGTGCAAAAAAAAAAATTACAATACTGAGAAAATTGCCTTGTCCAAGTTCTTAGCAATGCATATTAGTAATACATTTTTTTAAAGTTTTGATATATTTGCGGTAGGAAATTTACAAAATATCTTTGTGGAACATGGTCTTTACTTAAAATCCTAATGATTTTTGGCATAAAAGAAAAATCTGTAATTTTGACCCATACAATGTATTTTTGGCTATTGCTACAAATATACCTGTGCTACTTAAGACTGGTTTTGTCATCCAGGGTCACATATAAAGAATAGAATATAAACAGAGACTCACGAGCCAGCACGAGCAGGAAGTCTCTTGTGCTGAACACCACGGCTGCCCTCCACAAAAGCGCTGGGAGGTTTGTGGTAGACTGAGGCCAGAGTTCCAATGTGGCAGATAAGCTCCTCCAGCAGGGTGGGCTCAATCAGGTCCGTCTCCTCTGATATCAGAGGCTTCTCAGCCAGCACCACCTCTTTTGCTGCCACAGGGTCTGTGGAGAGCAGACGCCAGTAGATGTAGCCACGGTCACGCAGGTCAGGATTATCAGAATCCTGCAAAGTTAAAGAGAGGAAAATACAGGGCAAGTGAACATTAACTAGTAATGAACCTACGGGAATCATACACTGTTTATGACAGTATATCATCTTAAAGGTGAAAGAGAAAATGAGGTGACTGTTATTTTTCACAAAACCTCATCTGAAGGACAGTCTTGTGTAAATAATGCAAAACTGCTTGTGAGCACCAATTCATCTGTGTGATAAGATCAAGTGGTGCTGCAGCAACACCCAGAGCAAAACAGCGGTGAGAGAATTAGATCTTGAGGCCATAAAACGACACCTGGGATAAAGGAGGACATTTGGTATTCTGACAGAAGCCTGGCGGCAAGTACAGCCTGTGGCACTGAACCTCAAAGTTAATAATGACAAGATTCAATCTCAGATCCCAGTCTGACAGCACAAGCTCACAGCTTCTCTGAATATTAATGAGATCACACACACATACATACTCCCTTGCTGACACGCACGCACGCACGTACGCACGCACAAACACTTAACTACTCTGTCAGCAACATTTTCAAGTTACAAAAGGTACATAAAGACAAAGTAAAAATAAACCATATGAAAAGCGGTTGAAGATACATGAATTATTGCTTTACATCAAAGCTGGGTATTGACACAGATTTCACCAATCGATTCAAATCTGATTCACAAGGTCTTGATTTGATTTAGATTAGATAAGGATACATAGACAAGGTACAATGCATGTTGATTTTTCTTAAGGAAAATTTTTAATGCTGTAAACTGTACAGCATTACTACAACATTACTATAATAATTAAGATTTAAATTAACAAAAGATTCCAAATTAAATGGCTGTTTATTTTTAGATATAATTATAAATACTCAAAAATGTTTTTACACAGGCAGCTTTTATATAAACCTTTTAATGATAGGGACTATAACTATGTTTCTACTATAAATATGTTGTTGAAATAGAATCATTTAAAACTGTGGCTGTCATTAAAATTCGTTTTCATGACAGATGTTTTCAAACATACAATAAATGAGATATTGCTAAAAAGTACCTTTTTCTAGTGACGGTCGAGCTATGGACATTAAATGGCTCATGAGGTATTTGCAACGTTTTGTGACATTTTTTATAAGCCGTTTATTGATGTCCTTCTGCAGTTGAAACACCAACTGAACGATTACATAAAACATATTTCAGTATGCTGTCCTGCTTCTTTTTAAATCTGTTAAAGCATGTTTATTTCATGCTATAACTAGTAGTAAAGAGTAAAAGATGATCAGCTCACATGCGCTCCCTGCTGCCACTTGAACTAAGGAGGCTGTCATGCCACATTAAAGGGATAGTTCACCCAAAAATGAAAATTTGATGTTTATCTGGTTACCCCCAGGTCATCCAAGATGTAGGTGACTTTGTTTCTTCAGTTGAACACAAACAAAGATTTTTAACTCGAACCGTTGTAGTCCGGTAGTCATATAATGGCAGAGAATGGGCACCAAACCTTTGTTAAAAAAAAATATATATATATATATAAAAAAAAAATATATATATATATATATATATATATATATATATATAAGTATATGCAAACGCCGGAAGGGGAAAATCGGTGAAAAGTCAACGGCCCCGGATGAGTTTGCATAAACGTAATCTTTTAGTTTTAAATCAGTTTGAACATTCAGGATAAGCGCAAGTAATTACCGTTTTGAATAGGTATACCCACAATCTGCAATGGTTTGAGTTAAAAATCTTTGTTTGTGTTCTGCTGAAGAAACAAAGTCACCTACATCTTGGATGACATGGGGGTAACCAGATAAACATCAAATTTTCATTTTTGGGTGAACTATCCCTTTAAAGAGCATAAAAACAGCATTCATTGTTTGGATTTTGTGATAAAACTTAAGAAAACTGAGACTTTCATATTAAAAGTAACCAAGCACAAACCTTTTGTTATAGTTATTGGATGGGAGTAACACTACAAAAAAAATATGTTCCATGAAGCTTTGTTCACACATTAAAAGAAAACAGCATAGACTAAAAAGATATTTGGAACTTTTGGAATTTAAGAATTATTATTAGTTTATTCAAATGAGGATCAAATAAAATTGATGAATCATTATTACCAACCCTGCTCTACTTTATGCGATGAATGATTTTAATTAGGCTTTTATTTACATATAGTTCACATATTGTTATTCACATATTGATCAACACCCCTACACAGAGCACATAAAATATGGAAAACCTAAGCTTAACTGTGTTTGCTAGATGTGGTAGAATAAATTTAATTGGTTTGTTTGAAATCGCAATTGCACTTGCTTGATATGCGAGAACTTAATTAGTCAAGCAAGCACACATGAGCTGCATCCATATGAAATGAATGAATATGCAGCACTTTTAACTAAAAAAAAGATTAAGGTTTCCTTATTCTGCAAAACTGTGGCTTAACAGAAAAAGCTTATTTTGACAATGCAAAAAAGTGCATTAATAGCAATTAAATTCCTAATTGGCACAGAGGAAGAAAGCAAGTTATACTAACCTTAACATATATATGTACATATTTAATAAACATCTGGTGCAGGGTTTTAAAAATTCTGGCCCACAAGCTTTATAGCAAATTGTTAGGGACCATCACAGTGCTTACGGTTTACATTATGACACTTATTTGCATATGCATGTATATAATATAATAAAATGGGGCAGGTCATGTAGTCTAACAGGGGCACAGGAGCAGGACATTCTAACTCCTGATGGTTTTATAATCATATTTTGTTTCCTGTGCACTTTACATTCATTTGGGACATGTTCACTAATTAGACGTCTACCATTTTGTGTTTTGTTATCCTCTTATTGTCTGCCTGCAGTTATAAAAAGAAATTAAAGCAATTTTGTTAAAAGACTAAATACATCAGGGTGTTGAGTAACAACATTTTGAATATCTTTGCTTTTGAATATCAGCCTTGCTTTAGAGATCTGCCATCTGAGGATGGTAACACCTCCAGAGAGTGCCCTTGAATGTGTGAGCATGTATAGGTGCAGTGTCATTTTCTCACTGAAACGTGTGCTTTGATAAGCGTCCGTGTGGATATCTCACCTGTGTGGCGAGACTGAGCACTTGTTGCACCAGCTCCTGGGTCTCAGTGGGTTTCTTCAAGAACAACTTCACAATAGCTGTCAGCAACTGCAGTTGCACCTGAAAGAGAAGTGAGAAAAAACATTTACACACAGAAAAATCCTGCAACACGATCTTCCAAGAAACAAGTTCATGTAAGTTCACTACAGAATTCCCTAGGGTAGTATGGTATGATTGTTATAATACCAAATTTTAGTAGGCATTACCACTACCAGTGAAAGGACAAATTTCAATACCACAGCATTACACAGTCATACTTTTTCTTTGCGCATGGAAGCAAAACTGCATGCATATCACAAGTCTGCTGTAATTATTACAGCATTACTTATTTTACTAGCAAAGAGGGTTTTAATAAAGCAATCTTAAAAGTACTTCACCTGTGTGCTCTCATCATGGAAGCCTTCCAGGAAGCTCTCCAGCAGCTCATCTGCGTTGTCGATCCTCTCTGCGTACTCTCCTACAATCCAGATCATGGCTGCACGTGCCTCAGGCTCATCCAGAGAGTCCAGGTTCTCGCACAGAGTGGCAATCACACTCTCATACCTGACAATACATTCAAGAGAAAAGCAACAATGATGCAGCTCAAAGAGCAAAACGGAATAGCTGGGGGGGGGGGGGGGGTTCAGTGAATCTTTATCGAATTCTTCTTCAACACATTTTATTATGAAAGGCATGGCTGAACAGAGGCTGTGTCAGGACAATGAACCTCTAGCATCTGGATAATGAACCTTAGCCAAACAGAAATAGGAAGCAGTTTAGAGAGTGAAAGAGAGAAACAGCCTTACTGTCAAAGAGGTCAGGGTCAGGGGAAAATTCTACAAGAAACACAGAAACCTACTTGTTGGGGTACTTGCGGAAGATGTCCTTGATGACCACAATGGCTTCCTGCACCACATAATTGACCTTGGTCTGAATGAGGTCAAGCAGTGTGCTGACACAACGCTCTGCTGATTGCTGTAACAGACAGAAAGAGAGATCAGCTGATCTGCTAAAGCACCTTTCATTAGGTGTGGTGAACTTTACAATTAAAATTAACATTAATCAGACTGCCAGTGTTAATTAAGGTAATAATAATGTTATCCTAATCAGGGTCAGGCCAGCTCACCTCTACTTTAATTGCACAGCGGCCAATGGCTCGTACAGCTTTACGCACGAAGTCCACGTCCACTTCAGTGGCATATTCCTTCAGCTCAGCTAGCACCTTCACAACACAAAAGTACAGAGAAATTTAACACAGACTCTCATAAGCATACATTACAAATGGTAATGTGTCCAAAAGTAAGTGACGGTAACATATGGGATTGGAAATAAATTATAAACATGGACATAAAAGAAAAACTGAAACAAAAATTATGGACGACAAAATAATACATAACTAGTAATAATAATACCATTTACATTTATTATCATTTCTGCTTTACAGACACAATTTAACATGAATAAATAAAACAATAAAATGCCATAAAAAAGGCTGAACAAAGTACATATAAAACATTATTTAATTATTTTGCTTAAAAAAGTCCTTAAGTTTAAAAAAAATGGGCAGACCATAAATATACTTTGCTGTTGTCATTAATGCAAAAGAGGGCAAAAAACTAATACTAGACATTCTGAATTTCATTTTGATTTTTTTTTTACAAAATGTATTTTCCACCAGTAGTCTAAGACTTTTGGACTCCACTATATTTTGGGCAAAGATGGGTAAAAACAGATTACATATAATCCGGATTACGTAATCAGATACCAAAAATTAGGTACTTTGTTATTAGATTAAATTACATTTTAAAATACTCACAATCAGACTACAGTTACTTTTTTATGGATTACATGATTACATATTATTTACACAATAGCAATCTATTATTCATAATTTATTGATTCTCCCTAATTCCTCTTTTTCATCTTTTAAATATTGCTTTCTAAAATACCCTACTGCTTATTTACAGTCGGAACATCTTCCATTTCCATTTCAGGTTGAAGAAGTGTTTCAATATTGCATCAACTACTGATGAACACATACATTTTATTTGAATTATCGCTCTGTAGGTTATTTAACCATGTATTTCTATGTCTTTAGAAGGCTTTTGTCTTTCAAACACATTAAAATTCAGAAACTTGTGTCATCAGATCCTCTTTTACCTAATATATTACCTGAATCAGCCATGAGATTTAAAATAAATATTTTATAGGGCTGTCAGCAGATTTTTTTTATATCTAATTAATTACTTTGTGTCGATTAATTAATCAAATTAATCGCAAAATAAATTTGATTATGAAAATAGCCACAAAAGATTATTTAAATCTATTTTTGTGTTAAATGAGAAAATATCAAGTAGCCATTACAAATTGTAGCTTTAGAAAGAAATATTTCATTTGATTTAACATAAAAAATGTATTATACATAAACAATTAGGCTACAACGGCCTAACATAAAGTATGGAACATAAAAGAAGATCATTTGAGAAACATCTTTGTATTTTTTGTTCATACAATGAAAGTCACTGGTAACCAAAACAGCTTTGACAATTTAATTATTTTGGGTAAACTATCTCTTTAATGTTTATTATTATTACCATTATTATTTAATGAAATGATACTCTAAATAAGAAACTAAATCTGCCAGCAGGTGGTAAATGTCTTTATGAGTCATTCATTCGATTCGCTCAAACAGCTGTGTCTTGTGATATCGCTTATCATATGATATAAATATGAGACAAAAACTAATTCAGAGGCATTTTGTGCAAGAATGTCTTGAATTTTAATTTGAGTTAATGTGTTAAACTGACAGCCCTAATTATTTAATAATTAAGAATCACATTTGTATGTTCATGGCTCTCTGACATTGGTTATGGTCACATGACGTGGGTAAACATATAAAATACTTCATCTTAGAAAGTGTTTTATTTTTGTTGATTTGCAATGACTTATTTATTGTAACAATTTTTATGATTAAATTATTAGCTTTTCATTAAACTCACAAACCCTCTGCAGTTCCTTTACAAACCCCAGTTTGGGAAACCTTGACATAATATAATGTTTAATGCACTTCATGTTGTAAATAACAACAAATGGAATATTTTCTTACTCTTTGTATGGTACAAGATTATCCTATTTGAATTAATGCGATAAACAAGCAAGGTCAAAAGTAATCTAAAAGTAGTCTAATTATTTTACCTAAAATGTGTAATGTAACAGATTACGTTACTAACTACAATTTTTATCGTGTAATTTGGAATCAGTAGCAGATTACAATTTGTAAGTAATCTACCCAGCTCTGATTCTGGGTGGCGTAACAGAAAAATGTATCAACATAACTGACCAGGCAGAGATCATGTTTCACATTTGTGAAGTAGGTGTATATGTGGCGTTTCATTCACCTGAGCAATGTTGGCCTGAGACGCCAGGCGGATCATGATATCCAGCTTCTCCAGCTTCACATAGATTGGGTCATTATATTTCACAAAGAAAACCTTCATCTCATGCTTTAGAATTTCAGGGCTGGTAAACACAGTGTAGAAAGGAAAAGAGAAAAATATAATAAAGTTTATTTGTGCATTGACTTTGAAATAGCCAATCCATCATCACAAAAACTAATCTATTTTCCTGAGCTGTGCACCTACCGTTTTTGCACGATGAGGTTGATGTTCCTCAGGGCAACATACTGAAGTTCAGGTTCAGCTGAGAGCAGCGTGACCAATGGAGGAGCAAGTTTTTTCAGAAGAGTGCCGTAATAGTCTAGATCTTTAGGAAGCATCTCCATAAACTTCATCAGAACCTTCACGGCAGACAGAACCACGGCAGAGTTAGCGTGGGACAGCCGTGGAGTGACACGCTCACAGATACTGTGGGAGGAGAGAGAGAGAGAGAGATAAAGAGAAACATGCTTTAAGGCAGAGGAATAAAAGAAATCTTTAAGAGCAAAAACAGGCTGGGTAGTTTAATACTGCCTGAATTAGGGCTGGTAAATATATATGCATATATTGATTTTTCCAAATAACTGCAATCCTCATTTGAACAATACGATATTGATTCGTAAAACCCTAACTAAATCAACAGTAATTCGAAGCCAACTCTGATCTAATTAAATTCAGTTCAAGTAATCAATGCAGATAAGTGGTACACTAGATCAGCTTTATTACTGAAGCTGGCTCCTATGTATTATTTAGACTTCATTAGAGAAATCATTTAGAGTCCACTACACAGTACAGGAGTGATGAAATAACATTGCCCTCTGACCTCTGTGACTCGCGGTCGTCACGGGGCGTGTAGTTGGCCAGGCAGTCAAGGATGAAGATCTGGCCCCACTCAGTGCATTCATTAAGGGCTGTCAGGAGCTTATTAATTGTCTGAGGGTTCAGGTCCAGAAGATTGCTGTTAGGATGAGACTCTGCTATTTCGGACAGAGCCGCTACTGCATTTGCTACCACCTAATGGAGAAAAAAAAAAAGGCATTAAACTCAATACAATGGTAGTGTGCGAATGTGAATGGTCTCGGGTTTCGAGACTGCACAACAATAGCATGTAATTACACACCATGAAAACTAAGAGAGACCTAAATGGCACTGGCAAGCTCACGGATGCCCTTAAAACAAACGTAAGTGCATGGGCAAGTGAATTAGCACGAGTACAAATGCATTTAGGGATTTAGAGATTACACTTTACAATATTGGCAGCATCTAACCAGGACTTAAATTTGATGTTCCTTTCACATGTCAATTATGTATCTTACGTTAGCTTTATCTTATGTGGCTAGTTGGGTTGTGATGCCTCACCATGGGGTTGGAGTCAGAGATCAGGTCTTTCAGGGTGTCCAGGAATCCCTGGTCTTCCACCAGCTGGGCGTTAATGTCATGCAGCTTAGCGACACAAACTGCAGCAGTCTTTCTTACGTAAGGGTCTTCATCTTTCAGACACTTCCTTAGAGGTTCACACAGGTACTCAGTGATCTTGTCCACTCGGATACAGCCCATGGTGCGCACAGCCAGTGCACGGATCAGAGGGTTTGGGTCCTCACAGTCCTGTAGGAGAGAACATATCACCGACACACATATCACACATTAGCCTGAAAATAGGCTTGGAGTTTAAGTTGTTTATGTTTTTGAAAGGAACATTTCTTATTAGTAATGTTGAAAACATGTGCTGTTTAATATTTTTGTGAGAAGACTTTGACATATACACATTCACATACAAATACATTTACTGCAGGTTTCTATGGTGAATGCAAAGATCAAAAGAACAGCATTTCTTTGAAATATAAAGCTTTGGTGTAACATTATAAAGAGTGTTGGGGAGTAATGAGTTACATGTAACAGAGTTACATAATTTAATTACAAAATAAATGTTAACTAAATAGCTACTTGTGAAAATGTTAACAATTACACATATTTTTACACACATACAGATTTGATTGATTTCTTCTTTCTGAAAATTGTAAAGACTGCTCTAAAATATGAGACACCAATGTTTCAAGAGTTTAGGACACATAATTATTCAATAACTGTTTTATTTGCTGTTTGGCTTTTTTAAGATTAACATTTTCCCCATAGCATTGCTAGATGGCAGTGTTTCCTGTCATAGCTATGCAAATATTTGATTTTAAACACAGTATCATAGCTATTAAATTATATCTTGCTTTATTTTTAAAAAACAGTATTTAACCTGAACAATCTCAAAGTAAAAAGAAATGCTAAAGTCTGGTTTTGTGGTGGCTGTGCTTTAAAATTACATTTTTATAATCTTATTTCAAGTGATAAAGGATTTTGACAGTTTGATAATACTACTGTAAGGTTATCTATCCCTGCATGGTTTAAATGCTTGAATAGAATAGAAATGTATAGAAGTAATCAAATGTAATCATTTACATGACTATAATAAAGTAATAAAGTAATTGAAATAGTTACACTACTTATTACATTTTAAATAGGGTAATAATCTGTAACTTATTACATTTTAAAGTTACCTTCCCAACACTGATTATAAATGTCTTTACTCACACTTTTGATTAATTTAATCTTTTGATCAATTCTTTGTATTCATGTTTGTGTGTGCATGTATTAAATATCAATGTACATAAACATATACTAACTTATCAACTACTACACAGAACATTAGCTGTGCTAAATTACAAGCATTGCAAACATATCTTGCTACAAGCTACTTTATACTTCTATAAACCTGAGAAAAGTTATTAAACTAGTAGCACCACTAAAGTCCAACACCAAGAGACCAATAAAAAAGACAGAGACATGTAATACGTGACAGAGATCCTGAGGGACCAGGAAAGTTTTTGCTGTTTTCTAATTTGCTGTGATGGGCCTTATGGCCTAGTTGCCCTACTAGCTGTAGGCTTCGCCTAGTTAGTTGCTTCAGTTATGCGTCTCTCGTTTCATTCTCAGGTGTGTGGGAAGTAGGGCTGTGCAATTAATCGCAATCGCAAAAAAATCGCAATTTAAGCACATGCGATTTCTAAACCGCACAAGGCTGCGATTTTATCTATCCCCCCCAACAGCACCCCCGCCCCCCTTGAACGTCAAGTTCATTTTATTTTCGATATAGCGCCACATCACAAAAGAAGTCATTTAAGGTTATCTTTCCTATAGAACAGGTCTATACATAGTTATTTTATTAAACATACTAAATTGCCTTATGTTATTTATCTTATTTACACTAAGGCATGGCATTTCTGTCTCTTCATGGTCGCGTGATTACAACGTCTCCTCCAAGAAAACACGGACTGGATCGCGGACTCCATTCATAAAAACCTAATCTACTATAGCGCAGAATGCCAAGTAATTCGTAGATTTTTGGATTAATAAATCAAAAGTTGGTCTGTCACTTAATTCAAATCGCGATATGGACTAGTGTCTGTGAAAACTGAAATGCAAAAAGACCGTTTTAATATGAATCCTGCATGTTTCGTTTGCTTCTGTATGTATGAATGGTGGAGACGCGTTTTATTTCTTTACTACATGCAGACTGAAAATCACGTGACGCTCCCGCTAATTTTTGGCCTTTGCATCTCACATGAACAGATAAACTCAATCGCCAAATCGCTGCTGTGAGTTTCACTTTTACCGTTTCATTTGAGAAAACTAGCATCATATACACACAGAAACTTCACGGCAACCTGTCAAAATAAAAGTACGGTTTAACATGTAACAGATCAATATTAGTCCTGTATTACTTTTGTACAGTATAATGTAGGTGTTTATATATTCCTATTTAAATAATTTACATAAAACAATATATATGATAAAAAAAAATATTACAACAAGATTAACCACTTAATTATTATTTAAACGTTTTAAACTGAATATAATTTTTCTTCCACGCATTGATTTTAACAGTAAATTTCTGTTTGTTTGACAAAAATGAAAAGGGTTTATTTTTCATATGATTAAAAATAAATAAATGTTTATGCTTTTTCATTATCAGAAAAATTAAAACACAAGAAAAAGCAAAAGATTTTAGAACCCTCAATGTTAAAATAGAGAGTTTTGGACTTATTTTTCCACTGAAATGAATGTATTCGTTATTGCACAAAGTAGGCTAAAGTACCGAGAAAAAAGTAAAATGGCTTATTTATTTTATGTTGTCTGTTTTAAAGACAATTTTACTACAGTTTTTTTTTTATCAAACTTAATACTGTTATTTCATGGTGAAATGTTTTGTTATGCACTTCTTGTGCACTGAATACATTTAGAATGTATGTATGTAGCTTGTTTGAAAAAGAAAAAAAAGAAAAAAAAAATCGCAAATAAAATCGCAATCGCAATATTCGTTCAAAAAATCGCAATATGATTATTTTGTCCATATTGCACAGCACTAGTGGGAAGCCAGGAAAAATGCATTAGTCCTGATGGAGTGACTGCCATGCAGCTGTACCATTCTATAAAGACTGCCTTTTCTAGTACTTAGAGAGATACTTAAAGAGTTTCTCTGCTGTTGCCAGGCTTATGTCATGGCTTTTAAGAACTTCCCAGTCCAGAGTGGGAATTTCATCTGTCTGAACTTCAGAGTGTGTTTTATAATCCATATATGTAACCCTGGACCACAAAACCAGTCATAAGAAGCAAAGGCATATTTGTAGCAAAAGCCATTTTGTATGGGTCAAAATTATAGATATTAAGTAAAGATCATGTTCCATAAAGATTCCTACGGTTTCCTACCGTAAATATATCAAAACTTAATTTTTGGTTAGTAATATGCATTGCTAAGAACTTCAAAGGCGATTTTCACCCTCAGATTCCAGATTTACAAATAGTTGTATCTTAGCCCAAAAATAGTGTCCTAACAAGCCATACATCAATGGAAAGCTTAATTATTCAGCTTTCAGATTATGTAAAAATCCCAAATATAAAACAAATGGACCCTTATGACTGTTTTTTTGGTCCTGGGTCACATATCTTTTTTTTTTTTTTTGGTAATCTATATCAAATGTCTGTGCAAATTGTATGATAAAAATATTAAAAAACACAATTTGTTTCATCTGAACTCTACCTTCACAAAGGTGTTGACAGCCATAATGGCCATGTCCGGCTGGCTCTTGGCATAATTCATTAAGTACAGATAGACCAGCTTCTTCAGCTCCAGATTATCCGTCTGCATGCAGTTCACAACATCAGGAAACAGAGCACTGGGAACAAAAATATTAAGATCAGATTTCCATAAACTCATGGATGACATACAGAGTAGCATATAAACAATTCAAATGTTGCATACTTAACTGTGAAAATGACTTGTCTTACCTGACATCTTTTCCCACTGTCATAGACGCAATGACCTTCTTCACTGCCTCCTTTTTCTTCTCTTTCTTATCACTGTTGAGCTCTGCCTTCAGCTCAAAGATCTCCCCTAAGGGTTCAATACACAACATTTGAGACTTTAAGATCAAAAAACTTTCAGAAAAACATTGCCAGTCTAGACAGCCAGTATTAGAAGAGTTGTTTGCCTTATGTAATAAAAGAGAAAATGATTCTGTGTGTGTAAAGTGTTTTTCTGGCTTTGACCAAGTAAAGTGTGCAGCTCTATTTGCAGTTAAAATACTCTGTTCTGGCACAATCATGTGTCTGCAAGTGCCTGATCCAAATAAATCTAGAGACTACAAATCTCATTTAGACTGCAGCTAAATAACACTACGCAGTATTAGACTCCATTAGTTTACTGTGTTCTGCAGAAGGAAACTATTTTAAATGTGTAATGGAGCAGTGCATTTGATGATCTACATTGACCAATAAATCTCTTTGACATAATGTGATATACTAATCCTCAAACAGCTGTATCTTAAATCAAAACTGACAACATCTGACCTTTCTTAGTAGTGGTGAAGTATTTGGAATCTGTCATCTTGGATCCCAAGCCTCTGTTCTCCTGCAGAAGAGAAAGAAGATTCCTAAGACCATAACAAAATTGTGGAAGAGAATAAAGGGAGGTAGGATACTGAAAAGTGCAAGCGCAGGGGAAAAAGAGAGGAAGTCGAGTCCCTGTCCTGCTGATGCCCTCCCTGATGTTTCTTAGAGATTGTGGAGTGGGGTAAAACTTGTGCAAAAACACATTTTTAAAGCTTCTTGTTCTCTTTCAGTCAGCAAAATTATATTCTCTACGTGCAGTGATTGCTCTCCCGCACTCTCTAAATCTGCTGTGAAGAGCTTCCCATTTCCTGTTATTGAACATTAGACTCGCGCCATCACCTGAAAGGTCTTTTAAGAGGAAGAGAAACATTAGGATACAACAGTATTTCATTTGATTCAGCTGACTTGATGACAAGTTTTTTTTATTTATATACACTACCATTCAAAAGCCTGGGGTTGGTTAGATTTTTTTAATGCTTTTAAAAGATCAATTTAATATAGTTAAAATTTTAAATGACTATTGTATTCAAAATACATGGTAATATAACAGTATGGAATGCGTTTCTGTGATGCAAAGCTGAATTTTCAGCATCTTTACTCCAGTCTTCAGTGTCACTGTCACATGATCCTTCAGAAATTCTAATACGCTAATTTGGTGCTTATAATTTTTTTTTATCAATGTTGAAAAAGGTTGTGCTGCTTAATATTTTTTGTTGAAAAAGTAATACATTTTTTCTAGATAAAAATGTTTATTTCTACTGTTATATGGGTAACTTTCACCACACTATTTGTCTAAGTCCAAGATGAATGCTATATTGGCTACATAAAAATAATATTAAAAAAAGTGACAGTGCTACTTTAACTTAATTTCACACTTCAGTTAAAATCAACCTCTGAAATTATGCAGATTGAAAGAACAGAGAACAAGAGAACAAAGAGCTATTTGCTATGAAACTGTCTTTACAGGCTTTCTTCTTCCCCTATGACTAACAACACAAGGCATTTTAATCCTGACAGTTACAATAAAAAAAGCTGTAGAATTATGATCTGTGTGCCTGAATGACTTGGGTATCCCCGTTGACCAACTGTATTACAATTATCTATGAAACAGCACTTGTCTGTTAATGTTCACACCTATCTAAATGGCCCTTGAAGAATGACTGACAATACTTGCACAGACAGTAAGTTAGGAAGGCAACATTACCAGTCCACTAACTCTCCACATGCATAAATCATTGATCAAGGGCGGCTGTGGTATTTCATTACCAAACATACCACAATCACTATATTATCATTACACCCCATCAAAAACAAAATGCATAATGTTAACTAGAGGGTTTGCAACAATAATTAATACTAATAAGTAATTTATTAAACCAATAACAATATATATAGAACAGAAATTGCATTTGCAGTATAATGCTACAGAAGATTTCTATTTCAAATAAATACTGAATTTTTTAATTACCAAAGAACACTGGGAAAAAAACATTTAAACATTTATAGTATTACGAAAGGATCATGTGACACTGAAGCCTGAAGAAATGGCTACTGTAAAAATATTTTCTGCACTTTTTTAATGTACAAAAACCACATACTCTCCAAAAACTTTTGACTGGTAATGTAAATATATATATATATATATTTTTTTTTTTTTTTTTTTTTTTGAATAAGTCTCTTCTGTTCACCAAGCCTGAATTAATTTGATCCAAAGTACAGCAACAACAGTAAAATTCTGAAACATTTTTACTATTTAAAATAAATGTTTTCTATTTGAACACATTTTAAAATGTAATTTATTCCTGTGATTTGAAATCTGAAATTTTAGCATCATTACTCCAGACTTAAGTATCACGTGATCCTTCAGAAATGATTCTAATATTCTGATTTGCTGCTCAAAAAGTAGGGATCCACCGAATGTTCGGCAACCAAAATTATTTGGCCGAAAAAAAAAAAAAAAGCTCTTCCGGTGTTAAGCGAAAAGGCCGAATAAATTATACCAAACAATGACGTGACGATGAAATAGAGGCATGCAAAAACACATAAAAACACATGCCTGATTCAAGAAGGGGGTCTTCATTTTTCATTTTAGTGCATCCCTATAAAAAAACACTTATTATTATGTTGAAAACAGCTGAATAGAAGTTTTACAGGTTTTCTTTGATGAATAGAAACTTGAGAAGAACAGCATTTATCTGAAATAGAATTTTTTTGTAACATTTTAAATGGATTTATCAGAAATTTTGATCAATTTAAAGCATCCTCGCCAAATAAAAGTATTAATTTCTATATTGTCTATCCCCCACCCCTAAAAAGTGGTGTAGTGTATAATGTTACAAAAGCTTTTTATTTCAGATAAATGCTGTTTTTATTTTTTTTATTTTTTTTTAACTTTTTATTGATCAAAGAAACCTGAAAAAAATTCTACTCAGCTGTTTTCAACAAAATAAAAACAATAAATGTTTTTGAGCAGAAAATCAGAATATTACATCTACGGATCATTCTATTAATCATAGAATCCTTAAAAAAATGTACACGATAATATTGAGTAATGATGCTGAAAATGTAGCTTTGATCACAGGAATAAATTACATTTTAAAATCAAAAGCACTTATTTAAAATAGTAAAAATATTTCACAATACTACTGCTTTTGCTGTATTTTGGATCAAATAAATCCAAGCTTGGTGAGCAGAAGATACTTTAAGAAACATAAAAAATATTTCTGTCCAAAAACTTTTGACTGGTAACATTAGTGTATTTATTCTATTTTACAGAGATGTAAACTTTGCAATAACTATAGTAATTTGTGTAGCAAAGCCTTGCAATGCTTAGCAGTGGTAAACTTAAGCCAAAAGGCAGTATTTGTTCAAAGCTGATAACGTTGGCAAGCACATAAAGTACTAAACAAGAATATATGAAACAGTACAACTCTTTATAGCCATTTTTAACGAGAACAATAATCTCGTCAACCTGTGAGGCGTCGTCCCAGCTAGTGCAGTACAGATAAAGTAGCTGTCAACTGTCAGAGAGCTGACAGACTCCACTAAACGACCGTTAACGTGATACAGTTATACAGGCACGTTATCTTAAATGATTACCAACAACCATAACATCACAACTGGTTAAACATATACGTGGCGCAGCGGTGACTGCAGCAGGTGACAGTCACACTAACCACAGCCGTTTCAATGTAGGTAAACCCACAGAGCTAACTAACGTTAGCAAAACCCATTTATTACCCTCTGAATCGGACATTTGCAAACTAATTTCAACCTAGTATTATCTATAGGTCTTTCTTCTAATCCTAAGAGCGAACTGGATCTTCACTCACACATAGCTGACTTGCCCACTCCATTTTGGCGGATGAATGAACCTGCTCTCGGAGATGTAGATAGTCGATGCTGTGCTAGCTGAATGCTAACGGCTCGCGAGCTAAAGCTTCATGACCTTCTTAATCAGGGCTTATGGGAGCACACAGTTAAGCCTTTAATCTTGCGGACTGTATTACTGTCCAACCACGCAGCGCACAAAGCCATAGATAAGTGGAAACGAGGCACTGTACCTCAGTTAAACCGAGAAACGCTCCTTACCGAAGTGAAGAGTGAGTGTGTACAAGTCGGCCTTCTTCCTTGCCTCCCACCTTACATGTTTTGTCATCATATGATTCACACTTCCGTCTTCCGCCTTCATTAGGGGAGTTTTCGTATCATGTTACACACTGTTGAATGGAGTAAGATTACAGTAAAATCTACATTGGTTTTCAGTTTGACTTTGCTTTAAACATACGACTCAGAAGTTATGATATAGTTATGTGAGGATAAATTACATAATAACCAACAAACGTAACTTGCAGCTAATAATATTCCACTGGAAATAGCAAAACTTGCTGTAGGTTATTGTTATATCCTCACATAACCATATCATAACAAAATCATCGTCAATTCATATTTTAAATGATATTTAATGTAACCTCAGGTTTACAAATGCATTTTATCTTTCATCTTATCAAGATATCTTGAATATGATTGAATGCATACTATTCAAAAGTTAAAAAGGGTGATATCAGGTAAATTGGGACGCTTTTTTTGTATTTGATGTAATAAAATATAATTGTTTAGGCCCTACAGGTTTGGAAACATTAGCTGCTCCAGATTTTTTGAGATAGCAATGTTCAGGTAAAATGGGTCAGCTGATCGGCAAAAATGGGCCAGTCAAACAAAGTGAAATAGACATTTCTGATTAAACACATTTAATTATATTTTATTTTATAATGTAACAGTGTAACACTGCATTTACATTGCATTAGATTAGAACATCAGTTTGAATTACATTAAAACATACATTTAAATCAGTTTCCCTATATTCGGCCAGTGCTCCTCTCATCTTCTCCCCTACCCTCAGATTGTATTTTTTTGCAGGCTTCCTTTCTATCTCCTTATTGTTCCTTCCTGACTGTCTTCTTTCTTTTCTGATCCTTTTTGTTTTTCATGTTGACTGTAATAAATAGTTTAACATTAAGCTACTTTACTTCTTTACCTCTTAAGTCAAGTCAAGTTGAGCTTTATTGTCATTCTGCTACATGTGTGGTCATACAGTGGAATGAAATCTATCACTTCTATATCAAACTGTCTCTTTCACCCTTTTTTCTTTTCAGTGAGTGTGAGCTCATGTGTGTACAACTATGTTTTTGTGTACACATATAGTACACATACACATGCCTCATTAACATGCACATACAAATGTAGTCGAGCATATAAACGTGAAAGGTATGTCAAAAATGGAATAATATAATAGATTAATAATATAAATACATTTTAATAAGAGGAATCAACAGAAATTCTGCTTAGACTCAACTCAGGTGGCCCATTTTAACTGAAATTAATGGCTCATTTTATCCTAACACATTTAGGTTAATTGGCCCACTAACTAAAAATTATATATATATATATATATATATATATATATATATATATATATAAATATATATATATATGAAAATTCTGAATTAAAGTTAATTTTATTTAACCAGCAAGTTTTATTTGGCCGGAAATGACACAGGCGTCTCCCAAAAGATAATAAGACCCTGTACAAGAGGCATCATTGTGGTAAAAAATAAAAATAAAAATAAAATTCTCAGCTTTTATTTACATTTTAACAAAAAGTGGCATGTCCAAAACTATTCATACCCTTTGCAAACTGTCACAGTCTATGGGAAAATCCAAAGTTCTATACCATTCCAAATAGTCTAAGGTGTTCTAAAGCATCCTAATTACCCTGATTCATTGGGAACAGCTGTTTTAATCAACTCAACAAGTGAAAAACAGAAGCTTTCTGCTGTTGGTTTGTGGACAGTCATGGCTAAGACAAAGAATCTCACTGAGGACTTGCGGTTGTGCATTGTGGCTGCTCACAAGTCAGGAAACTAGCCCAGGTCTGGTCAGGTCTTATAGCCCAGACCATATCTAAATGTTTTGAAGTTCCAGTGGCTACAGGGCAAAGTACTATTAAAAAATACAAGACGTTCCGCACTGTGAAAAATCTCAGAGGATGTGGTCGGAAGCCAAAAGTGACAACTGTGCTGGCCAGGAAGATAGTGAGAGAGGTAAGAAAAGAATCACCACCAAGGCCATCCTGATGAATCTGGGCTCTGCTGGTGGCAACATCTCAAGGCAGACAGTCCAATGGAAAAAGGAGCAATACATCAAAATTCTCAACAACAACATCAGGCAGTCTGCAGAGAAACCTGGCCATGGGCACCAGTGGACATTTCATCACAACAACGACCCAAAACACACAGCAAAAGTGGTGAAGAAATGGTTAGCAGACAAAAACATTAACGTTTTGCAGTGGCCCAGCCAGAGTCCTGACTTAAATCCAATTGAGAATCTGTGGAGGGAGTTAAAGATCAGGGTGATGGCAAGGAGACCCTCCAACCTGAAAGAGTTGGAGCTCATCGCTAAAGATGAGATTGATTATTGAGAAGGTATGAATAATTTTGTACATGCCACTTTTTGTTTAAATGTAAATAAAAGAGGACTGATAATTTTTTCCACAATTATTCCTCTTGTACATCATCTTATTATCTTCTGGGAGATGTCTTTGTCACTTCTAATAAAAAAAAACAAAAAAAAACTTGCTGGTTTAATAAATGTAACTTTATTTCTGAATGTGCATTTGTTTTTTATTGATTTATCAACCTTATTATTGAGAAGTAATGTTGGATGTGTCAGGCCACTCACCTTGCTTTTTTTCTGCCGCAGTCTCAATTTTCAGCATCATTACTCCAGTCTTCAGCAGGGGCGCCGCTAAGGGGGGGTAAGTTAGGACAATTCTAAGGGCCCCCGCCTTTTAGGGGCCCCCAGAGATCTGCTTTTGTGTGGTAGGGGGGGCCCAACCTCATATTTTGTCATAGGGCCCAAAATTGCGAACGGCGTCCCTGGTCTTCAGTGTCACATAATCCTTCAGAAATCATAATAATACGCTGATTTGCTGTTCAAAAAACATTTATTATTATCAATATTTAAAACAGTTCAGTTCATTTCAGGATTCTTTGATGAATAGAACGATTCAAAGAATTAATACTTTTATTTAGCAAGGATGCTTTAAATTGATCAAAATTGATTATAAAAACATTTATACTGTTACAAAAGACTTCTATATCAAATAAATGCTGTTCTGAATGTTTTTATTCATCAAATAAACCCTATGCAAAAAATTCATCTTTAAAATCACAGGAATAAATGACATTTTATAATATATTCAAATAGAAAAGTTATTTTAAATACTAAAAATATTTCAACATTTTACTGTTTTTGCTGTGCTTTGGATCTAATAAATGCAGGCTTGGTGAGCAGAAAAAGTTTCTTTGAAAAAAAAATTACTGTTCAAAAGCCTTTGCCTGGTAGTGTATATATATATTATTAATATTATTATCATATAGCTTATTAAAAATTCACTTATAATAGGTCATTGTAGCCATCATGTATCTCCATTCCACAATTAAGAAGAAATACAAAACATTTAATCCAAAACATTTTTATTACAAGAATTAAATTAACAGCAATTGGTTTTCAAGGAACAGTGGAATGTTGGTCTTGCAATATTGCTATTCAACACAGACAAATTCCACAATGTCAAGACCTTACATTTCATTGTCAACATTAAAGAAAAACAGTCAGCCAAACAAACTGCAGAAATTGAATATAAATCAATGCACATTCAGATTTCAAATCATCCGACATCCTTTTCATTTACGGAAACCAGAGCATGACAGAGATTCGACATGCATTTTGTAGATCACACCTGAACATCGCATTTGCATAATGCAAATCAGACGGGTTTACTCAAGTAAACAAAACTTGTGTGAATCTACATGCTTGTAGTTCTGAGGTCAACAATGAATTAAGAAAAACAGAACCCATCCATGCAATAAATTATTTTTCAAAAGGTCTAAATGTGATTAGAAACGCACAACAAATGTCATCACAGAAAAGAAACATCTTTCTGTAAAAAAAAACAAAAAAAAAAAACAAAGAAACTTTTTTTTGGAAAGCAGAACAGAATAAATACATCTGGAGCTTAAAATGAGTTAACTGTACAAATGTATGGCAGTTAATAATTAGATACTGTAAAGATAACTCAAAGTGTAGTGTGTGTCTATGTGTTTGACTATTAGGCACAGCAACCATTAATATAATCTGTAAGACCGCAGAAAGCTCTACTGTCCTTATTTATACGTATTTCAGTGTTGAACAGACATTTAAATGGCCATGAACATAGAAGCACTGTAAAGTGATAAATTGTATTGTCGTTTTTATACAAGAAAGTGTTGTGGAGTGTCAATGGCCATGCTAACAGTAATATCCTATGGTTGCAGTCCTTGAGGCAAAGAAAGAGAACACTGAAATCCACTTCCACTTCCAAAATCTCCCTTACTCTTCTTTTAAATGGGAACATCTCTCAATAAAACACTTGAGCTCATAAATACACAGCAGTACTGTATAAAACCTTTCAAAAGAGAACCTACCAAAAGTAAACAATTCATTCAGAAACATACAACATTGTCCCTTTATGATAAAACAGTTCACCCACAACCAATCAACAAGGCTTAATAACTTACTCATTTAATATAAATAAACAATCCAATGCCAAAACAATATGTGTGTAGTGTAATTCGTTTAAGTTTCCCCCTATTTTATGCAATGGTATCACTCAGATTAAAATCATAATCGCCCACTAAAGTCACACTTTCATATTATACTTGGAAGTCATACAAACATCACCGATAACACTCAACCACTTGGTGGCGCCATAAAGCTTTTTAAAAGAAATTTAACGTCTGCTGATGATGACAGTGGAAAATATCACTACTTCACAAGCAGTTTTTCACTCAGTATGGCTTTCCCAATCAAATGGCGTGATTTCCTGAATGATTGCTATTTCCATACATATTTTGTAGTGATTTCCATATTTTGAAGAAAAAAAAACCATCCTATTGATGTTTAATATGACACTAAGTCCTTCATTTATCACTTGCAGATAAATCAAGCAATTACTTTAACTGAAAAACACTGATAAAGCAGGATCTTGTCACTACTGTGACCTTAAATATGTGCGATTGTCTCACAGTGGGCCAAAACAGAATCCATCCACTATAACAAACATTTTCAACCTCACACACTCATATTTAACCATCCAGATACATACACACACCATCTCTTCATCATCTCTACCTCACAAACACAACTTCTCATCCTTACTTTAAGGCAAGAAAATCTGTCAAGGCAACATTCAATAGCAACATTGCATAGCTAAGGCAGAATTACCATACTGAAATCAACAGCATACATTTTGTACATTAAAGTCAATTAATAATATTAATTATATTTACATTACACTACCACACAATTAAGCAAATGAACATATGTTACATATAAACCTATACAATAACCATATTAGTTACAGAACATAATAAACAAATACAACATTTGTTTGTCTGCCAAGGTCATGTTAAGCAGAAAATGTGAGAATTATATCCTCTCATAAATATTTCTGAGAAATCCTCACACCGAATTAAAGGGATAGTTCAAACAAAAATACAAATTATGTCAATAATTACTCAAACTCATGTTGTCCCACTCATGTTCATTCATTGTTGGAACACAAATGAAGGTATATGTGATGTAATCCAAGAGCTCTCTGACCCTCCATAAACAGCAAGGGTCCTTCCACATTCAAGGCCCAGAAAGGTACCAAGAACATCAACCCTTGCTGTTAATGGAGGTCAGGGAGCTCTTGGATTTCATCAAAATATCTTACATTGTGTTCTGAAGATAAATGTTCTTATGGGTTTGGAACAACGTGAGGGTGAGTAATTAATGACAGAATTTTAATTTTTTGGTGAACTATCCCTTTAATAAGTTGATATGCCATTCTATTTAGCCTGGGCTAAAAAAAAAAAAAAAGAGAATACAGTCACTTAATTGTATCTCCAATTTGAATACAATATGGAAGTATGGTCACAGCGCCATTTAGGCGTTCATCTTGCACATAAAATTACACCAAAATGATTCCACCATCTTATTTGCTCTGATTCTACAGCTCTTATTCTCCAGTATACAGTATACTCTGTATGTTACAATTCCCTGATTAAAATAAGATTTTTACACTAAAACAGCTAAAATCTGCCCTCATGGAACAGATCATTAATAAGGAGCATTAAAGCCTTTAGATCTTTAAAGGGAAATTCTGTCATTTCCGTTCTCAAACTGAAAAAAAAACAAAAAAAGAAAAAACGATGACTCGATGAACAAATTTAAACAGTACAGTAGCTCTCAGATTTACTTCAGAACAGGCTATCTTGGTCCAAGATGTCAAAAATGGTGTTTTGGTAGGACACATCTACGTCTACAGTGAAATGACAGTAAGGATTCCAGCATCCTGCTACATGTTGTACACAACAGTCAAGTATGCATTGTCTCTTAGTCTTACAAATGTGCTTTTTTCACCACTCCTTTCTCTTATAAAGCTGAGCGAAAGAATACAGACCAAGTCAGTTGCCTGTGTACATCATCATCTTCATTCACTACATCCAGGCCTCATTGTCTAGGCTGGACTCTGAAGAATAGGCACACTCTCTAGAGCCCATAGCAGGGGAGCGCTGCTGCGGTTGGATTAGGTCAGCAAAGGCCTGATGCAGAGCTTTGTGTGAGGGTTGGTGGTTGTTCAAACGTGGGGACTGTGGTGGGGTCTGTAGGGGAGACGAATTGGCAGGAGACTGCTGACAATGATTTCTGTATCGTACAGGCGTAGGGATGCGCGACGGGCTGTTGTCGGGTCTGTTGTCAGTACGGGGTCTTATCCGCGGTCGCAGCTTGAGCTTGTAGATGGAGGGCACCCTCTCTGATTTCTTTTGACCTTTCTTGGCACGGAGGACGACTGCGTCATCCGTATCCCCATTGGCCAGCGGTAGAGGAGGAGTGCAGGAGCCTTCAGATGGAGGCTCACTCAGACTTAAGCACATGGATGAGCTCTCACTGGAAGAGTCCTGGTAAGAACAGTCATCCAGAGGTGGTGGAGGCGAGGGAAATGTCTCAGAAAGTGGTAAGTCAGCATTGTCTTGTGGAAGGTTCGGGTGATATTCGGTACTTTGTGGGACGTTTCCTTCCACCCCATCCCATTCCGCCAAGTCCTGCTGGCTCTCCATTGGCACCTCCGTCAAAGGAAGGCTCCCGCTGATGTCTTTAGGGAGGCACACCGGCCTGGATAGGCCTGGATTTGAGGTCTCGCCTTCTTCTGTGGAGCTGGAGATGGCAGGAAGCTTGCGAAGACCTTTACCACCCCATCGCTCTCCCTCCAAGAGCCCTCCGTTGGGGAGGCCTCCACGAATCTGGCTATGGAGAAGGGCGGGAGGATCCTCCAGTGCACAGGTGCGAGGATTAGTCCGTTTAGACTCTCGCAAATCAGGTAGGACTCCCACCTTACCTCCAACATTAAGAGAAGACGTTGAAGAGTTCGAAGAAGAGTAAGCAGAGTCTGTAACATTAGCGTCACCTGAAGAGGTTGGGAGCACCCCTACACCTTGTTGGGAGACGTGGATCTGTAGCGACCTGATTTCCCTTCCTGTAGACGGCTTACCCTGTACAGTCTTGGTTTGTTGTGTGTTGGCCAGAAACTCTGCCTCGAAGCTGCGATATAGGTCTTGCTCCTTTTGAGGGTCCAGATTTGGCAGCAAGTGTAAACTAAAAATACCAGCATCCTCATGGTTCTCCTGCTGCTGGTTGTAGGGATTTCCCCAACCTTTTTGGTCTCTCCCTGCGGCTCTTGCATTGTGTGCAGTTCGAGGGGAACGTGCTGGGTGGTGATGGCTTGTTCGTGGAGAAGAATGTGGAGAGCGCCGCCCTGGTTGTGTGACAGGGGGAAGCAACTTTCGATTCCCGGTGGAAGGCGACCGAGGCGCAGGGGGTCGTGGTGCGACCATGCCCTTTTTCGCAGGACTTCCGCTGGCAGCGCTTTTCACAGGTGAGTTAGAAGCCGAGGAAGATGCTTGTCTTCGAGACAGACTTCCACTTGGTCTCGAAGATCCTGCGGGCATGTGTTTGGGTCTCAGTTCCTCTCTCCGATCTACTGAAAGAGATTGAGGGTCCCTGCGGCGAGGTGATGATCCAGGGCTGACATCACTCAGTCGGCCTCTAGGAGTCTTGCCCTGGCTGAGGGAGCGTGGAGCCTGCAGCTTCCTCGGACCTTCAGGCCCAAGTGATCTGCCTCTCTCTGTGCGGGGTGTTCGGTGTACCTCTGCTGGACCCTGTGGTGGGCTAGGTTTCAGGATTGAAGTGGATTGTGGTGCAGGGCGCTCTCTGGAAGCACTACGGGCACGGATTTGAGGGGTTCTCAGGGCTGGAATCTGTGCTCCCGCTCCAGGACGCTCAATCATGTGTTTTCCTTCCTTGCGGTTCACCAGGAGGACCACTTCATCTCCATGAGCATGCCTTGTACCCAGAGAGAAGCGACCTCCTCCTGTGCTTCCTCCTCCACCTTTAGACGAGGCTGTGGAAGAGTCACTATCCCCTGATAGTCTGCGAGTCTGAAGAAGAGATTCCTTATTCCTGTTTGTAAGAGAAAAGAGAGAAAGATAAACATGGATTTTAGGATATATGAGGCATAAATCTCAAATAAACTACTGCCTGATATTTTTGACGTATTTTGCCACATACACATTACTGTTCAATAATTTAGTGCACCCAAAAATTAAAATTCTGTCATTAATTACTTTTCCTCATGTCGTTCCTATCCTGTAAGACCTTTGTTTATCTTCGGAACACAAATTAAGATATTTTTAATGAAATCTGAGGTTTCTGCTGCGGCGCATAGCCATTGTGGAGACGACACATCGTTTACATGAAGGAAAGCTCACACATGTTGTGATACTCTCTCCACAATGGCGGCGCGCAGTAGCAGACGGGATGAGGAGGAGAAGGATTGTTGAATAAAGTAATTTTCTTTGTGCATAAAAAGTATTCTCGTAGCTTTGTAAAATTATGGTTGTTCTTGCTACGTTTCTGAACCTGGGAACATTTCAGTTGTGTTGCTGTCTATGGAAGGTCAGAGAGCTCTCAGATTGAATCAAAAATATCTTAATTTCTGTTGTGTTTTCTGTTCTTAATTAAAAAAAAAGGTCTCTTACACTCATCAAGGCAGCATTTCTTTGATCGAAAATGCCATAAAAACAGTAATAATGCAAAAAAATTGCCAGTTTAACTAACCATTTTCTATTTTTAAATATTTTAAATTGTCGTTTTTGTCTTTGACTTTGAAGTATTCAATGCCACATGATCCTTTAGAAATCACAATGATATTCCAGTTTGGTGCCCAAACACCATCTGCTATTACTATCAATGTTGAAAATAGTTGCGTTTTTCAGAATTCTTTCATGAACAAAAAAGCAAAGAAAAAAAGAAAAGCATTTATTACAAATAATTTTTTGTGAAAGTATTTTCTGTCACTTTTAATCAATTTAATGCATCGATATTTCTTGGTAATTCTGGTTAGAATTAATAATTTTACGTCATACTTGTCACTTTTGACAACATGGATAATCTTTACCAAGCATGCAGGAAACTGTATGCGATGCTGTATCCTCAGGAGACATTTTTTGGGATTAAAGAAAACATCAAATAGGAATGGAAAGAGAGGGATTACTCATCCTCAGGCATTATCAAACGTGCACACAGACACACTTTCTTTACACACACTCTTGAAGTACTACACCAAGTTCTTAAGAATACAACTGGCATTGTAACTCTTTCTCCTTATGTATGCATATGAATAAAATCACTGCTTTAAAATCACTTCTCAAATGTAGAACTTCTAGATCCTATGATACACTTATGAAAAGTGAAAGTGCTACCCTATTCTGCCCTCATTTGACTTTATTCAAATGCACACTCTTATTTAGACAAGAAAGTGAAACACGCACACCCTGATGGCCCAGTTCTGTAATATGACCAGCATAAACCCTGCTCTGACCTTTTTTTGCAGTGACAGACCTGGGGGCTGAGATTATTCTAATCTTCAATAATCCAGCTTGACTCACCTGCATCTCTGGGAGTGCAAGTGTTAAAGTGTATTGCTCTGACGCTGGGCCTGCATCATTAGTCGGCCTAAGGAAACCACGGCACACAGCCAAGATAAACCAGCAAGCTGTTCATGGTCCAGTTATATAATGTCCTGGCAACACACTGACGTACAAGTACGCCATCTGATAGAAATAATGAGCACCTTTTGAAACCTTAGAATGTTTACGAGATATTTGTTTACTACACTAATTGTACAGTAATGCATAATGCAAAGTTTTATAGTCATGTTTAAACATTCATTTTCAGGCATTTGTAAAAAAAAAAAACACAAATAGATATAATTGTCCTTTTGATTTGGAAATACTGACTGAAAAATTATCCAAAACATGTTATGACTTGCATAATTAGGCAGAAAGAACACTATGTCTCCTTATAAAATTGTAATTCTTTTTTTCCAACACAAGAGGGAGTCACAAACTGGACAAGAAGAGGATTGATGTCCTGACAATGTCACCTGGGATTAGTTCAAATCTGCTTGCAATAATCTGTGTGTTTGTGTGTGTGTTTGTTTGTGTGCATACGCACTGTTGCCTTAAGATGCAGCTCAATGTGAAGGTACAGTGCACAAGCAAAGTGCTATAATTCGTGTTGAGTTAACTAGGTCAGTGTGAGCAAATGGCAGACACCCTGAGGGATCTATACAGACAAAACAACTGTACAAACACCCTGTCATGCATGTTCCCTAGTCATAACGCTTCAAGCTTCAATTCCTCCCGTACAGAATTGCACCCTTTATATATTCATGCACGCATATTCTGTGAATTATGTTTTTTTTTTTCTTTTTTTGTATTTTTTCTCTCTTTTCATTACTATTCATATTTATTTCTGTATGGAGAAGCTATTGGCTTTGGTTTAGCAAGAAAACAAACCCTTGTATTATTAATAAACAATCCATTATCAAACGTGCACTTTCTTTCAAAATCCTTCATATTTACAAAATGCTTGAATTGTTATAAGATCAGTCCTGTTTACACTTCTTACATCCTAAAAAAAATTTCTTTAAAATAAAAATGGGGTAACTTTCACATTCGCTTTCTCTTGTTGTCTTTGATTCCAGTGTGACTTTCGGGTGCTTTTCTGTTTTAGGTACTTTCCGAGGAGCTGTAAACACGCACACATGCACACTGCTTAACACCCAAACACACCTGCACTGACCTGAGAGGATTAAAGTGGCGTGGTTCTGATCTGTCTCGTGGTGGTCGAGGCAGCAGTGTCGTGGGTCGCCCTGTATTAGTCTCCATCTCCACAGGTACAGCTGCATGGTGCGACCTGCCAGGCCGTGATGGAGAGGAATGCGCTGTGGTGCCCAACACAGGGTCCAAAGTGCGCCTGTCAGGTGTTTTGTAGGGTGCCATGCCCTCATTGCGCCAGTGAGGTCCTGGGCTGGTAGAGCGGGAGGAGTGAGCGCTGGAGCTCTTACTGTGAGGACCCTGGCCGCTCGCTTTAGCCTGCTGATAGCGGTGAGCTGTTGAGGTCAAAGATAGGTGTCAGACAGCGCTTTAAATATTTAATATATAATATAATAATCTATTTAATATTTAAGAAAAATGATGATTAACTTCAACATCATAAATGTTTTTAAACCTAATACTTATGTAAAATGGCACCAAAATGGTATTTCATGTGTCTTGTACATAGTTTGAGGCCAGTAAGTTTTTTTTGTAAAGAAATGAATACATTTACTTAGAATGCATTAAGTCAAAAGTATTTACACATCAAAAGATATAGAATGTATAATGTGTCTGCCAAAATATTAAGCAGTACAACTGCTTTGAACATTGATAATAATAAGAAATGTTTCTTAATCAGACTATTTGAATGATTTCTGAAGACACTCAAAACTAAGGTAATGGCTAATGGCTAAAATATATAAAAATAGAAAACAAAATTTTTAAATTGTAATCATTTTTTTCCACACTTGCTGTTTTCACTGAATTTTTGATCGAATACATGCAGCCTTGGTCAGCAAAAGAGACATCTTTCAGTAACATTTAAAAACCTTACCGACCCCAAACTTTTGAACAGCAGTGTATATTTGTATATTTTCAATAAGTTGTATATATGTGACTCTGGACCACAAAACCAATAGGCAACAATACATTGTATGGGCAAAAGTATCGATTTTTGTTATAAGCCAAAAATCCTTAGGATATTAAGTAAAGATCATGTTCCATGAAGATATTTTGTACATTTCCTACTGTAAATATATCAAAAACAAATTTTAAATTAATACATTTAAAAGGCGATTTTCTCAATATTTATTTATTTTTGCACCCTCAGATTTCAGATTTTCAGAATTTTTCCCTATCATAACAAACCATACATCAAGGGAAACTTATTTATTCAGCTTTCAGATGATATTTGAATTTGAAAAAATTGAACCCTTATAACTGGTTTTGTGGTCCAGAGTTACATATATAGATTATGTATGAATATATGAAGTAAGACAGCTATTACAAATCTGTTGTAAATGCCTACAAACAGATTATATTACACTACTAGAGTTGAATACTGAAAGAACTAACCCCCATTAACCACAAAACACTAGAAACTTGTATAACTTGATTGTATGATACTATAAGAAAGTAAACAATCAGAAGTGAGAAACACATGTGGTACTGTTGAAAAAATTCCAAGAAGTCTGACAGCTCAGAGACAGGAAATGACACAAGTGGTGATCTTACAGAATGCGGCGCAGCGACAGGGGTCGTGTTTGTCGAGGTAATGCTCAAGTGTGTCCCAACCTCCACCCACGCGCACCATCACATGAGTCCGTAACACCTACACAGAGAGAGAGATGTTAACAGCTTTCACACACATTAACATGCACAACCCAAATAAAACACTCATCTAATGCATCAGTATGGCTGTCACATGCAGTAACATACACAAATTGTGTTAAAAACCTGAGAAAAACAGCTGAGAAAAGAATTTTCGAATGAATATTGATGATTGTAGCGCTTTAAATGTAAACAGCTGGTTAAAAGATCCAGACTGAAGAGTGATTGTTTAGTGGTAGACATGTATAGAAAAGTACAAAACAGAGTAGATTGAGTCTCAGAGCTTTGAAACAAAAACATCACAGTGTACACTTTAAAGGGATGATATAATTTGTTGTCATTGCAATGACAGAATTAGTAGAGGTTGGATCTGCACAGAACCGTACAAACATCAAATTGATCAATCTATTACTTTTTTAGATTTACAGAAATCTAATCTAAATCAAACCACACTCTGATATCCATACCAACATACCCACACAATTACAGCTGCATAATTTATCCAATTGACTCTATAATAGACTATAATATGCATAAGTAGAAAACCGGAATAAAGTGAGTATTTGCCAAACTTGAAAAAAATGGCACCATCTAGTAAAAAATTGAAAAATGAAAGCCTAACAAATATTGCGTAGTTAAATGGCCCTAAGATTAAAAATTGCAGTTTTAATAGGTTTCAATGAGGACATTTTAGTCTAAAAGGTCCTGAGAGGAACTACTTTTGTACCTAGTGTAAAATAGATTTATTAGAGGAAATGAGGGTAAAATATTAAAATTCCAATAAAAATACACACCTGTGCCAAATTTTACGCAGTTGGCATTAACACAGGCAAAATGAAAAGAAAAAAAAACTGAAAAGGACAAAAATGTCCAAAAGTTTGCACAAGGGTTAAGACTGTTTAGGTTTTTTGGCGATTGAAAAAAAAGTGTGTGAATGGATTTTTATCATTGTGTCCACACACTGCTAGGACACATTTATATGCAAACGCATGTAAAAGTGAATTTTGCATCCGATGTCCCTTGAACTCCATAAACATGCCTCAGGTCCCTCCTTCATTGCAAGTCTATGGAATTTTTTTACCTATTTAATAACTCACAAGAAATATCTCTTCAGGCGAACTGTAAAGTATGAGCTATTATTCATTCCTGTAGAACAAGCAGTAGGGCTAGTTTGTTTAAATCCCTCACCCTCAGTATGGGCAATAATAATAGTGATGCTTATCTTCAAACACCACTAATAATACAAGTGGAACAACATGACAGTCAGCTGATTATTATAAGCTCAAGCCCTTGTGTCATATAACGCTATATAACAGAGCTGAGCTGCCTACCAACAATTCCTTCATCTACCTCCCTGCTGCCTTCATCCGCCTTCATTATCATGACAACACACAATGACAGAGCTGGAGAGAGAACAAAAAGACATCACGCACCGACACGCACTCTCTTTTGTTCAACCCCCTCTCAGATAGTATTCGGAGAAAATGCAATGGAGGAGATTTAGCATAGAAACAACCCTCCTTTTGCTCCAAACGTGTTTCTTCAGCTATTCTCTGATGAACAGAGAGGAACGCAGGATAAGAGACCACTATTGATTGCTTTATCAAAAACGCTCAGTCAGGAAAACGCTCTCTTTCACATTTTCACTGTTGTTGATCGTGTACTTCGAACCTGTTGCAACAAAGCTCTTTATAGTTTTAGCATTGCTAAACTCCATCTGCTGAGCACATGGTAAGGAATAACCATGTGATGAGTGTCTGTGTGCTGTTGCCATGAAAAGAGAGCACATCTGCTGGCTGGCACAATGCCCACCTGCACAAACTTACACAAGGTCTAATTTTTACAAAGACTGAAACACTTACACATACAAGCTAAACCGTACACTCAACTATATCTAGGGCTGTAATTCTTCTACACATTTCTATGCTTGTTTTGGAAGTCTTTTCTACATTAAGATGACAGATAATAGCCATACACAAAATAATTAATGTAAATTCTATTAATCCGCACTATTAATCGTAATCACAATATAAATAAAAATAATGGTAGGCATGTTAATTTAACTAATTTAGTTGAATTCTGACAACAACGCAATACAAATGAACCCGAACATGAAGCGTATTTAAATTCTGCAATGAAGAATTTTCCTATTGTTGGTTACATTCAAGCATGAAGCATCACCAAAACACAATGTTCCACAAGACAGCAGTCAGCCTACACCCAGCTGCTAATACAACGCACCTCGCCAAACCACACTTTCTAAAAGAATCAGTAAGGAGCTGTTCACATGGGACATCTAAAAAAATCTGGACAGAGTGGATCAGCATGCAGGGGTCTCGAGAAATCTAAACTATTTGTAACTACTAAGTCTTAAACAGTTCGGCCAGTGTGATTGCAAATGAAGTGTCCTACAACTTGTTTTATAATGGCACCTGAAAATAGGAATAAATTACAATTTAAAAATATACAGTTGAGGTCAAAGGTTTACATACACCTTGCAGTACGGACCTGAATAAGATATTTCACATAAAAGATGTTTACATATACTCCACAAGAGAAAATAATAGTTGAATTTATAAAAATGACCCCGTTCAAAGGTTTACATACACTTGATTCTTACCACTGTGTTGTTAACTGAATGATCCACAACTGAGGGACTAATATGCAACTATTACAGAAGGTTCAAACGATCTGATGATTCAGAAGGAAACACAATGTATTAAGAGGGGTGAAAACTTTTAAAATTTGAAGATCAGAGTAAATGTAACTTATTTTGTCTTCTGGAAAACAAGTATCTTTTGTAGCTACTAAAGGGCAGGACTAAATGAAAAAATAGGATATTTAGGCAAAATAAGAGAAGTGTACACATCTTTATTCTGTTCAAAAGTTTACACCCCTGGCTCTTAATGCATCATTTTTCTTTCTGGAGCATCAGTAAGCATTTGAACCTTCTTTAATAGTTGCATATGAGTCCCTCAGTTGTCTTCAGTGTGAAAAGATGGATCTTAAAATCATTTAGTCATGGTTGGAAGGGGTTCGAATACACAAAAATGGTGAAAAAACGATTTCTAAGACCTGAAGGATTTTTCTGAACAACAGCGGGCAGTTTAATTGTTTAGGACAAACAAGGAACTCATGAACAACTATTACTTAAAAAAAAAAAAAACAGCTGTGGATCATTTAAGTAACAACACAGTATTTAGAATCAAGTGTATGTAAACTTTTGAGCGGGGTCATTTGTATAAATTCAACAATTATTTTCTCTTGTGGACTATATGTAAAAGTCTTTGATGTGAAATATCTTATTCAGGTTAGGTTAATTTTGTATGATCCCTATTATTTTGGTAAAAAAAATAACATTTTGCAGATTCTGCAAGGTGTATGTAAACTTTTGACCTCAACTGTATTAAAATATAACAGAAGCTATATTTCTCAGTATTACATAACTGACTTCTTTAAACTTTTACATGGTACAATGGCTTTGAATCATCATCTGAGGGATTTTCTCTGCAAACATTGTTATGTGTGACTATTTTTAACATGTAGTTCACTGCAAGTACGTATTTACATAAATATGACTGCAGGTAGATTTGTTATTACACTAGGCTTTAATGTAACAATTGACTTTTATTGCACCTCTACGCCAGCCAATGGGAGTGCTGCACTCTGGCCGTTAACTCATCTGCCCTTTAAAAACCACTTGGGATTCAGTCCCTGAATCACCATGGAAACAGGCGGAAACATGCTGAAACGTCTCAGGTTACGTATGTAACCCTAGTTCCCTGAGAATAGGGAACGAGACACTGCGTCCTCTAGAGGGCGCTTTTGGGGAACGCTGCAGCGTGCCTCGAGTCTGAAGAATGCATAGAAAAACTACATGAAATGGCCGGCGCCAGCGTATGACGTCACCGCGGCGCGTCAGTCGCTGCCGTTGCGTCACTACCGGGCGACCATAACATAAAGAGGCGCCCGTGCAACACAATACATCTTCAAAGTCTGAAGCTTTATCGTCCGAAGCATGGCGAAGAAGCCTAGAGGACGCAGTGTCTCGTTCCCTATTCTCAGGGAACTAGGGTTACATACGTAACCTGAGACGTTCCCTTCCGAAGGGAACTCTCACTGCGTCCTCTAGAGGGCGCTTTTGGGGAACGGTATACCAACACTGCCATGCTGAGGGGAGTGCATGCTAAGCCAGCGAGCACTAAGCAACAATTCTGAGAGGAATTGCCCCTACTAGGACGTGGTGACGGCTGTCAAAACGTTACCCCTCCCGGCCAGAGGCCTGACCTGTTACCCACTTACCAGACTGGGTAGAACCCAGGGCACAGCTCAGGCTTGGAATTATAGTAATTCCTTCTGAGGGAAACGGCTAAGCTTCGATGGAAACTTAGACTTGTCAGAACCAGAAACTACCGCAACATAGGGCCTAGTTCCCTCAGGAACTGGCTCCCATATGAGGGCAGAAACCTGTCCTGGGTCCGTTCAAAGGGCCACTAGTAGTGGCGCGCCCTAATAGTGGATGGTCAGCAGACATCAGCTAAGATATCAAAGGAGTCGAACCCAGGGAACCGGGGTTGTGAGCCGACTCCAATAGATGGGAACAAGGCAAAACGTGTGACCCATACCAAAAAGGGATTTAAAAGAGGAACCCAAACTTGGTGGGAACCTACCAACACGTGGATTTTATAGAAGTGCCCCAGGTGTGTGTGCACTTACCACACTTGTGGTTTTAACTGGAAGACGCCCAGGCATAGCGTGGGACGCTTACCGACATGATCGGATTTAAGGAGAGTGTTTTCCCAGAGGGTTTCACTATCAGCTCCATGCCGTCTGAAGAGACGGAAAGGGGATAACCCTGAAGGTGAGGGGATTGCCACACTAACCCTCCCCTGGACAGAAGCTCGCAAGCTATCTGTCAACAGAGAAGAACATGGAGCTGAGACCATCCTGCAATAGTGGACGACAGTGGAGGACAAAAATCCTGACCCTGATCCACAGGGAGAATCGCTTCTCCAGAAGGGGGCACTGCTGTCTTTTTAGGGAACCCTTAATGAAAAGGGGAAGCGTGCACAGCCCGGTCCACGCGACCTGTATGAAGGTCTGGCAATCTCACGAAGGTGGGTTGGCGCTCATAGAAGACCCTTCCCAGAAGGGGAGCTGCACAACCGAACAGGAGCGAATGCTCTCACTGTTACCCTTCATAGAGGGGAGCATACATCCAGAATAAAGGCTGGAGAGTAGAAACCTGAAGCATGAAGGTCAAGCTCCTACCCTGGGAAACAGGGAGGAGAACTTGGCCACCAAGGAGTGGTGCTCTTATAAGTGAACCCTGGAAAGGGGGCACGCCAACATCCTTGTAGCAGGTCCATAACTCTCAAAGGTCTGTCCCTGGTAGATTCCTACCCTCAGGAGGGAGGAAGCATTCAGTCCTGGGAAGTTGCTCTGAAGGAAACCCTGAATTAGGGGAGCTCAGGTCCGTTCCAGCAATCCTGCGCACAGGGAGGAACGTGAGCTCTTAACCTTAACAAACCCATTCCTCAGAAGGGGGAGCACTCAGTCCTGGGAAGTTGCTCTGAAGGAAACCCTGGATTAGGGGAGCTCAGGTCCGTTCCAGCAATCCTGCGCACAGGGAGGAACGTGAGCTCTTAACCTTAACAAACCCATTCCTCAGAAAGGGGAGCACTGTTTGCCTTGAAAGTTTCTGGGAAGCTCCGAAATGAATAAGGGCAGCTTCCTAGTTCAGACACTTCGTAAACCTTTCCTCAGAAAGGGAAGTGGAACTAGGCCTGGGGAGCGAGAATCGATCCTAAAGTGACGGCTTTCTAAGGTGTTAAACACCGAAGGATGCTCAAACCCTCTGTAGGGGAGACATTCGACAGCCTGGGTGTAGATCCTACATCAAGTGCTGCTTCAGCCCTCAGGCTTAGAATGAGGCGACTTGGAGAGAGTCTCAAAGTAGCGCTCAGATAAAAACCCCTTTCCTCAGAAAGGGGAGCGCACACCGAGAATCAAGACCCCAGCTGGAAAGCGTGTCACCAGGTGGTGCTCAAATAAAAAGCCTTTTCCGCAGAAAAGGGAGCAACCAAACCTGCTCCGAGTCCGCAGCGAGCACTCCGGACTGCTGGTACTCCTATGTAAGTGAACACCTGTCTCAACAGGTGTAGACACTCAGTTTCCATAGAAACCGTATTTAGGAGAGGACACGAAGCGGATCCTCGCACGCAGGCCGTCTGCAACAGAGTTAAACATACTAGTGCAATCTTAAATATAAATATCTTAAGATGCTTACCTAGGGAGAAAGGAAAAATTTCCTTTTGCTCGTTTAACCACTGAAGGGAGAAGCCCGATTGTGCTGGAACGAGTGTTGTGTAGACGGACACCACCATACAACCGGAAGGGAGGGGTGCTCCGTTGAGATGTTTCCACATTCCTTTTCTGAGGGAAAAACACAACACGCAACCCAAACCCTGCAGGCAACACGCCTATCCAGCCATAAGGGGGGCGTAACTAGGGAGTTATGCTCCTGTCTCAACAGGACATAAGTCTACACTAGGCCTGCAAAGGACAGCATAAGCATACCAAGGGCAAACCTAAGAAAAACTTAGGGAGCTTACCTTGAAGAGGACAGAGGTCCTATGTGTAATATATGCTGTAAGGGTTGATTTACCGCACAGCCTGTGGAGTGGAGAGGGCAAACACTGCCGTAACCTTAATCCATAGGATCAGAGGGGGCGTCTGCCGTAGACTCGTCGTATTTCTTCTGTGAATAGAGAAAAACATACACAGGTCTGAGACAGTATGAAGTTCCTTCACGTAAAAAATGGATCATACTCACCCATTTAAAAGCATCCTGTTTCATAGAAAGAGGCGGGGTTTTTTTTTTTTTTTTTCAGAGACCGCCTGATTCCAGACCGTCCGAAAATTAGGGTTCTATACAGGTAGAACCCCCAAAGGACATCATGGGTCCGGGGAGTGCAGGAAGCTTAAATGGAGACAGGGGAATTAATATGGCGACCCGACTGGACCGAGGGAAGGAGAGGTATTACTCTGACCCCTGCGAGAATTTTGTCTCGCTTGGATGACTTCCCTGAAATCCTGTCTGTCACCTCTCGATCCGCGTCGCCTCCTAGACCTGCTCGCAGGCGGGGGAGGAGCGCGGGATGCAACACTAGCCTTCTGCACCTACCTCCGTTCCTCAGAAGGAGGCGGAGCAGGACCCCTGTGGTGTTCGGGCTAATACCTGGACCTTCGAGGGATAAAGGATTTTTCAGCAGATCGGCTGGGTAGGCTTGGAGCACTGCCATGGTGTGCAGTGCACCCACCGCCTGACCTGCTGCTGCATACGCTCTGCCGTTCAGCAGGGCCGGAGAAGGCAGAGAGGGAGTCTTGAGAGAGAAAGCCCGCCCTGTGGAGAGATAGCATCTCTTCCACAAGGGGCGTCCTCTCATAGCCGTGGTCGCGCAAACCCTCGATACTAGCATAGTTCGCAATGGACGAACTATGAATGCGCGCCGCGTACGGCTTTTTCCAGACCCTCTCGATTTCAGTATGAAGATCGGGAAGGAATGGGAGACTCACCAGAGCTGGATGGTTATGGCCTGAAAAGATATCGCTCGTCAAGGCGACCCCGCGGCGCTATCTTTCTAGCCCGCTTCCACAGCAGGACAAGCCTGGCCGTGGTGCGGTCCATAACCTCTGGCAGCTCTTCGTATGCAGGGCAGGAAGGTAGAGAGGATTCAGCCTCAGCGTCTTCATCCATCTCTAGCATTTCCTGCTCTTCTTGGGTGGAACCCAAAAGAGCACTTGCTCCTGGATCTGATGACGTCAGCGATAACGCACCATCATCAGCTAGGAGCCTGTCGTCGTCTCCGGCTGGCGAGAGAGAGAGACCCCTCTCAAGATCGTCAGCCAGTTCCACTTGCGAGCCCCACGAGCTCAGTTTCCTCCGTGCCTCGGCAACGGCAGGACCCGAACCGCGAGGGGCAAGTGGACGCTCATCTTTCCTCAGAAAGAGAGACAGACGAGACCGGAGCTTCTTCATAGAGAAGCGCTCATAATGTATACACAATGCCCCCTCAAGGACATCGCGTGTGTGCTCTTAGCCCAAACAGAATATCGCAAAGATCATGTGTGTCATCAGGTGTCAAATAACGCGGACACGGATGAACACACCGTTTAAACGACTTGCTAGTGCTTGCCATGATAGTAGTTCAAAGAAAGGATTCTTACCGTTTCTTCCCATGCACATCCAAACCGGGAAAGCTGAAGACAGCGAAGATGTATTGTGTTGCACGGGCGCCTCTTTATGTTATGGTCGCCCGGTAGTGACGCAACGGCAGCGACTGACGCGCCGCGGTGACGTCATACGCTGGCGCCGGCCATTTCATGTAGTTTTTCTATGCATTCTTCAGACTCGAGGCACGCTGCAGCGTTCCCCAAAAGCGCCCTCTAGAGGACGCAGTGAGAGTTCCCTTCGGAAGGGAACCATAATTATAATAAACAGTAAACAAAGCGAATGTTCTTTTGTGCCAAGGTCTTCATCTCCAGGGATTTCATCAATTTTCTTTCAGCTTACCAATGTCAAAATGAGCACTGAGCTTCTAAAACAAGGTGACTGTTCAGAGGATGACAGATGACGTTTTCTTTGTTTTTCACCTTCTGTCTTCCTCACTGATGTCAAGAAAAGGAAACTGAGCTGGGCATGTGAATGGCCTCTGCTTCACCTCATACTGTGCTGCTAGTGTTAATTTGTGCTGGTGAGGGATGATGGCTCTATGTATAATTATAGTCTCAGTAAATAAAAGGGTTCATTCTAACAGCACCAACTAAGTTGCACGTGTCTTGTAAAAAAAACATGCAGACACATATTTAGCACAGGGAAAAAACATCAGGCACAGGAAAAACTGAGCAGATCAAAACAGATGAAGACAGAAAAAGAAAAGGATATAGGGTTGCAGTTACAGCATCTGTGCAAAGGAGAACGAGGCTAAATTAAGTTAAATTAATTCAGCCCTGCTGCACTGGAGGAGGATAAAATAACCTCTAAAATTTCCTCCAGCTGAGAGTGAAAATCTGTAGACCCAACACCGAATTAAAGAGACACAGATGCAGGCATAAAGCGCTTGTAAATACCCATACACCAACCCACACACACATCCAGAGAGTTTGGTAGAGGACAGGAAATGACATCAGTCTCCATTTCTGTCTGCAGTATGAATGGGTGTGGGTGCTTTTAGATGAAGTTGGATAACAGGCTAAGTCTTGAAAAGGTCAGCCTGGCAACTGTGTAAACACCATTCAAACCTCGGGATAACTTATTATGGAGCTATAATTATTATAGTTTGGCCTCTATTCTGGGAATGTCGAAGATTCCAATGATACAGCAGCGCAGATTTAAAGTAAATAACAGAATCGATGGCTTGATGTCTGTGGGTGTGACACCAGCATTTGTACTCAAACTTTGTAATGAAAGAAAGTGAGGTGTATCATTCTGTGCCACTTGCGTCAGCAAATAAAATCGCGAAAATAACATTTGTTTGCAAACTGACTGGCACTGGTTAAGTAAACCTACATGTGGCTCAACTTATAGCAAATTTTGCATTATTTTGATCTACTTGCAAGAAAAAAGACACTTCAGCTCAGAATTGTTTCAATCCTTTTTTAGGAAAAAAAAGACAGACAGAATAGACAGGTGAAAAAAAACCTGGTGAGTCAATTAAATACGTACCCTGATAAAGATGAGCGAGCTGGAGTCTCCAACTTTGTACTTCCCTTCAGAGACTTTGGTCATAGGAAACTGTGATGGACAGGAGCACTGGCCCAGAATCTCCCGAACCTACAAAACACAATAAAAAATCTTACTAAACAAATATCATACAATATGTAGACAATCATGGTTAAAAGTTTGCAATATTGAAACAAACAATCCTTTCATCACATAACAATTGGACAAAATATTATTTTTATCAATGCCAGTAGTGTAATGGTATATCCTGCCATATATAAGGAGGCCAATACTATAGTTTGAAGCTTGCAAATATATTAGAAAGAGTATATATATATATATATTTTTTTTTTTTTTTTGTATATATCTTATGCTATATATGCTCATCAAGGATGCATTTATTTAAAAAAACTGTAATATTGTGAAATGTTATTACAATATAAAATAATGGTTTTGATTTTAATATTCTTTAAAATATATTTTATTTCTGTGATGCAAAGCTGAATTTTTATCATCCATTGCTCCATTCTTAAGTGATCCTTAGGAAATCATTGTAATATGCTTATATATTATTAGAATTATGAATATTGGCAACAATTGTGCTGCCAAATATTTTTTTCGAATCTGTGATTTTTTTTTTTCAGGATTTTGTTAGAAATAAAAAAAGCTAAAAAGAACAGAATTTATTAATATTAATATAAATCTTTTCTAATGTAAGTCTTTGATATCACTTTTTTTTATCAATTTAACACATTGTTGCTAAATTAAAACATTAATTTTGTTCCGAAAATATAAAGAATAAAAATGTACTGACCCCAAACTTTGAATGGGAGTGCATATTGTTAAAAAAGATTTCTATTTTAAATAAATGCTTTTTTATTTATCAAAGAATCCTGAAAACAGTATCACAGGTTAAAAAAATATTACACAGCACAACTGTTTCCAGCACTGATAATAAATCAGCATATTACAATGATTTTTGAAGGATCATGTGAAAGTGAATACTGAAAATTCAACTTTGATCACATTTTAATGTACATTAAAATAGAAAAACCTTATTTTACATGGTAATAATATTATCATATAATCTAAAAGGGAAAAAAGGACTAAAAATTAACATAGTATTACTAAAGGATTTATGGGCATTAAAAGACGAAAAAAATACAATTGTTCAGTTACTGTTCACCACCACATCAGTCAGGAAATTATATGTAATGTTGTATTCTTATTTACCCTCACTTCTATTGCTTATAATACAAAAAAAATATTAAAAAATATTTAAAAAATTTATAATCTATAATTATAATTATATTTAAATTTTAGTTTATACTCGTGTATGTATCTCTTCCATATAGGAGGTGAGCTGAGATCTATTCACAAACATGGAGTCATTTAGTATTCAGTTTTTTACTGCCTCACTGCAGACTATAAAAGACATTTATTCACACTGAGACAAACGTTCCACTGAATGTCCAGCAGCACCTGAACAGAAGCAGTTTCCTGTGAGAAACACTGAGTCACATCCCTTACCTCACTTCAACTCAACTGTGCGTTAGAGAGTGAAGGACGCTGGGAGCATGTGTAAGCATGTGAACGGATAGAATGTAACGTATATGTGATGCATCATAGAACGCTCCATTATTGACTTCTGAGCTCCTGAGATGATTGACTCACCTAAAGAGCCAGACCTTTCTAATTCCTGTCACACCTTAATTGAATCACTCCCTAGGGAAAACAAATAGTTTCTCTTGCTTTATCTCTCTCTCACTCTCTCTAAACCACAAATAGTGAAACAAAGAGCCATTACCTAAAGTTGCGTCATTTCCTGATGAGATCTGGGACTTGCCCAATGATTAACACAAAGGCACATGCCGCATACACATAAAACATTACTGCTGATGTGAAAGAGAGTGACGTAACAGTATGGAAGCATGCATGTGTTTTGATTCAAAGTGGTCAGTCTGGTCAAAAGTGCTGTACTGGGTGGGGTGAGCATGGACTTGCGCAGGCTCTCATTCTTCTGTTCTGTTTACGGTCTTTGAAAAGACTTTCCTAAATGAGTGTGGCACCATGACAGCAAACAGGGCAAAAGTCCAGAAGATCAATCAAGATCAGACAACAGAGCAGCAATGTTAAGAGTTGAAACTCGTACTGCAAGACAAAATGTCCACTTCGAAAAGGATGAATAAGACAGACAGTTTTTCAGCAAAAAAGTAACAATTATCACAAATTAAATTCCAATGTGTGTGGGTTTGGATCTCATAAAGATTATGAGAAAATGCTAAGGACTTTCCTTAGCATTTTTTTATAAAGGACTTCAGTCAGAGATCTCGCTTAAAAAAAAAAATTAAACAGAAAAAAAAAAAGATTTGTGAAACCGCTCTGAAGTCCATTCGGAGTGTGAATCAATTAATTTGCGGAATGATCAAGAACCCGCTCTGACTGATCAAATGATTGGCAAACCATCATTTCAGATTAGGACTCGATTCAGTTCACGGAATGAATCTTGCTCTGAAGTTTCAATCTAAATCAAATGATTCGCAAACCACCATTTCAAATCAGCACCATTTTCAGATTCGGAATACGAAGTTTCCGATCTAAGTCAAATGATTTGCGAACCTGCTCCGAAGTCCTGATCTAAATTAAATGATTTGCGATATGCACTCTGAAGGTCCAATCTAAATCAAATGATTTGAAATACACGCTCTGAAGTCCCGATCCGAATCAAATGATTTGCAATACCTGGCTTAAGGTTCCGATGTAAATCAATTGATTTATGATACGCGCTCTGAAGTCCTGATCTGAATTAAATGATTCACAAACCATCATTTCAGATCAGGACTCGGAGCCTGGATCACAAATCATTCAATTCACAGAATGATTCAAGAACTTGCTCTGAAGTTCCAATCTAAATCAAATGATCCGCGATTTGAGCTCTGAAGTCCCGATCTGAATCAAATGATTTGTGATACACATCTTGAGGTTCCGACCTAAATCAATTGATTCGAGATATGCAAAATTCCGATCTAAGTCAAATAATTCACGAACCATCATTTCAGATCAAGACTCGAAGCACGGATCGCAAATCATTCAATTCACGGCATGATTCAAGTACTTGCTCTGAAGTTCCAATCTAAATGGAATGATTCGCAATACGCACTTTGAAGTCACGATCTGAATCAAATGATTTGCAATACATGACTTCAGGTTCCGATCTAAATCAAATGATTTGCGATAGACGCGCTGAAGTCCCGATCTGAATCAAATGATTTGCGATAGATGCGCTGAAGTCCCGATCTGAATCAATTGATTCGTGATACGCATAGTTCCGATCTAAGTCAAATGATTTGCAAACCTGCTCCGAAATCCTGATCTAAATTAAATGATTCGCGATATGCACTCTGAAGGTCCAATCTAAATCAAATGATTTGAAATACACGCTCTGAAGTCCCGATCCGAATCAAATGATTTGCAATACCTGGCTTAAGGTTCCGATGTAAATCAATTGATTTATGATACACGCTCTGAAGTCCTGATCTGAATTAAATGATTCACAAACCATCATTTCAGATCAGGACTCGGAGCCTGGATCACAAATCATTCAATTCACAGAATGATTCAAGAACTTGCTCTGAAGTTCCAATCTAAATCAAATGATCCGCGATTTGAGCTCTGAAGTCCCGATCTGAATCAAATGATTTGTGATACACATCTTGAGGTTCCGACCTAAATCAATTGATTCGAGATATGCAAAATTCCGATCTAAGTCAAATAATTCACGAACCATCATTTCAGATCAAGACTCGAAGCACGGATCGCAAATCATTCAATTCACGGCATGATTCAAGAACTTGCTCTGAGGTTCCAATCTAAATGGAATGATTCGCAATACGCACTTTGAAGTCACGATCTGAATCAAATGATTTGCAATACATGACTTCAGGTTCCGATCTAAATCAAATGATTTGCGATACGCAAAGTTCCAATCTAAGTTAAATGAATTGCGAACCCACTCCGAAGACCTGATCTAAATTAAATGATTCGTGATACGCAATTTGAAGTTCCCATCTAAATCAAATGATTCGTGATACACGCTCCTAAGTCCAGATCTGAATTAAATGATTTGCAATACACGATTTGAGGTTCCGATCTAAGTCAATTGATTTGCAAACCCGTTCTGAAGTTGTGATCTAAATCGAATTATTTGCGATATGCACTCTGAAGTCCTGATCTGAATCAAATGGTATATGAACCATCATTTCAGAGCAGGACTTTGAGCGCAGAACACGAAACATTCAATTCGCAAAATGATTCAAGAACCCACTCTGAAGTTCCAATCTAAATCAAATGATTCACGACACGCAAAGCTCCGATCTAAGTCAAATGATTTGCGAACCTGCTCCGAAGTCCTGAGCACTTCGAAACAGTGAATCATGTTGAGATGCAATGGTTTTTAAATGAATGGCTCTTTTAATTTGATCTGGTTTTTGCTAGTGAATCGCTTGAAATTAAAAGAAATCTGAATCTGACGCTTTCAGCTTAAATCACTCACTCAGTTGATTTGGTTCATCTGTTCCTCTTTTTGCATCTTTAGCCATGTTTAAACAACATTGTCAGTACTGGTTTAGCTTGATAGGGGTGACATTAACTGAAATAGGCAAAAAAAAAAGTATGATTTTTTTTTAATTGCGTGAAAAGATATGTGCTTATTTAAAAAAAATCTAACACTTATTTCATAGATCTATTGTCTTTTAAAGCAACACTAAGTACACTAACTACAGGTTAGAAGCGGAATTGACCATTACCGCTGTCGTAAATAATTTAGCCTACCGTCGTGTCACATGCACGTTATTAGTTTGAAAGGCTATCCAGGACCAGCTTTGGAAATAACGATGTCCAGTGACAAGGTAGAGTATGTTGTATGACTTTATAAAAGTATGAAAACCTTTTGTGAAGCCTGCTGTGAATCAAGTCGCATTTGTAGTCTCATTTGAACTACAAAACCACGACCCGACGACCCAAACTTACATAGTGCTGTTATGGCTGATAGAAGGTCGCAAAGCGAATACGAAAGTGCCGTTTCACCCTGTTATGAGTTGATGAACCACTGACATGAGTTCGGAAACATTATTTTAAGGTAAAAAAAGTTACTTAGTGGTGCTTTAATAATTCAAGCATTTTTCAAGTACCTCTTCAGGAAAATTGCTATTTTCAAGGGTTTTCCAGGCCTTAAATTTCAAAAAGTCAAATTCAAGTACTTCAAGCACTTTGTATGAACCCTATATTTACATTCTGTTTTTGACAAGATTCACCTGCATATATTTTAAAATGTTATTTTCTTCTGTTACAAGTGTGGGAAAAGTTAGACTGTACACTTTGCTGTTCCATTGGACTGCTTGCGCAAACACATGGGAAACTCATCCTTATTTCCTACACAGACAAATTTCCAGAGATGAGAGACAGGAGACAGCAGACTTCTGCTGGCATGATTGAGAAGATTTATTGCCGCACACAGTCAGTGAGACTTGATTGACTGTAGTTGAATTCAGAGGCTCTAGAATTGTCCATGATTAATTTTCCACATTATTGGTCTGTTTGGAAGATTAGAGGGTTAAAGTTGGAATATTCTATAATTAGACCCAACTTCATGTCTATTTAGGCAGCATGTGTCTGACAGTTACCACAGAACCAGAAAGAGCTGTAATACAGACTCTCTGCTGTTCTCTCTGAAGTAATAAGGCACTTTCTTTTAGTATTTTGCCTCTCTAATGCTTCACTCTTTTGTCTAGACATCTGTTCTGGAAAGTCGGTAAGCAGTGACCACCTTAAAGATGCTGTTTCCCCACTCATGGTCTTTATGGTTTCTTTCCATTACATCATAGCTATACCACAAACAAATGACGTGACAAAACCAAAATGCTTCCATTAAAGTGATCAACACTGCATACAAGTGTTCTTACTCATTTTAAATGTGAAAAGGTTAGCCAATCGTAACAGAAACATTCACATATACAAATCTTAATGCTACAACAGCAAAAACAGCCAATTACAATAAAATCTCACACAAGCAGTATGTGAGCAAAGCAAACTCACTGTACTTTCGCAAAATGTGTGCTCTGTGCAGAAAAACGATGAGTGTTTCTTTTAGCAACAGCTATGAATTTTTAAATAGCTGTCGGATGTCGGCCACTGAGAATTACTAGAAACTTGATCGATATAAAATTATAAATGGACATCAGGGAAAACAATTAAATGCTTCAGAAGTATACAGTATAGAGCCTTAATGCTCATTGCAAATTTTAAAGTCTCCATCCATTAAACTGAATGAGAATGAAGTTTACACAGCTCCGTCATTCAGTGTAGCAGAACCAGAGCAGGCAGACTCCCTGTAACGTTCACACAGTATTTCTTTGTTGATTATAGCTGAGAAACCACCCTTAACAAATGGTAGACATGGAGACGTTATTTAAATGTCTGTCTCTTCGGTAATGCCTACTGTCAGGAGCATATACTGTATGCAAACAGATCAGACAATGAGATGTATCTGTGATGGACTCAGCTCAGAGAATGGGAAAATGCTGGTTCTGTACTGCCCTGGAAACAGCGATAAGAGACAAGAGTTATCAGAGCTCTCCCTGTGTTACGGATGCAGGCATCTCCTGGGAAAAACATACTGGCAGACAGAAAGAGATGAACACCTGATGGGGGGGAGGGAGCTAGACGGCAGGAGAGGAGACGCCTGCTGGGAGCGAATAAATATGATAATGAACAGGGCTGACAAATTTGACACATTAACTTCTGCGACAAATTAAATTAGCACTGTTAAAGTTATTTAGCACAGTTTAGATATTTACCCAATCTGACATTAAATCTCATCTCATTCTGTTTAGTGTGATTTCTAAAAGACAAGTCAACGTCCATGTTTACAACACACACAAACAACAGCGCCGTTGAAATGGCAAGTTCTGTCATGAAACTCTAAATGGCGCAGGTTGATGGGTCCTTAGTGCAAACTTATTATATTCGTAGCGTTAAACAACTTGGGACAAGCTGACAGGTTCATGTTGTATGCGCAGCCAATGAGCTTGCTGCTTTACATTTAAATGGCTGGTTAGCATTCACTAGATCATTATGCAATGCACTTTTAGAGTTTCTCTGAAACCCTCTACCTCCCCAGCTCCACCTGTATAGATAGTATAAAATACTTACAGCACCGTATCTACGTATGTATTAGTGGTAACCAGTTCCTGTACTTGCTGTTTTTAAAATGTCTTATGATGCATTTATTTGATCCAAAGTACAGCAAAAACAGTAACATTTGGAAATATTTTTACTATTTAAAATAACTGTTTTCTATTTGAATATATTTTAAAATGTAATTTATTCATCCCTGTGATCAAAGCTACATTTTCAGCATCATTACTCCAGGCTTCAGTGCCACATGATCCTTAAGAAATCAGCTGCTGATTTGCTGTTTAAAAAACATTAAGAAAAGAAATGATAGAAATGAACTTTTATATAACATTTATAATGTTACAAAATATTTATATTTCAGATAAATGCTGTTCTTCTGAACTTTTGACTGGTAGTGTATTATATATAAATATATATTTAAGTTTTTGTCTGGTTCAATTACATATGATTCACAATGTCTTTAGAAATCATCATACTTGCACAATATTAATTTTATTCTGTAAATTATTCTGTTTGCCAGTAAGCAATTGAAATTGCTAAAAAAAATTGAAAAACAATCAATGGGCAATCATTAGTGTACAGTACTTTAAACTAATTTAAAATAAATTTATCTGTCAAATAACAATAATTGCTTACTTATTCAATTTTTTTTTCAATTCAAAATAAAGGTGTCAGACATTTGCCACCCTACCGTAAATTTCTGCCAATTAAAAGATTAAATTAATCACACTGATACCAAAAAATAGATCACAATTAATCATTTAAATTGAATGGCAATGCTACTAATGAATAAATTCTGAATGAACGCTAAAAGAAAGGTTGTTTTAAAGACATTCCACATGAACTCTACTTGCACTTTCAGACCTCATCTTTGTTGTGTTTTTGGTTCCCGAATGCTGTTATCTGTACTGCTTTTTTGCCTGAGCATATGTCTGGAGGGAAAACTCTCTGTTTATCACCCTGCTTCCTTTACAACCGACACAGCAGCACTAAGGGACTGCGAGAGCCAGCATCAAAGACACAGCACCGGGTGCGGTCAGCCTGGAGATGCAGACTAGGAAATGGAGCATCTGAGAGATAGTGAGCTGTATCTGGGTCTCTGATAACTGCAGGCTACCTGATACACACACACACACACACACACACACACACTCACACATGCTTAGACAGAGGTGATATGCAGAAGGCCAGATGGGTAAAAAGCAAAGGACCCTTCCGGGTTAGATACAGAAAGGCCATGGGGGTGGATTGTTTTGGAATAGCCGATTCGTTTCTCAGTAATCGCGTGACTGAATGTCTCAGACTTACAAAACCAGCCCAATAAATTGTGGTAACTGTTATATTTTGACAATCCATGTGTTCCATGGCAAACTGTTGCAAGGGCAGGTGTTAATTGTACTGAATAATGACAATATTTAAACAGTATGGTATTGTTTGAGTAGAGTCTGAAAAAAAACCTCCCTCGCAGAAAAACGTTTGTTGTTTCAGTTGTGCAAGAATGAGAAATCTGTTTGCTAAGAAGTTTATATCTGATTCCATCAGGAGATACAGACTGGGTGGGTTCCAACCTAAATATGATCATGCCTTGTATTTAACACACTGCTTCAGCACTTCAGCGGGTGTCTGGCACAGCAAAAACATTTCTTGCATCTCCAGTGAGGGAGAATCAAACTCAATAGAGCTGTATCAGCTGAAACCAACCTAAGATCAACATCACACACACGTAACAAACAATAAAACACAGATCATTCCATTCAACGTCATTCCATAATCTAGGTCACTTACAGGTCTAACGCATTTTAGACAACTAAATGAAGACACTTAATTTCACTTAAAGGCATAGTTTACTCAGAAGCAAAAAATATGAAATGAAATTCAATGGGGTCCAAATGAACCCCACTGATTTACATTGTATGCATAAAAAGGAAACAATGAGACATACAATACCAGTCAATAGTTTTTTTTAATTTTGTAAGATTTTTAATGTTTTTTTAAAGAAGTCTCTTGCGCTAACCAAGCCTGCGTTTATTTGATCTATAGTACAGAGAATAAAGTACAATTTTGAAATATTATTTCTTATTAAACATCACTTTTTTCTATTTGAATATATTTCAAAATGTAATTTATTCCTGTGCTCAAAGCTAAATTTTCAGCATCATTACTCCAGTCTTCAGTGTCACATGATCTTTCAGAAATCATTCTAATATGCTGATATGCTGTTCAAGAAACAATTTGTATTATTATTATCAATATTTAAAACAGTTGAGTACATTTTTTCAGGATTCTTTGATGGATAGAAATATCCAAAGATCAGCATTTATCTGAAATAAAAAGCTTTTGCAACATTATACACTATACCATTCAAAAGGGGGAAAATAAATTATAGAAATTAATGCTTTCATTTACCAAGGATTCTTTAAATTGATCAATAAATTCCACTCAGCTGTTTTCACCATAATAATAACAAAAAATGTTTTTGAGCAGCAAATCCGATTATTAGAATGATTTCTTTAGGGTTATGTGACTGGAGTATGAAATCACAGGAATAAATTACATTTTTAAATATATTCAAATAGAAAAAAGTTATTTTAAATAGTAAAAATATTTCAAAACTTGACTGTTTTTGCTGTACTTTGGATCAAACAAATGCAGCCTTGCGAGCAGAAAAAAAGATGAAAAATCTTACTGTTAAAATTGTTAAACTTTGAACAGAAAAAAAAAGTATTTTTAACAAGGACATTCGTGACAGTTACAGTTTCAGCAAGCAGTGATCTGTGATGGGGTGATTGTATCACAAAGGACTAGTGTGCTTTGCCAGCATACTTCTACAGACAGTGGGAAAACATGTGGAGAGCATGCACACACACTCACACAGATCTGTCATCTCTTATCGAACTTGTCAACCTTAATTAAAAGGACAGTCCCTTCTACCATCAAAACTAAAAACAACACTAAAATTTCCACAAACACACACACACACACACACACACATACACACATGAACAGAGAGACCTAACCAGACAAACCAGAATAAATGGGCAGTAGGGCTTAAGATAAACTTGAGATAAATGAAAAGACTAAGTTACCATGACAGGATTGTTTCCTTTTAGTCAAGAACGTAATTTTGTAAACTGACTGGTGAAATATGAAGGTTAGTCTCTAGTGCTCTATAAAAGCTTGTTGTGGCTTGCACTCAAGGGCAAAGCAAAATATGTGTCCTGTCTGGAGAACTATAGAATGAAAGCTCTTCTCACAAACTTTGGCATAAGACTATCACATGCTTGTCCTTTTGTTCAAGGCCTTATTATGACGAAACTGAAGCTACACTTAGGAAGATAAACTGAGATATAAACTTATACAATTACTGGCAATATCAGGTGACCTGGTACAAATAAGGTATAAAAATTCATATGACCTAAATTGTACCTAGCATAAAATCTCTCCAGCTACAGTATGACCACGTACACACTGGAAGTTTTAGGAGTGAAATCTGCATTTAAATGCGGGAGTGAGTCCCATAAATTATCGTTCCATGTGTGTACGTAACAGCAGTCACTCCTGCATTTGTAACCATAAAAATGTTTTGGCAACTAGTTGTTCAGTTCGATTCCGTACACACTGCAAAGAATTTCTGTAAATGCGGTTGTCACTCCTGTATTTTAGTGAATTATGTGTGTACAGAACGTGATTAAGGAGTAAAAGGTGAACTGACAACCGATTATAGCTGCAGTGTGTACGTGGCCTATGTAACTTTTTGGCGCTGTTTTCCTCTTTCTGTTTTCCCACAATCTTCTGCACAGATTATGTAATTCATTTTCATATCTCAGTCAAAGAGATTTGGTCACGCAAGAACAGTATCAAGGCCATGAGGGACAAAAACATACAGAGGTCATTGTTACTTAACTATTCAACTCAACTGTAGTGTCTATTGCAGTAGTTAATCAGCGGCTGTTTTATTAATTTAGCATATGACTAAACACCAATGAGAGACCACATGGACAACTAAGACTTTAAAGGAGACCTATTATGCCAGTTTTTACAATATACTGTATAAGTCTCATGTCTCCCCAGAATGTGTTTATGAAGTTCCATCTCAAAATACCCCCCAGATCACTTACTATAAAATTTTGAAAAAATTTGTTTTCGTGCATGACTTTTTAAATGCAAATGAGCTGCTGCTCCCCACCCCCTTTTCCAAAATAGGGCAGTGCCTTTACAGCTCGTACCTCAGAAACTCTCCCAAAAAACATCTGTGGTTTTGATTATCATGTTTATTACACTGAAATCATGGGTTTTAAACCACATTAGTTTAAACTTCTGATACAGGGTTTTCTGAAGCACCCAAAAAGAAAGCAGCTGTCACACGGTATGTAAGTACTAAACTAAGTTCTCTTTCACATCGTATTGTGCTTAAACTGTCAAATACACATAAGTTTATGTTAAAAACACACAGGAGTTATAAAAACAGTCGGTTAGATAGGAAAGAACTTATATACATATTTATATTTATATTTATATTAGATCTGTTTGGCTATGAAAGCCCGTTTCCACCTCTAAATAAAAAAAAATTAAAAAGGTAATTGCGACTTTTTAACTCACAATTCTGACTTTTTTCTCGCAATTCTGATTTTTTTTTTATTGCGTCATATAAACTCATAATTCTGACTTTTTTGCTCAGAATTGTGAGACATAAACTCACAATTGTGAGTTATAAAGTCCGAATTGTGAGATATACAGTCAGAATTGTGGGATATAATCTTACTATTGCGAGAAATAAAGTCAGAATTGCATTTGCGAGTTTGTATCTCACAGGCCATGTCCACACTAATACGTTTTCGTTTGAAAACGCATCTTTTTCTCTCCGTTTTGGCCTTCCGTCCACACTGAGACGGCGTTTTTGTCAAGGAAAACGGAGCTTTTTGAAAACGCTCTCCAAAGTGGATAAATTTGAAAACGCCGTTTTCGCGTTGTAGTGTGGACTGTGAAAACGGAGGCTTTTGAAAACGATGACGCATATTTAGTCATGTGACGCATATTGTACCAATAGATATCTATGTTTACACCAGTAATTGTGCCTGTGCTATTCACTGTCACACTGCTGCTAAAGAGATTTACCTTGTACACTCCTCAAATTACAGTCCTAAAATGATGACAGAAAATTTACTCACAGTTGCTGTCCTGCAAAACATGACGACAACTGCTTTTCAGATAAAATATGAATGAGCGCGATATAGACGTGTCAGTGGATGATGAGATATTTGCGTAAATTATCCCGCCAGAAGAATTGCGTGAAAACTTATTACATCAAATTCGCCTTACCGCGCATGCGTAAAGCCTCCAAATTTTCAGTGTGGATGAGAAACTTTTGGAAAACGCTTGGAAACACTAGTGTGGACGGAGAGCGTTTTCAAACGAAAACTCCATTTTCAAATGTATCCGGATTAATGTAGACGTAGCCAAAATTCTGGCTTTTTTTCTCAGAATTGTGAGATATAAACTCCCAATTGCGAGTTATAAAGTCCCGTTCTAAGAAGAAAAAAAAAAGACTGATATGTTTACAGAATTGCGAGTTTATATCTCACAATTCTGACTTTATAACTCGCAATTGCAACTTTTTATCTCACAATTCTGAGAAAAAAAGCCAGAATTGTGAGATACAAACTCGCAATTCTGTAAACATATCAGTCTTTTTTTTTTCTTCTTAGAACGGGACTTTATAACTCGCAATTGGGAGTTTATATCTCACAATTCTAAGAAAAAAAGTCAGAATTGTGAGTTTGTAATTGTGAAAAATTAAGGGGCGGTAATATTATAATAAGACCTTCTTCCTATGTCACAGGGGGAGCGAAATCTGAGCAGATCATTTTTTCACATGCTTGCAGAGAAATGCTTATCAAAACACATTTACCAGGTTGTCCTTTTCTTTTTTTCTGGGTTGGTAGATGCACTGGTGACCCGATCATAGTACTTAAACACGGAAAAGTCAGATTCTTCCAGGATTAAATTAGTAAAGTAAATACAAAAAATGTATGTGTTACCATAGTACTTGTTCAAAACACAACAATAGCTCGTATCACCATACTTGCAGGTGATTTAAACACATACTGTAATAGGAATGGCATCCATGCTGTGATTTCATCAGCCACCAACAGAGTTAAGAAACCACTCAGCTTCCACACTGAGCAGATACACGGCACACGCGCATTCATCTCCACACGCTCAGTTACACATGAATGTATACACACATGCGTGAACACAAACAAAAGCTGAGCATAGACAGGTGCTGTATGAAATGACATATACAGCCCACTTCACTAGTTCTGTTAATAGATGAGTACAGCAGCCCACCACAGAAAGATACATGACCTATGGCAGCCGAAATGTAATGCATAAATCAGCATGACCATAAAAAGAGAAAAGACTAAATATGAGTTCATATGGGAAACACTCAGAGGGAGAGAGAGAGAGGGAGTGAGAGACATTCTCTCACAGCGAAGCCTGAGCTTGTGTGATTCTGACCCAGCATAAACTGCCATGACCTACTTTTCCTGTCTCTCTCTCTCTCTCTCTGTGTCTATCTTTCTGGTGTAAAATCCATTAGAGGCAGGTCTAGCAGTCAGTACAGTACAGGCACTTCTGGCAAACTGTACTAAAGCATAAGGCAGGGTTATTGTTGTCAATTCAAACTAAGACACAGAGTGAACTCAAAGCTTGCCTTCATGGTGCAAGTGAGAAAGGATTGAGCAGACTTTATTTTCAGCTTTTTTCTTTTAAATAAAATAATGATCTTAGATTTCATAAATTAACACAATTAAAGGGATAGTTCACCCAAAAATTAAAATTCTGTAACTGAGTACTCACCCTCATGTCGTTTCAAACCTGACCTTTGTTCATCTTCGGAACACAAGTTAAGATATTTTTGATGAAATCTGAGAGCGTTCTGACCCTGCATAGACAGAAAGCTCTCAGATTTAATAAAAAAATATGTTGAATGAAGGTCTTACGAGTTTAAAACAACATGAGGGTGAGTAATTAATGACAGAATTTTCATTTTTGGGTGAAATATGCCTGTAATGCAAGTAAATGAAAAACTAAAACCATTGGTTGAAATGCTACCTGAAATAAAACACAAAAAAGTTGTAACAGTCATTGAATACTATTCACATGCTGGAATAACCTGAACTGCGTGGGTGAAGACATCCCACAGGCGATATGCCAGTAAGGTTACTGATACAGATAACAGAGATGAAATAGCAACGACTGGAAGAAAATAGCAGAGGACTCTTTATTTCTTACTTATGTGCCTTTGGTGCAATGTGCAGTCTTACAATGTGCAATCTGTCTTTCCTCTTCTATCATTTGCAATATTTATTACAGTTTGCTAAGTAGTATTACTCAAACGTAGTTTAGAAAATGGTAATAAAATATCACTCGAGAGTTAAACTGTTTCAGAACAAATTCATCTTGATAATGTCAGATAATTTTGATAGAAAGGTATGTAACCAAACATGGTCAGGTCAAAGTGTCAAATGAAGATTTTGGTCCCAAATTTTTGTCTATTTTACAGCACACTAGTACAACAATATAAAAAAATTATATCTTGTGTCTGAATAATTTGACTACATTAAGTAAATGCTTTTCTTTCTCACTTTCTATTCATCCTGGGAAAATCTCTACCAAAATATTAAGCAGCAACATTTACAATAGATAAAAAAACACCAAATCAGCATATTACAATGCTTTCTGAAGAATCATGTGAAATGGAAGACTGGAGTAATTGAGAACATTTTTTTTAGCTTTGCCATCACATAAATAAATTCAATTTTTAAGTATACTAAAATAGAATTTTTAAATGTTTTAAAGGTTATGATTTTATACAAGCAAAACAAAAGCAACCTTGGTGAGATTAAGATACATAAAAACCTTAAATCGGTAGTGTAGATACATAATAGAAATGTTCCAAAACAACTAAACTGTAAAACAAATGTTGAAACTACACTGTAAAATGAATCTAAAAACATTTGACAGCTAATTTTAAAAAATGCACAATGATAACGTCCTTGCCATGAGGTTCACTGAGCAACACATCAACCCCAGCTGCCCTCACTCTTTCCGCTGCTCCCTTTATTCTCCATCCATCTTGTTCTCGTTATTCTGTCCTCGGCTCACCTCTGTTCAGTTTCTCTCTCTGCTCTTATTTCTTTTCTTTCGTTCTCACCCCCACACATCTTTCATTTATGCTCTCTACTGAACTCTGCATTTTCCCTTTTTACATATCTTTTGCTGCAAAGCTTTCTGTTTTCCCTCGACTCCACCTCTGATATCAGTCTTTCTCCCGCTCTCCCGTTGTCCTTCGATTCACCTCTACCTCATGGCTATGTCTCCCTCCCTCTCTCTCTGTCCTCACATTCCCGTCGGCCTGTAGGGGATTGCAGTTACCTCCATAAATCTAAAATTTCAAACGTGGGACGGCATATGTGTGGTCAAAATCCTGCAGAATGATGATAATTTTACATTTCCTGCAGAAAATCAAACCAGGATATTGCTATGCAGTTGCTAAGATGTTCTGAGTGGTTTCTAGGTGGTTCCTTACTGGTACAAGTCAAAAGAACCCACAATGTCATATTCTCATATTCTGGTTCTTAACTACGTAACTATGGAAAATTTCCCTATTTTATTACAGCTGGGCAACAACCAATCCTTCAGCAAAGTAGTAGCACACTTCTCAACAAACCACATGATTTGAGCTGTTATTCATGTCTGGATCATAATGAGAAGAGCAACATTACTGCACTGCAGCATCAAGCAGTGTGTTTTTTCTGTTCTTTTCTCCTTAGCTCTGGGCAGGGACTGTGTGTGAGTGTGTATATGTGTACTGTACGCATGCATGTGCGTGTCTGAGGAACAAAAAGAGAGAGAATATTGGGGCTCTGCATTATTGACAAAACCATGAAGCAGAATGTCAAGGCCTCGGGGTGTGGGGAGAGAGAAAGAGGGGGAGAGAGAGAACAGAGAGCCTGTCAGATGTCTTAGAAATTGTAGGGCATCCTTCTGGTCATATGCCTTTATCTCATTTCTTTGGGTATTTCTGACAAGACGCTGTCTGTCTGTCTGTCTGTTTATAAGAGCATGTGCCAAAAAAATAAATAAAAAAGTCAGTACACTAGTATTTTGTTCTCCCGTCTTCAAAATTTTGATTAAAACAACATGTGTCTCTGTGAAAACAACATGTGATTAAAACAACGTGACTACAAATGCAGTCTTGGTGAGCATAAGGACTCTCATTATCAAGCAAAGATCATATTCCATAAAGATACTTTGTAATTTTCCTACCATTAATATATCAAAACGTAATTTTTGATTAGTAATATGCATTGATAAGAACTTCATTTGGACAACTTTAAAGGTGATTTTCTCAATATTTTTGAAATTCCTGATTTTCAAATAGTTGTATCTCTAACAAACCATACATCAAAGCTTATTTATTCAGATGGATAATTCTCGTTTTCAAAAAATGTACCCTTATAACTGGTTTTGTGGTCCAGGGTCACGTACATACGGAATAAAAATTTGTTTAAAAGATTATTGCGACTTTTTATCTCACAATTCTGATTTTTTTCCCTCAGAGTTATGTGATAAAATCTCACTAATTCAGACTTTTTTTCTCTCAAATGCGAGTTTGTATATAAACTTGCAATTTTTAGTTATAAAGTCCAATTTTAGGGGAAAAATGTTATGTTTGCAGATTTGTAAGTTTATATCTCTAACTATAAAGTCGGACTATAAACTCGCAATTGCGAGTTATAAAGTCAGAATTGCAAGATATAAAATCACAGAATTGTGTGATGTAAACTCGCAGTTGCAAGAAATAAAGTCAGAACTGCAAGATGCAAACTCGTAATTCAAAACTGCAAACTTGTAATTCTGACTTTTTCTTGCAATTTTCACATAATTATGACTTTTTTTCAGAATTGCAAGATACAAAGTCACAATTGCGAGTTATAGTCCAGTTTCAAAGAGAAAAAAGACATGCGAAACTGCGAGTTTATATCATGCAATTCTGTGAAAAAAGTTTGTGTCAGAATTTCTGACTTTTTTCCTCAGAATTGTAAGATATAAACAGATATATAAGATATAAGAAATTGCATGTTATAAAGTCACAACTGCGAGATGTAAAGAGAAAAATTCAAAATTGTGAGTATATTTCTTAGAATTGTGGGTTTATATCACCCAATTCTGCAAAAATTTGGATTTGAAAGTTTATATTTTGAAATTCTGACTTTTATTACTTTATTTATTGACTTCATTTCTCAGAATTGCGAGTTTATACCTCACAATTCTGACTTTATAACTCGCAATTGCAAGTTTATATCTTACAATTCAGAAAAACGGTCAGGATGTAAACTTGCAATTTTAAGAGAAAAGTCAGAATCGTAAGATAAAGTTGCAATTAACTTTTTTTTTTATTCAGCGGACGGAAATGAACTTCTATATATAAGAGACTTTTAACATTTAAAAAAAGTCCTACCAGCCCCAACCCTTTGAATGGGAGCGTATGTCATACTGCATTTCTATTTAAAGTATTCTGAGTAGCCAAGAGTAAGTGTAACTATATGATGAGTGACGTAATGCACTGAGACAGTGCGTCACTAACAGAAGTTACACAAACAAATGACAAATGAGCTGAGATAGCAGACAGAGGGAAACTGTCTCTCTCTCAACTTTGAGTTGGGTACTACAGCGTTAGATTGACTATACGGATACACTTTTGTGACTAGACATTCTAGCAGAGTGTACTAAATAACATTACACAGGGGGAAGCAGTAGTTCTGTCTCCCCCCACAACGTCCAACAGTGGAAAATCCCAGCCAAACCTACCAGAGATGAGTAAGGCGCTAGAGGGAGAGGTGCAGGGGAGTATTTGTATCAGTGTTTTTGTAACTAAGAAAATCAAGAGGAACTATAGCTGTGTAATTCAAATACACTCATATCTCAGAGACACTTCTGCTTTTCATCACGTAGCATGAATGTTATTTCAGAATATTAAACCCTCTTGGGAATGAGGATGTCTCTGTTTGAGGATGTGTGAGGAACTAATGGAAGGTGAGGATCCGGCAAAACTACCTTTCATATTCCACAGGGATGAATAGGATTACCAATACTAAATCCGAGCACATCCGCAAAAGTCTTCTATCCTGTTTCCATGGAAATCTCTTTAAGAAATACAAGATCAAAGTAGAATAATCCTCATGGTCATCGTTTTACTTCCAATCATGAATCTTTCATTTGGACAGTGACTTTGATGTGTGCGTATATTAGTATTAAAATCTGAAATAACCAAATGACCAAGCTCAAATCCTCAAACTAAATCCAAAAGATAAAAACGAGTAGACTGGATTACACCACACATTCATATTTCCCATGGACAGCACTCACGAGAACTGTATTTGTACATCTGTGAAAAAATAACTTCATAATCAAGGGAAGTATGATAGAATTAGGGACCATAATGTGAGTTGCCAGTGTGACGGAGATCATTTTACCTGATCTGAACATTAAAAAGACTTCTGCTGGTGTAATCTAATACAGTCAAGCAGATTCAGTCAAATAATACTATTAAAGTTCACCCAAAAATGATAGCATGAAAGATGGACTTGCTAAGGATAACATTTAACAGTGTTATTAAATATTAATAAGATAGTTCACCCAAAAATAAAAATTCTGTCATTAATTATTCACCCTCATGTCATTCCAAACCCCTAAGACCTTTATTCATCTTCAGAAGACAAATAAGATAGTTTTGATGAAATCCGAGAGCTTTTTGACTACATAGAATTGTTAAATAGTCGTTAATAATAAGTCGTTATTTTTGTTTTCATAAAATTGTAGTTTAACCACTGATGTCACATGGACTATTTTAACAATGTTTTACTACCTTTCTGGGCCTTGAACATGTCCGTTCTTTTTTAAGTTCACTTGACTTCTTTTACAGTACTTTCAAGAAGACGTGAAAGCAAATGTCATGATGAAAAGCAAAAAAAAAACAAAAAAAACAATAGGAATCACACACAACTTCTGCATTCTCAAATTGCCTGAAACAATGCAACAACAAGCTTTTATATATATATTAGAGGAAGTCTGAATCTATTTGGGTGGAAGTGTACTTTACCCACAAACCAGTCATAGGTGGATGCATGACATATCTCTCAAATAGGGTAACTAGGTGAACTGTAAATGAATCGAAACAAAGATTTGTCTGAACTTGCCTGTCAGACACCAAAGGTTGTAAGAAATCGTATAATTACAAAGGGCAGTTAATCTCAGAGAGCAATGTATTAAAGCAGACAACACTAGACAGTCTGCTGAGTGCTCCAGTATGTCCTGGAGCTTCAGGGTGATCTAATGTTTGGACATGCTGCCTGTTACTGAATCCACCCTGTCTCTGCAGGACAAAGCCAGCTGCTCCGTTCAGCAACATGGCTTGTGAGATAAGATGAGCAGCTGTGTTAGATGATCCAAACAAGGCCAACCAGAAAAAGGGACAAATCAAAGTGTCTACTGTGCCAGATAAATCACTGAGCGTATACTTATTAACATTAGGCTTACATTCAGTAAAAAATGCTAACAACCTGTACGGAATGAGTTCTTGATGTAACAGCACCTGACGTTCACTGTTTCTTCACCCTGCCTGAACTCACGCTGATGCTAGCAGTTCATGCTCAGGGAAATGGTGCTTACACGCTCACAAGGGCTCACTGCTGTTTCTATGACAGACCAACACAAGAAGTTCACTTCCAGAACAAAAATGTACAGATAATGTACTCACCCCTTGACATCCAAGATGTTCATGTCTTTCTTTCTTCAGTCGTAAAGAAATTATGCTTTTTAAGGAAAACATTTCAGGATTGTTCTCCATATAGTGGACTTCTATGGTGTCCGAGTTTGAACTTCCAAAATTCAGTTTAAATGAGGCTTCAAACGATCCCAAATGCGGTTGTAAACCCTTCCCAACCAAGGAAGGGTCTTATCTAGCAAAACGAGTGGTTATTTTATTTTTTAAAATTACAATTTATATACTTTTTAACCTTAAACTCTCGTCTTGTTTTTGCTGGTTCAAGACAGTTAGGGTACGTCGAAAAACTCCAATCTCATTTTCTCCCTCAATTTCAAAATCGTCCTACATCGCTGTTTTACATTTTTTGTTAAAGGTGTTTGATCTTCTTTGCATGTTCAATTTGCAAACACTGGGTCGGTACTTCTGCAGCGATGTAGGATGATTTTAAAATGATTTTTGAAGTTGAGAGAGAAAAAAAGATGGGACTTTTTCGACGTACCCTAACTGTTTTGAACCAGAGATGCACAGACTACTCATGCACATCACAGAGAGAGACAAGACAAGCATTTGAGGTTAAAAAGTATATAAATTGTAATAAATAAATAAAAAAACGATCATTTCGCTAGATAAGACGTCGCTTGAATCTGCATTTAAACTGCATTTTGGAAGATCAAACTCTGGGCACCATGGAAATCCATTATATGGAGAAAAATACTGAAAAGTTTTCCCCAAAAAACAATTACTTTACGAAGAAAGAAAGGCATGAACACCTTGGATCACAAGGGGATGAGTACATTATCTGGACATTTTTGTTCTGGAAGTGAACTTCTCCTTTAATTCTTTAAAGGTCCACTGAAGTGCTTTGAAACACAGCATCTATTTATAGTGTAGGAGGCGGGACGCATTGGATTCTAGAGAGCATTTGCTTGGACAGAAAGTTTTATGAGAAGCTGAAGTGCAGGGTGATGTCATCACAATCGTTGATCCATATTGGCAGAAGTTAGAGACTGTACGTTTTGAATCTTCTAAATGTGAATTTTGTTTTTGTTTTGGAGCACACTAGCTTGCAGATAACCTTAAGGATAACATATTCATACTAAAAGTCAATAACTTCAGTTTTGATTTCATGGGGACTTTAAACACTGATGTTTGAGATGACAGTTTGGTGGTTTTAAGTGGTGAAATTTTCATTTTCATTTTCATCAGAGCATTAATGAAGTGAAGAGAGGGACTTTTAGAGGGAAATAACCAAGCTGTCCAGTGTCACACAGTAAAATGAAGTCCCTGTGCACCAGTGCTTGTGGGTGATTGCAAATTTTCCTCTGTTGTTCCCTAAACATTTTGATGTCAACATAATTGGATGAGGGTAGATTATCAGGACTAGCAAAAGCACAAAGCAAGCATCTTTCTTGTTCTCCTGGCTGTGGCAGAGAAGCTAAATCAAATAAGAAGGACATGTTCATTAGTCACTCTGTATTTAAATATTCAACTGTCTCACTAACTTACAAACACAGACCAGGATCCAATATCCCTGATCCTAAAGGAACAACCTTTCACCTGCTTGACTGACTGCGCAGACACTACTGGAAGAGAGCTGAACTGGATGATGACATCGCTGTATCATCAACTGACTTTAACTGGAAAAATGACTCCTTGTTATTGTCCTCTTGCGTTATTGACAAACTATTTTCCTGTTTGACACTGTAAAGCTGCTTTGACACAATGTGTATTATATAAAGCGCTTGTAAAAAGAACACACATAAGCAAGATATGCCATGGATGGTCAGCATTCTACATGACCAGGATAAAAACAAATGTGCAGACTCAGATATCACACATCGATACAAATCATACACTTTCTGACCTTTCATCTGGCACAAACACAAAGATCCACTCACAAGACCAGATAATGCCAATCACTGAATCACTGGGACAAAACAGGTTACAAAATTGGACAACAAAAGCAATCTATTCAATAAGGTCAGAGGTATGTTTGGATGAAACCTCCTTCTTACATTATCTCACAAAAGATGTTTCCAACCAATATGGGGCGAAATGATAATTACAAATGATAAATATTTACAAATCTGCCATTCACTGCAATAAATTAATTGAGATGATTCAGTTAATGAATTTAAATGGTTTCAAACTAATTTTCATTTTCAGTTATTAGGCTTTTGACACATGGTTATTACAAAAAAATAAGTTGCACTTACTTAAAACAACAAAACTTGCCTGGATGACTTTAATCAATTCACAGTAAATTAAATATTGAAAAAAGGAGCTTAACAATGAGGCTGGCTTGTATTTTACATGATTTTTAAATATTTTTTATAAATGTCTAATCTATATAATAAGGAAACTGCAATGTTATTTGTATAAAGTAGCCATTTAAATGAAAATAAATGGTACTTTTGTGTGCACTGTGCTAGAAGAACATTCTAGTGATATCAAAGTGGCAGTTTAGCTATTTTTAAAAACTAATGTTAGGTGAAGCCATATTTTGTCTTATGCTTCACAAATGAGTTCAACAAGATGCACTAGGTATTTTCTTCATATATCCTTGAGATACAGAGCCATCTAAGGTAAAAGTTGAATACAGTGATAGTCAAGATTTGATAGTAAATCCATTTGTGACACCATGGGTATATTTGTAGCAATAGCCAACAATACATCGTATGGGTCAAAATGATCAATTTTTCTTTTATGCCAAAAATCATTAGGATATTATGTAAAGATTTTGTATTTAATTTCTCACCATAAATATATCAAAACTTATTGATTAGTATTATCCATTGCTACAAACTTCATTTGGACAACTCTAAAGGCGATTTTCTCCATATTTAGATTTTTTCGCACCCTCAGATTCCAGATTTTCAAATAGTTCTCAGCCTATTCTAAATATTGTCCTATCCTGACAAACCAAACATGAATGGAAAGGGTATAAATGTACCCTTATGACTGGTTTTGTGGTCCAGGGTGACATTTATATCTGCTGTAAGTGGAAGAACTTTGACAGTAAGTGCTCAGCAGGTACCCTAGGATAACCATCACATCCATGCCTGGAGCTCTGACATGTAGGATGTTTTGACTATTAAAATGCAACAAGTTCTGAATACCATCAACCTGTAGTCTGTCTCAGCAGATGAATAATAACCCAACAGTTCCCTATATTAATAACCCATCGGTTGCTATTATTGAGCCTGTCTGTGACCCTATGCTGACAGCTGTCAAACTCACCAGCTCGTCCAGGTTGCGCATATCCAGCAGGACTCTCTTCTGTTGCTGCTGCCAGCGGGCCAGCAGCTCTGGGTCGGGCTCGCCGATGCTCTTCTTGCGGGTGTACGTCCTGCTCGGCGGGCTCTGCGACTCCCCCAGAGCCTCCTGAGTCAGGTTCTCCTGGTCCCGTATTTCCTCCTCGATCTCCTCCTCGAGTTGAATCAACATGGGGGCCAGCATGCCAAATTTGGCCCCTCGGCGAGCCACCTCCAGCAGGCACAGCACGAAGTTCTTCTCGTTGCACTTCTCCACCAAGTCGTTGGTCTCGAACATGAGCACATCTTTGATCCAAAGCTCCTGCCTGCACCAGCCGATGAAGTTCGACACGTTGTCTCTGGCCAAGAACGACCCCGGTATGACGTTCCTCGACTGGAAGACCACGTCCTTGCTGGGTATCCGCAACGAAACCGCCGCATCTGGATACATGGTCTTGAATTCGTGGGCTGCGCGGTTCACGTTGTTGGCATGCCGGCAGAGCGCGCAGCCGGTCTCCAGACCCTCCATAAAAGTGTCCGCCGTAATGTCCAAGTCGTACAGCGTGTTTAGCCATTCAGCCAGATCCTCCTTCATGGCATACAGGTATTCCTCACTGGATTTGAACGGCCTGATGCTTTTGGAAGCGGCGGACTGAATGTTGCTCTGATCGGCCATATTATGGGAAAGCGTGTATCAATCAAGGCACGAAATGACGGTACAGTAATCCTCCATAAACAGCGTTGGGAATGGCATAACGACGAGCGGTAGGAGCTCCTAAAGTGGGCCGCCTTGACTCGCTGCGCCTCGGTGCAGCTGTGGGATTCCGCGATGGATTCCGGATGTCTGTGAGATACCCGCCTCCTTCAATGACCACATAGCGATTACTCATTCCCCCTATGGAAGTCCGGACCGAAACAGAAAAAGGATAATTATCAGTACATGACAGCTCGACGACATGCTATCCCACTCGATGCTCTATCGCTGTATGTATGAGGAGCATCTGCATTGGCTAACAGCGCTCCGCAACGCCTCGTTTATTCATTCGCTCACACCAATTCGGAGGACGCATGGCCGATTGGGGCAGGAAGGCAGCCCCGGTCTACTGGGGCACTTTAATAATAATCTTCGTCAGTTGGAAATGATCCGACCGTCCTATGCGCCGCCTCCTGCTCAACATGTTGAGCTGCAATGGCTTATACATTGAGTTACATCTCATTAGAGGATCAACGGCAACTTTATCCTTGCGCATCCCCTTTATTTTAACTGCCCAAGCTGCCACCGATGGCCAAACCGTTTAAATTTGCATCTGACATTCGGTTGATGTCGATCATTTTTATTCAAATACAGTTAACGTTACTGTTTTGCAGTTGAGCGAAAATAGAAACGAGGATGTTGCTTTTGCTTATCCTAGCTTCAATTTGCATGTTCGTTGATTGGAACATGGATCCTGATTGCTTCACGCTTGGAAAAAAAAAATCAGCTTTAATCATTGAGGGTTTAATCAGCGCCACATTGATCATGTAATATGTTTGCAAGCTCTGTTTAAATCAATCACCCGTAAATCAACTCAAACTGTGTGATGTAATTAAATGTACTTAGCCTATCTACCTTCATGTGATAGTAAACTGCGACAGGGCAAATATAAGGTAATGTACAGTAAGGTGACACAAAGTGGAGGGATATTGTACCATGACTAATGCACACTATCCCGCTTATTTATACAACTATTTACCAAATAAATAAATAAATATAATGACATTACATTTTGTATTTAGTTACTATTATTGTTATACATATTATGTTGTCTACATCTCAAGGCTTCCGCTAAAAATAGTCCAACCCGCTTATCAATAAATAAGACGAATACTTTTGACAAAAAAAAATTACAGTGTCACTTGATATTTCTAAGCTGCCATTCAGGTTACTTTTCAGTGGACTAGTTAGCAAACATTTAGCTGCATTTCCGTCTAGCTCTTAGCTTTCACTACCTGTTTGTTGCAAATTAGCGATTTTTCAGTCGTGTCGCGTTAAAACAGCGAGGCCGCGGAGTAATTTCAGCGACATGCAAGTAGCGCCAGTATGTTGCCCAACAGTTAAACGTCGAGATTGACTACAAAGAACCAAGTGTCTTTTAAAGCCGTGAAATAAATATTTGTTGTGTGTTTGGGTGTCATATCTATGGAAGCCCGTTTCCGCCACTGAAAAAAAAAGTAAAAAAAAAAAGGATATTGCGACTTATCTCACAATTCTGACAAATAAAGTCAGAATTGCGTTATACAAACTCGCAATTTTGGTAAATAAAGTTGCAATTGTGTGATATAAATACTAATATAAACTCACAATTCTGTGAACATATCAGTCTTTCTCCTCAGAAATGGATTTTGTAACTTTGGTGGAAATGGGCTTCCATACAAATCCACATTTGTCTTCTCGTAAGAGTATTCTTAATTTGTAAAAATTTTTGGGTCTGACATCAGGTCTCATCTGCATCCAGCTATTTTTAGCTGCACAAAGCAGTTTGTTTTGCTGCTTGATATCTGCAAATAGGCCTTACTTAGGCCTATTTTAATGTAGTATCTTAATTATGAACACACTTTGTAGTGCAAACAAGGTTTGCAAGGAAGTTCATAAGGTAAATGCGTACCTTGACGCTAGGGGTCAAAAAACAAAAAATCAAGTCAAGAATCTGGGTGTGATTCTGGAGTCAGACCTCAGTTTCAGTAGTCATGTCAAAGCAGTAACTAAATCAGCATACTATCATCTCAAAAACATTGCAAGAATTAGATGTTTTGTTTCCCGTCAAGATTTGGAGAAACTTGTTCATGCCTTTATCACCAGCAGGGTGGACTATTGTAATGGTCTCCTCACCGGCCTTCCCAAGAAGACCATTAGACAGCTGCAGCTCATACAGAACACTGCTGCCAGGATTCTGACTAGAACCAAAAAATCAGAGCATATTACACCAGTCCTTAGGTCCTTACACTGGCTACCAGTTATGTTTAGAATAGATTTTAAAGTACTTTTACTAGTTTATAAAGCACTCAATGGCCTAGGACCTACATACATTGCAAATATGCTCACTGAATATAAACCTAACAGACAACTCAGATCACTAGGATCGAGTCAGTTAGTAATATCAAGGGTTCACACAAAACAAGGGGAATCGGCTTTTAGCTATTATGCCGCCCGCAGTTGGAATCAGCTTCCAGAAGAGATCAGATGTGCTAATACATTAGACACATTTAAATGCAGACTCAAAACTCACCTGTTCAGTTGTGCATTTATTGAATGAGCACTGTGCTACGTCCGAACAGATTGCATTATTTTATGTATAATCATTTTACTGTGCTAATTAATTTTGAAATCAATTTTTTAAATCATCTGAAATGTTCTTAAATTCTGTTTTTATTGTTGTTAGTGTGATTATTATTTTAAATTTTTATGATTTGTTTGCTGTTGTGATTTTAACTCCTTTTTATGTACAGCACTTTGAATTACCATTGTGTATGAAATGTGCTATATAAATAAACTTGCCTTGCCTTGCCTTGCAAACAGTTTCACTGTTTACTGCACGTTGTTATTCTTCTCATAATTTCCATATACCCTGTACTCATATTTACTCACGTAAAAATCACTGTAGAACTTCCCTTTGATCATTAAACAGTGGGAAAACTCAGAAAGCGTTTGCCACTTGCGTCAATCTTTCTTTGATCCACATTTCCAAAAACCCTCATTGCCAAACTTTAATCAAGACTGTCAAATTAAATTAATGTGGTTATCCAACAAGCTCTGTTCCTGTTTGGGCTCTAAACCTTTAGTCAAGGCTCACTCACACTACTTTGCCAATGGTCTTGGTCATCAGCAAATGAAAGGGACCATTCTGAATAGGCAGACAAAAGACAGACATGAAGACATCATCATGATGTTAATCAGCGCTCATTCGTCTCCCTTAACAATTAGTTCAATGGCTGTAGGACAACTGAAAGTCTGTCTTCAGAAACTCAACTCTTAACAACCTGAGGTCAAAGCCACACTAGGGCACATGCTGTGAATGAGAAAACATAATAACTTGAGGAGTATCTAAATACTTCCGATTGCGTCTAATCAGAAATTATCCTTATGAGGGAAAACTCAAGTGTCCAGCTTCCCAGTGTCAACCTATTTTAAGAGTCACATTTGCTTGGATGTTTTTGCGGTACATCACCAAACAAGCCAACTGCAGATTTAAAATCACACCCACTCTCTTCCAAATATATCAGCAGACCAACCATAAGACATTATTACGACTGCTTTTGTGCATTGTTGAGCTTTTCTTCACTTTTTCTCGTCTGCACGAACCTCTAGCATGGGATCTGAGAGCATAATGGAAATGTTTTTATTTTTCTAGTTCTTTTGTTTTACTTCCTGCTCTTAACGTCAGGCAGGGTAGCTTGGGCCGGACTACTGCAGTGTGTGATTCCAACAGCAGCCGCGCAGCCAAAGGGAGGCCCTTGTTTTCATTTGAAAAGCGTCGGTTGTTTCTTTAAGAGCACTAGACAGAGGGGAGGACACACAGTGAGAGAAGGAATGAGATCATTCTTTGAGGCCTGGATGAATCAGCTTTTCTGTGAACACATACACAAAAGCAGTTCACTCCACAGCTCTCCAGCAAGTGAGCATTTGGCTCCAAGATGTCCATTAAAAAGGCGTCAGTCAGTGAAATCGAAATGAAACACTATGACATTTTGTGCTTTGAAAGATTTTACGACTGAGAATTACCTTTGTTTAATTCAATTTCTGAATGTAATAAAATTAGATAAGAACTTAAGATGGGTTTTGCAAGCAAGTTCCAAAGCTGGTACAAGCATCACCCTGTCAGCTTCTGCCAACACTTCAATTAACAAGAGCAATGATTCAACACAAGGCTCTCGGTGAACATGTGCCAGATGCTTTGCAGATGAAGTAAAATGTTGATAAGAGTTTTAACTTTTACAGGAGACCACCGTTTTAAGTTGTGCTGTTTTAGAAGTTAAACATCAGTTTAGAAGAAACAGCAGTTTTTTTCCTGCCCTCCAAAGCTAACTTAAAGGGGACACTACAGTAACTGCTTACACTTCTGAAAAAGTTGCATAGTATTTGATTCCAACACAATTACAAAACATTTATGATCAAACAATAGATTCAGATAAAGTGACAATGTTAATCAAGAGGCTCTAATGGAGGCTTAGTCATGCTCTGATAACAGCTGGCATCATTTTACTTTGTACTCAGCAGATAAACCTGCTCTATCATGCACATAATGGAAAACATACAAGAACTAATGAGACACCTAATGGTTAAAGTCTGAATTGCACCCATTTATGTTACTAGATTTACACAGATAAATACTGTCTTGATTAATGCATGAAGCAGTTAATGACAGACTAGAAATCTGTATACGGTAATAATTGCTGCCAGCTTTAGTAAGCAAAAACCACAGCATGAAAGAGGATCAAACAAAAACCAGTAAAACAATTGGAGGTGGAAAAGTTTATTTTTTTTAAAAACAGTTCAAAGTACATAGTTACATAGAGAGACATAAGACGGACATCCCCAAAAATGTCTACAGGGCAACCGAGTATCTTAAAAGAAAAAAAGGCCATTGCATACAAAAAACCTAAATGGTTTAACTAAAACCACAAAGTGGTACTGAAATTAAAAGCAAAGGAAAAGCAACCAAAAAAAAAAAAAAAAAAAAAGATAGCCATGTATAAATATGGAATCATAAATAAAAAGGACTTTTAAAACTTTTTCCTCTATGTAGATTTCCATTTGCTTGATGCATGATCTCAGTAGGGTCTCTCTCTGCGCTCCTGACGATGATCCCTGTTAAACAAAAGAATATATGCATCAAGTACATGAGGCACCACACAGATTAAAGCCCATTACATTTGTCCTGTTATACTCACACTAAGTGACGCTCACCTCATATCCATCTTGCCTGGGGGTCCCATGCCTCTCCTGCCCCCTCTGTCCATTGGAGGACCACCCCTGCTGCCTCCTCTGAATCCGCCTCTGTCCATTCCACGGCCTCCTCTGAAGCCGCCACGATCTCCTCCCCAGCCTCCACGCATGCCACCACGATCCATTCCCCTGCCACCTCTCATTCCACCTCTGCCACGATCACCACCTGAACATAGTTAAAACAAACCATGGTGTGTTACACATCAACAAATCTCAGTCACAGACAGAGAGATCAGCTAATGACGTAAGCATGTACCTGCAGGAGGGAAGGGAGGAGCTCCAAGGCCTTCAGGTTTTGGAGCTTTACATTGGTTACACTCCGTTCTCCAGGAGAAGTTCTGATTTCCACATCCACTGCAATTAGATTTGAGGTAGACAGTCAGAAACATACGTCAATATTATGATTAATCAGCATGCCGTAATTTAGCAGTTCAAAACAGTTGTGCATCACTCACGGGTTGGGACATTCCCAGTCTCCAGCTCTTTTCTGCACATTGCCTCCTGGAGGCCCGTTCCAACCCATTCCACCTCGAGGTCCTCCACGAGGGGGGAAACCACCTCTGTCTCCTCTTCCCATACCTGTTGGCATATAAAAGCCACAGTAATAATACAGAAACACCCTCCATGTGAAGGATACCATCTGGCTTGAGTATTTCTCATACCTCCACGGTCCATCCCAGGGCCACCTCTCATTGGCATTCCTCCTCTCATACCCCCCATCATGGGCTTCCGGCGAGCCATAGCGACTTTTATCCTCCGGCCCTGGAACTCCTTACCTGAGATAGGAGGAGCAGGTAAATGTTTGAGAACATGTTTAAAAACAGAAAAGTGAAAATAGATTGAGTGAACAGGCAGAATAACATTAAAAGAAACCCCTGGTATTAAAACTTGTATGGCTTAATATTACTGTAATTGATGTCTCTTACTAAAATATGTAGCTGAAAACCCATGAAAGACTCAGTTTATACATATTTTGGACAATGGGGGGCGCCATAATTTCAGTGAGGTAAAATGGCTGCACTCACATAAGTTTTTCATGGGTTTTCTACAACATATTTCAGTAGGAGACCGAAATTTAATTTGCATTATATTGAGCCATACATGTCATAATACCCAGGGCTCATTTTAACCAATTGAAACAGCTGAAGGAAAAAAAAAAAAAAATCTGAAAGCGATCTGCTCAAGTTTATGTAATAAGATCAGGGTTCCCACTCTAAGCCAAATGGTAAATTCTCTGACTTTGACTAAAAAGCTGAATTTCCATGACCCAAAATTAACAGATAAATCCAACTGCAAGCTTTTACTCGTTCACAAGCGTTTTTAGTACAAAACAGACTTTTTTTGCTTTAACCCACTAAATGCACTTTAATATTTTTCTGTACCATTTTTTACAGAAACTAATTTATGGTTATGCTTTCAGAGGTTAAAGGCTCCATTTCTTCACATTTACTTTTTGCTTACTGTTTACTTTTAGCACCCAGTCTTTGAAGTGGTCATTTTGTAGCCAAAGGTCTAGAAATGTACATTTTCCTGGCATGTTTGCCTTGGTTAACAGGTACAGACTGATGAGTACATATGACTTGATTGATTGCCAGTTGATGAGTAGGAAGGGAATAAAATGACACATTTGTTCCACTATCCTTGTGGGGACATCCATAGGTGCAATGTATTTTATACTGTCCACACTGTATTTTCTATCCCCTTAGCCTACCCCTAACCCTTAGGGAACTTTCTGCATTTTTACATTCTCAAAAAAAAAAAAAAAAAAAAAAAAAAAAAAACTCATTCTGCATGATTTATAACCTTATTCCCCCATGGGGACCTCAATTTAGGTCCCCACCGTGACACAAGTTCTCACCAGTCTGTGTGTATTCAGGTTTAGGTCCCCACCAGGATATAAAAACAAGCAGGCACGCACGCTCAAAATAAATCAAAACTAAAATTTAAAGCAACAAACAAAAATCCCCCTCCCAAAAAAAAAAAAAAAAAAAAAAAAAAAAAAAAAAAAAAAAAAAAAGTATTTGAACCAACCATCGAAGTGCTCAACAGCAGCTTTGGCAATGGCAGGTTCCTCATAGGACAGTGTGGCATCTCCCTTTGGTTTGCCGCTGTCTTTATCTGTGTAGATGTTTATGGCTGGTTGGTTTAAACGACGATTTATCTATAGAAAACAAAAGGTGAAGATGGCTTTAAAAATGCAAAATGTCAATGGAGCCACTACGGACAGCTAACGGACAGTTAAATTGATTATATAAGGTTGACACTGTATTTAGAATGAATCTAGTTATGTAGCCTCTCACCCGTATCGGTCCACAGTGTTTGAAGAAGTCGGCCATCTCTGGTAGAGTGGCATTCTCAGTGAGGCCTGTGATGTAGATGGTGCTGTTCTCAGAGTCCTGCTCTCCTCCACGTCCTGTGTTTGTGGGAGAGAATTAAATTTAACACTATATCCAATATGCATTTCTAATCCATCCTTCAACTTTAAAATTTTGAAAGAAGCCTTTTATGCTACCCAAGGGTGCATTTATCAAATATAGTAAACGGCAATATTTGCAATAATAACAGCAATAATTCAAAATACCGTTTTCTTTAGCTTTTAAAAATAACATTGTAATGGCAAAGCTGAACTTTTAGCAGGCGTTACTACAATCTTCAGCGTTCCATGAGTCTTCAGAAATCATTTTAATATGCTGATATGGTGGTCAAGAAAAAAAACAAAAAAAAAACACACACAACAACACACTTGACAGCTTTATCTGTAAAATGTACATATTAAAAAGGGTAATTTAAAGCACATACCCATTTCACGATCCATTCCACCCCTCATGCCGTCTGGGTTTCCACGAATCACAGAAGAGAAAGACAAGAAACACTATAAGACAATGATATCACATCTTAAAAGCAAACCTGCCCATCTGCCAAGACAAAAAAACCTGTGAGCAGTATTAAATACATTAATATGACCATTTTCAGTATTACCCATGACCACAATAGATTCTCAGAATGAAATGGAAAAAATGTTGATTTAAAAAAAAAAAAGAAAAAAAAAAAAAAAAGACGCTTTTGTCAAAGGACACGTCTCAACTTTTGAAGAAATCCAAATATAAACCATTAGGACAGTTTTTTTTTTTTGTCGTTTAAAAAAAAAAAGTGGCACACCAAATGGAATCTCTTAAGGACACATAGGCATGAATGGCCTCTACATTAACTCGAGTGGACTAGCCAATGGAATACGCTTTAGGAACTTACCACCAGGCTTATTGAAGCCCCCTCTGTCTCCAGCGATGCTAAACATGAAGATATGAAGGCGATATTCCTTTTAGTCTCCAACCATAGGACTTGAATAGGAAATGAACACAATATCTCCCTCTAACCTTGCAAATGCCCCATTTGATAAATGTACACTGTATTTTAGTAACTAATTGGGCTGCTTCATGACTTCAACATGTTATATGGTATTAAACAGTTTGGTTACACTAATGTAAAAAGACATCCACATAGGACCAGAAATACATTGCATTTTTGTAAACCTTTTTTTAAAATGAGATGAATTGTCAAGTTAGAGGTGCCTCATGCTCTGGGCTGCAACCAATGTAAAATTAATGTTGAGGCAAGTTTAAAATACAGCAATCCTTTTTGTTGGAAATAAAAATCCCTTTGGCTATTTCAATGCAAATTAAACCAACAAAACATCAGCACTGAATAAAAATACATTCAAGAATATATAGCACAAATGACAAGCATTTACAAAGGGTGATAAGTATAAAAAAAATCACATATGCTGGTAAAAAGCTAAAAAACAAAATCAAGTAAATTCCCCATCGTTCTTTGAGCTGTCGCCTTTGAAATGGAAAAAGGTACTCAAAGAATAAGTACTGCTGTTCTTAGATCGATCTCTGATACCTGCAGCGTATAAATGTGACAAAGAATGTTAAAACAAGACCTTTGAAATGAGAAAACAGTTCACAAATGCAAAAATATTTAAGTACATGAAAATATGTAAAATTTAAATATCAGAAAGGTTTAATAGCATGCTCACCATCCCTTGAAACATGAATTCAGTTGGACCAGAAATAACTTGATTTTCCTTTTTTGTTTGGAGTCAGTGATTTGTTTTATGGGTTAACAAAAACCACCTACTGAGAAGTGTTGAAGAATTATGCATAAAAAAAAACCAAAAAACAAAACCAAAAAAAAAAAAAACCCCACAACTTACCTCTGGTTAGTTTGTCTCTCCATTACATATTTAAGGATTCTGTTCAAGGTTACTCCAACCATTTTATATATATATATAAAAAAAAATTCCAATGCTGAACCAACCCTTCAGCTTACATTTACCATTTTGAAACCCAATTACTTTCTGCATACTTTCAATAGACAAAGTTCCATTCAGAAATTAAAACCCAGTAAATACAGATAAAACTTAACACCCATGATTGTGTGCCACCATCTGCCACAATAAAATTACAGTAAACTACCCATTTTTCCAAGACTTGACGTGTTTGCTAATATTTCCTTTTCCCCATTCAAACTCAACAGCAGTACAGATCTTCATACCACTTAAAAAAACAAAAAAAAAACTAATGTCGTCAATTTTGTAGGCAGCTTACTGCAACAAAAAGATTCAAGAAATAGATTTAAGAGACCTCAACACCAAACAAAAACTCAAATATTCAATATACCCCTGCACTTGAAATAACCATGAGTAAGGAAAAACACAAACCAGTAAGCTGTGAGCTTTGTGATCAATGATTTCCTCAGTCTTAGAATAAGTATAAAAACAGTAAATGCCCCTTCAAAAATGTAGTCGTAACAAAAACGTGCAATATGCAAGATCCCTGCAACAATACCCCTGTGGTATCATAAAAACCTCCATAAATCAAATAATGGTTGGATGAACTACATAAACTCCACTCTTAGACACCTGTACATACAAACCCTGCATGTGGTGAGTGAACCCGCTTAGTGAAACTAGCGAGCTGAAAAGCAATGAAGAGTTAGTTACATTAAGAAAGTCTAAACTTACCCCATGCCTCCACGGCCCATACCCCCACGCCCCCGAGGACCTCCACGATCATAGCCATCTCTGCCGGAATCTCCTGGGTATCCACCCCGCTGCTGTGAGCCCGGGTAGCCTCCGCTCACGCCACTCTGATTGTAACTATCTACAAGAGAGAATGAGAAAAAGAAAAAGAGAGAGAGAGAAAGAGAACAAACTAAGCACATGGCCTTCATTTAACAAGAAACTCACTAAAACAGTGAAAGCACCCTTACTATAAGGACTTTGCTGTTTGTAATCATTTTGTGACGCACCCTGTTGGCCGTACTGTGGTTGTCCATAAGAACTGTTCCCCTGAGGGGGGTAGGCAGCAGGTGGGCCCTGCTGAGGTGGCTGTCCCTGCCCATAGCTGCTCTGCTGCTGTTGCCCATAGCCTGGCTGCTGAGCCTGGTACCCACTCTGAGGCTGAGAATAAGCTCCAGGCTGGGAATAGGCACCTTGGCTGTAGGCCGGCTGGCCACTTGCACTATAGCTGCAAGATAAAGGAAAAAAATAAAAAATTAAAAACACATGAAAGACGTCTACACGTACACCACATTGTTTAATAGGACGCGTTTACACAATTACTTAAATGCTGTCCTTTTGAACTTCCTATTCATATGGAGCAGCACAACTAGTTTCAATATGGATAACATTTTTAAATGTTTCTTTAGCACCAAATAGCATCATATTAGAAATATCAGCAAATTAGCATAAACAGCCACTTTAATTTTACGCATTTACTACACAAAGAAACAAAGGGGATTTGCATTGGAACTGTGCATTTGAGATGGCATTCACGTTCAGGCAGCAAGAAGAAATAACACCATATGGAAATGCTGTGGGAGGCTCTATAACAGCATCCTGTTGATGTGATGCTCTAGGAGACGGTCCAGTTACCTCTGAGGAGCGGAGGCAGCAGGCTGCTGGCTGTAGCCGGAATAGGCCGGCTGGGTGGAGTATCCGGGCTGGGAGCCATAGGAGGCCTGGGCGGCAGGGGCAGCAGTGGAGCTGGTGTAGCTACTGGCCCCGTAACTCTGTGCAGGCTGACTATAAGCTCCTGGCTGTGCTGTTCCATATGCAGCTGAGAGGAAAAACAATGATCACTAGCTACTAGAATCATTTTCTATGTGCACCTGAATCAACATGTCCATGTGTACAAAAAAACTAAAATGGTGTAATTAAGAAAGCAGACATTTCCAAGTCTAACAACTAATTTGATATTCTTGCAATAAATCTTTTTCAGATCCTTTTAACTGGAATACACCAAGATAATTTGCATTGCTTGCAAATTTCCTCAAAGCGTGTTGGTCTCAGCATTTCACTAAGAACCAGACAGAAAACTTATTTTTGGGGATACTAAACCCAAAAATGAAATTGTCATTAATTACTCGCCCTCATGTTGTTCCAAACCTGTACGACCTTCATTCATTTTCAGAACACAAATCAAGATATTTGTGATGAAATCAGAGCTTTCTGACCCTCCATAGACAGCAAGGGCACAGAAACATAAGGACATTGTAAAAAGATCCATGTGACATCAGAGGGTGACTCACAGAAAGTATTCTTGTAGCTTCATAAAATTGTCACCACTGATGGCACATGGAATATTTTGTCAGTTCTTGGTACCTTTCTGGGCATTGAACGTGGTAGGACTCCTGCCTTCCACATAGGGTCAGAAAGCTCTCGGATTTCATCAAAAATACCTTAATTTGTATTCTGAAGATGAACTAAGGTCTTACAGGTTTGGAATGACATGAGGGCGAGTAATAAATGACAGAATTGTCATTTCTGGGTGCAAATTGTGTATTCTCTGCATTGAAAAGGTGCCATCAGAATGAGGGTTTGAACAGCTGATAAAATTCACACAACTCAAAATGTTCTATGAAAGTAAAAATTGTTATGCTTGTTAATATATTTTAGTTTCAAACCACTATTCATAATACAGCATCTTCCAGTAAAAAAAAAAAAAATCCTTTCTGAATCAGGAGAAAAATGTGCAGTTGAAGCAACAAATATGTTGGTGTTTTCTGATGCGAAAGGACAACATGGGTTGAATTTTTTCACTAGAGGAAGTGCTACTACAGATTACTCCTGTTTCGGTCAGAAGTGACAAACACTTTAACGATGCATTTGTTTCTTATAAACACACAGCTTTTTGGTTCACAAGACAAAGTGACGGACTGTAGTCAAATGGATTTCTTGTGAATTGTACTTATAAGCTGTTTTAAATCATTTTGACGGCACCCATTCACTGCAGAGGATTAATTGCGCAGCAAGTGATGTAAAGTTAAATTTCTCAAAATCTGTTCCGATTAAGAAACACTCATCTACATTTTGTATGGCTTGAGGGCGAGTAAACTTTCAGCAAATTTTCATTTTTGGGCAACCCACTGCTTTAACTCTGGGGCATTTCAAATCTGTGCAGTCATGCTCCAGTCACCATGACTAACAGGCAAATATACTGGTGTAATAGCAAATAAGCTTCGCCTGCAGACCTGGCGCCGCTGCTGCTGCAGTGGTTGCTGCTTGTCCATATGAGGATCCATACTGCTGTTGTGCATACGCTCCAGCAGAGGGCGCTGCCTGACTGTAGGTGGACTCGGGTGCAGCGGCGGGTTGAGCATAGGAGCCATAATCTTGCTGAGAATAGCCCTGTTACAAGAGAAATTTCGCTGAATTACATGACACTGTATTGTCTTTTAAACAAACCATTTTTAGATACGGCAACAAAGATTACTTAAATAAAATTTGCCATTACGAGTTCCATTGCTTCACTAGCTAAACTATAAGGCCTGATTTCACAGACAGGGCTTATGTTAAGCCTGCATTAAGCCATAGTTCAATTAGGACATTTAAGTAGTTTTTATAAATGTGCCTTAGATTAAAAACACTACTGATGTGCTTTGAGACAAAACAATGAAACTGACATTTTTTTTTAAGATCAGTAAGGCCTGGTTTCTTTAACACGTTGAAACGGCCCAGACACACATTTTAGCCTGGAACTTAAGCCTTGTCTGTGAAATCAGGGGTAGGTGTTTGGGCTTACCTGTGCAGTCTGTCCATAGCCCTGAGGAGGAGGAGTGGTGTATGATCCATACCTGTGTAAAATGTGCATTTTATGCATTTATTATCGTTTTAAATGAAGAAAAGCAAGCATTATGTTAAGAAATACAGCACGTTAATGGAAGTGGACTTACGCCTGCTGTGCACCAGCCTGGTTGTAGCTGCTATAATCTACAAGGAAATAAATAATTACAAAGGATTAGAAGTCCTGCAAACACTGTTACAGCTGCATAACATCAAGAAAATAAAGATGCACACTGACTGGACATCTAGAGTTTTATTACAGTCCAAAAACGAGGGGAGACACATGCATGACTTGAGAAAACACCTCAACAAACAATGAAGAGCAGCCCCTGTTGATTTCCAGTCATTCAATTGGAACAAAGCTTGAATCAACAACACAGGCTTAGTTGTTTAAATTATTAAAACATTTACGTTACAAGTAACAGGGATCCGTGATACTGAACCACCAAAACTAATTTTTAGTGCGGAAGACGCAAGTACGCCGTTACTTTAACTCTGAAATTAAAGACAAACTTGCAAGAAACCCAACCTAAGGTGCAAGTTTATTTTAAATCACTAAACAATACAAAAAGTGCAAAACCAAACATGGTTTTCGTCGAGGTAACGTTAGCTACACTCTCTATCCCGCTGTTTTTAAACCACGCCTGCTAGCTACTGTTTACTTGTTGAAACAACGGACGAAACGAGGTCAGGATTTACGTACTTACAGAACAAGAACATCTATTAAAGTAAATAATTAGCTGGTTTGTCGAATTTGTGTTCTTAGTATACTACAAACTAAGTTTTAAAACCGGTTGTGTCGAGTTAACCATACGTTAGCTTCAAACGACCACCTTGACCCAAAAACACAAAACTGAGGCCGCGTGTTCGAGAACTGTTTGTTATTAAAAAACTCCCAAATTCTTAGCATTACTTAACGTTTACACAAACTGTAACAATTTCTAGCAGTTACAAAGTACTGAAATTCAAAAATTAAAACAATATAAACGAAGGAAAAAAACCACTTACTCGAGACTGACGCCATCTTGCCGTTAGAGAACGTATGCGGTGTGAACGACTGTGCATGCGCGATAAGTGCGCACGCGTGAAATCAATATGGAACGTACCAACACACCGAATGTAGAGGGTGGAAAATGCAAATCTGTGTCTGTAATTGTTAACATGCTATTTGCCTAGTAATCTATACAGTTGAGTTGATCATTTGTTAATAATCATAAAACAGTTTGATATAGTTTAATAAATTTATAAATATACATTCATAACGTTTTACAAAACATATTCGGATACACCTCCAATGCGCTCGCCCGTAACAGGAAGTTATTCGCTGTCAAAATAAAAGGGTTGGCAAATGACGTTGGTTATAGGTGTAGCTTGGTCTTAGCCTACTTGTTTATTTATTTATTTATTTTAATAATTATTAAAATAATTTGGATATTTGTGCACTTTATAGTAAGTACACTCATCGTTAGTTCAAACAGACCTCAATATACTAGCGTCGCAAACTGCCAATGAAGTGAAACTGGAAACATGAATATATACATTATGATGCTCCTGTCCTAAGCACACATCTAGATATATACTTGTAATGATAGCAACTAATCAAGTGATGCGTTTTTCAGTTTACAATGCTTGATCATCTCTTTTCGGCATGGATGTGGTTTGGATCAAACCGTCCAGGTTATTGTAGTGGAACATTTTTAATACTCATATTAATTTTGTCGACTTGGCTCTGTGGTATTCACGCCAGTCTAAGTTTAGGACCAGGCGGGGATTTTCCTGGATTTTATGGTAAGCAATGCACGAATGCATAGGAATATGCTTCTAGATTCTAAATCATTCAGTTCCTGATATTTCTTGTGTATTGCAGATTTCATCTTCTACGCCTTTAGTAATGAAGAGTTAACCACTTTTCTCTACAACATCACTCTGCTGCTGTGGATTGGGCCCTGTCAGGAGAGAAAATGGGGCACTTGTGTCTTCCTAGCCCTCTCCTTTATTTCCACCACGCTCCTTCCTCTTATTTATGCCCTCTTTCTCTTTGTTACCGGGGATGAAGCCAGCAGGATCAGTGGATACTCAGCTACCCACCTTGCCCTGCTCACAGCTCAGTGCCGGCAAGTGAAGCAGAGGAGAGTCCTGCGCTGTGTTCCTGTCTGGTTCTTGCCTTGGCTCCTCTTGATCCTTGACCTCTTCCTGCTTCCCAGTACTCCTGGCCTGCTGCACTTTTATGCCATTTGCCTGGGACTCAACTGTATCCTTTTTCCACTTTTTTTGACTCAAGGATTCTCAGTGTCCAACACAATATTCAGAGGTCCCCCATATAGGCTATTTTTAACTTTTTATAAACAGAAATTGTCATTCCAAACCGGTTTGCTAAATATTTTGAAGAATGTTGATAACCAAACAGTTTTGGTTCCTATTTACTTGCATTGTGTTTTTTGTCTGTACAGTGAAAGTCAATGGAAACCAAAACTATTTAGTCGGCAACATTCCACAAAAGAAAGTCATGCAGGTTTGGAACTACGTGAGGTGGAGTAAATGATGATTTTTTATTTGTGGGTGCCTTTAATTCATTTAATATATCGATACTACCAAATTAATTTGCGATAATTTTTAAAGTAAAAATAAATAAATAAACAAATAAATGTAAATAAATCTTTTTTATTTTTTTGATTTTCAGCAGTTTTACGTATGTATAGATATGTATATACATTAACAAAAGTTTTTGAACACTGTTTTTTTTAAAGAAGGCTCTTATACTAACCTAGCCTGCATTTATTTGATCCAAAGTACACCAAGAACAATAACATTTTAAAATATTTTTACTATTTAAAATAACTGCTTTCTATTTGAATATATTTAAAAATGTAATTTATTCCTGTGATTTCAAAGCTGAATTTTTAGTATCATTACTCCCGTAACATGATCCTTCAAAAATCATTCTAATATTCTGAGGTTTATTTGATGAATAGAAAGTTCAGAAGAACAGCATTATATTATTACATTATAAATGTCTTTAGCAGCACTTATGATCAATTTAAAGCATGCTTGCTAAATAAGTTAAATAAATAAAAGACTCCAAGCTTTTGAATGGTATAGTGTATAATGTTACAAGCTTTTTAAGATTTCAGATAAATGCTGATCTTTGGACCTTTCTATTCATTAATGTATCTTGAAAGAAATGTACTGAACTGTTTTAAATATTGATAGTAGTAGTAATAATAATAATAATAATAATGATGTTTTTTTTAAACCAAATCAAATCAGCATATTAGAATGATTTCTAAAAGATCATGTGACTGGAGTAATGATCCTGAAAATGTAGCTTTGATCACAGGAATAAATTACATTTTAAAATGTATTCAAATAGAAAGCAGTTATTGTATTAAAAATGTCACAATATTACTGCTTTTGCTGTATTTTGGATCGAATAAATGCAGGCTTGGTGAGCAGAAGCAAATTCTTTAAAAAACAATAAAAAATCTTTTGACTGGTAGTGCAAATAAATGTAATATCTTTATAAACTCGTTATTAAAGTTATGCCCTTAATATATATACACAGTCAGTAATGAGTTTATTGAAATACTGGAGCAGTTAGAGAAACTGGGTGCTTGTGCCGGCTTGCCAAAATGGGCCTACATTCCTGTTACCTCTCATCCACACCTGCCAGTTTACCACAACACCTCAATAAGGTTATTGTGTACATTATGCTAAGAATTCCCATTTGTTTTTCTTATATCACATAATGTAACTAGAATAAATTTGATTAATTATTGTTTCTGTAATAGACCAGATCCATTCGCTGTGCCATCAACCAGTAGATCCCAGTTGGAAGATCGTTCAGCATGGCAGCATTCTGTATCTGAGTGGCATCAGGAACCTTTAATGGCGACTGATTCACAGTTATTAGAGGAGGAGATGCTGAGAGCAGGAATATTAGCATCACTCCACGATGCACCCAAGGGTGCAGCGGACAAAGTGGAAGTACCCAAGTCCTCAGTATCCTCTATACGGTTAGTGCATACTGGAAATGAGCGTGTTTTTTTTTTTTTCAACTATAGTGATTTCTTGAATGCTTAAGTTAATGCTGTGCATCTGAACTCCTGTACTTTCAGGTTGCAGCAGCTAGAGAAAATGGGCTTCCCCACAGAGAAGGCAGTTGTGGCTCTGGCCGCTACAGGGCAGCTGGATGGAGCGATCTCTCTGCTTATCGATGATCAGATTGGAGAGGAGGCTGTGGTCATCTCAAAAGGAAAGAAGGCGTTGTCAGCGACATAGCTCAGGGATACTGCTTCAAATTGAAGCTGTGCTATAGCATCACTCTAGTATCATTCCATTACTTAAACAATAATTGAACCAAAAATGAAAATTTGATGAAAATTCACTCGCTCCCAAACCATCCAAAATATTGATAAGTTTCTTCATCAGAACAGATTTGATGTCACATGGACTATTCTGTCAATGTTCTTGGTACCTTTCTTGGCCTTGAACGTGGTAGGACCTTTGCTTTCTATGGAGGGCCAGAAAGCTCTCAGATTTCATCACAAATATCTTAATTTGTCTTCAGAAGATGAACGAAGATCTTACAAGTTTGGAAAAGACATGAGGGTGAGCAATTAATGACGTTACTTATTTTTCGGTGAACTATCCCTTTAATTGATGGATTGGAGTTGTGTGCATTACTTGTGGATTATAGTTTTATCAGCTGTTTGAACTCTAATTCTGATGGCACCCATTCACTCCACTATTGGGCAAGTGATGTGACACTAAATTTCTCCAAAACTGTTCCAGTTCCAACTCGTCTGTATCTTGAATGCTTTAAGGGTGTGTACATTTTCAACAATATTTCATTTTTGGTGAACTATTACATTTAATAAGATCTTCATGGTGAACTGTTACTGTGTGTTTACTACTTCGTGACTTTTGGGTGTGCAACAAATAGTCCAGAGAATTATGGGTGGTGTGGAAAATTAATATATTTACATTATGGTGTTGGCAGCTATTATGATGAACGTTTAAAGAATGGAAAAACGCTCTGAACAGCAACCAAAATGTCCCAGTAGATATGACATGGACATTCCAAGAGGCTTCTCCATGGACATGCTGTCATTAAATCCACATTAGAAGATCGTCTGGCCAGGACATGTCAGTATTTTAGTCAAGGTTTCTTGGCTACAGAATATTCTTCATTAAAATACTACACTTAGATAGTATTGAGTACTGATAAAAACATGGATTGTCTTAGAAATAGAAACACACAACAAAGTTTATTTCGTTTTAACACCAATTGGTAGGACTCTGCACACTGGCAAGACAAATTCACACAAAGAGGCTAGAAATGGAAAATACAGGCGACGTTACATGAATTGGTATACAGAGTAAGGAAAACATCAATTGCTAATAGTCATCTATAAATAATTAATACAACAATATTTATATAGGAATACAAAGACACGGAAAGTATTGAGGAAGGAAACCAGTCCTATGCATGTGCATGTAACTGTGATGGAAAGACATGCATGAAACACAAAAACAGAATTCAAGTTAAATGAGCAGTTTTCCCGCTTCCCCTTGTGCTCCAGTCAGATTTTGTCTGGTTTATGGTTCTATCTCCTCTAGATCATACAATTGCACATTTTTGTTTTACTTATTTTAGGGTTACTTAATAATTGTTGTCCTGAACTAGAGAAGAATCCTATTTAATTTCATTTAAACCACTTTTAAAACCATGCTCAAAGGCATGTTTTAACAAAAAATGTAAAAACATTAAAACTTTGAAAGTAATTCAAATCTAGTTACAGCTTTAGTCCGTTTGAAAAGGGAGAGGGAACCCAAACCCAAAGGCTATTAAAATTGAGTTTCCTATTAAAGTTTATACATGTTTATGTCCTTCAGTTGTCCTTTCTCTTTAAAAAAAAACAAACAAAAACAAGGTGATTCTCTATCTACATAGTGCATTTAATCCAAGGAACGGAATATGAAGTCAGTTTTTATCAAAGTGTGGCGTTTGGCTGAATAGCAGAATTGTTATGTGCATTTTGTCATACAGTACATTTGCTGAAGTTACTATGAGCTCCTAACAGCAGCTGGAAAGACTAATAATATGATTTGTTCTTCATCTCCATTACATTTTGTACCCTTCTTGCCCACAATTGTACAAGCACCAATACTGTTTCTGTATCATTTTTTAAAACGTTTGAAATGAGGTTGACGATTTGTTTTGAGACTAATTCTGTGCATTTGGTTATGTCATAAGAGTGACACAACATAATGGCAAACCACAAGAATCTGCCAGAGGAGAGGTGCTAGGAACCCGTGAGTCCCATACGAGGTGGTTAATTTGTACAGCACCATTTGGTCTTCCCTGAGGTGTCTCCCCCCTTCTTGATTAACTGGAATATTCCAAAGCGGTTGGATCTGTAGGATGTGTGTGTCTCAGGAGGCTTGTGTACAGTTGTTGCCAGTTCAGCTGATTTATGGATGATGAAATTGAGATGGAAACGATGGCTTCGCTCTTTGGAATATGCAGGCTACTTCCCTCGAACCTTGGTCTCAGCAGTGATTAAGGGAGAATTGACTCGGAAAGATGACATTCTTGCCCTCTTAATCCGGTAGACGTCTGGAGACGGTGTGCCAAAGAGGCCATCTCCTGACCCTAGATCTGGCTCTGTTGAAGGAGGACAGAGTTAAGGCTGCTAAGTGCTAATCTGTTACTCAAAATACTTTGTAAGTGGCTGGTTTCAAGACAGTTGATGAAGAATAGTCCATTGATTAAGTTCATTCTAGGAGAAGTGGCATATGGAGATATAAAGGAGATCACTTTGTACTGTATAGTTGAGGTCAAAAATTTACATATACCTTGCAGAATCTGCAAAATGTTAATTATTTTACCAAAATAAGAGGGATTATACAAAATGCATGCTATTTTTTATTTAGTACTGACCTCAATAAGATATTTAACATAAAATAAGTTTACAAATAGTCAACAAGAGAAAATAATAGTTGAATTTATAAAAATGACCCCGTTCAAAAGTTTACATACACTTGATTCTTAATGCTGTGTTGTTACCTGAATGATCCTCAGCTGTTTTTTTGTTTTGTTTAGTGGTAGTTGTTCATGAGTCTCTTGTTTGTCCTGAACAGTTAAACTGCCCGCTGTCCTTCAGGTCCCACAAATTCTTTGGTTTTTCAGCATTTTTGTGTTTTTGAACCCTTTCCAACAATGATAGTCATTGTTGATCTTTTCACACGGAGGACAACTTAGGGACTCATATGCAAGTATTATAGAAGGTTCAAACGCTCACTGATTTTTCAGTAGGAAACACAATGAATTAAGAGGGGGTGAAAACATTTTGAATTTGAATATCAGGGTAAATTTAACTTTAGGGTAATATTATCAGGGTAATTTTGTCTTCTGGGAAACATGTAAGTATCTTATGTAGCTTCTAAAATATGAATATGATATATGATATTTAGTCAAAATAAGAAAAATGCACACATCTTCATTTGGTTCAAAAGTTTACACCCCTGGCTCTTAATGATAATACAGTCATTGTTGGGAAAGGTTCAAATATACAAAAAAATGCTGAAAAAACAAATAATTTGTGGGACCTGATGGATTTTTCTGAAGAACAGTGGGCAGATTAACTTCAGGACAAACAAGGGACTCATAAAAAACTAGAATCACTAAACAAAAAAAACAAAAAACACAGCTGTGGATCATTCAGGCACAACACACTATTAAGAATCAAGTGTATGTAAACTTTTGAACAAGGTCATTTTTATAAATTCAACTATTATTTTGTCTTGTAGACTATATGTAAATGTCTTTCATATGGAAATCTTATTCAGGTCAGTACTAAATGAAAAATACCATGGATTTTGTATGATCCCTCTTATTTCGGTAAAATAATTACATTTTGCAGATTCTTAACTTTTGACCTCAACTGTACCATATTGAGATGAGGAACGGTGGTAACAGGGCTCCAGACTGACTAAAATGGTTGTGACAATAATTTAAAATTTAGGAAATATTAGTTATAGTCATTAAAAGATCTGCATGAAAAGTTGCATAATGTTGTTAGCATTGATGCCCAAAATATGAACAAATGATTCTTATGAACCAATTCTTTTTAGCGGTTTGAATTCTTCTTCTTCTTCTTCTTTTTTTTTTTTTTGGAAATATGTTTCAAATATGTTAGAGACTTAAATCAGTCTATTTAATGACTGCTTGTTCATATGCAAATAATTAGAGATATTTATTAGTGATAATTGTAGTTATAAAGTTTCAAAAGTTATGTTGTATACATTTATAATAATAAAATATTAATAAAGAATAAAATTAATGAAATAATAATGAAGAGCATTCTAAAAACCATTTTAATACACTGCCGTTCAAATGTTCGGGATCAATAACATTTTTTATTTTTTAAGAAGATTCTTATGTTCATCAAGGCTGCATTTATTTGATCAAAAATCCAGAAAAAAACGAATATTGAGAAATATTATTTTAATGTAAAATAACTGATTTCTATGTGAATATATTTTAAAATGTATTTTATTCCTGTTATGTAAAGCTGAATTTTCAGCATCATTACTCCAGTCTTCAGTATCACATAATCCTTCAGAAATCATTCTAATAGGCTGATTTATTATCAATGTTGAAAACGTTTTTGCTGCTTAATATTTTTTGGAACCTGTGATACTTTTTTCAGGATTCTTTGATGAGTAAAAAGGAAAAAAACAACAGCATTTATATTTAAAAAACAAATCTTTTTAATAATATACACTACTGTTCAAATGTTTGGGGTTAGTCTTTTTTTTTTTTTTTGGATGGGTTCAATTAGAAAAATTATGGTAAAGACTTATATTGTTAGAAAAGATTTATATTTTAAATATATTTTATATTTTAAATGCTGTTCTTTTTACTTTTTAGAAAGAATCCTGAAAAAAGTATCAAAGGTTTCAAAAAATATTAAGCAGCTGTTTACATCATTGATAATAAATCAGCATATTGTTAAAATCAATGATGAAAATTCTGCTTTGCATCACATGAATAAGTAATATTTTAGAGTATATTAAAATAGAAAACTGCTACTTTAAATGGGTGTAATATCTCCCAATATTACTGTTTTTTTTTTACAGTATTTTTGATCAAATAAATGCGGAATTGATGAGAATGACACATCTTTAAAAACTATTAAAAATCATACCGATCTCAAACTTTTGAACAGCAGTGCATATGTTTTTAAAAATATTACTGATCATCGTTTACTGGAGTAAGATCCATCTGTGAGGATGAATCAACCGTAAAAAAAACTTTGATTAAAAACTACATATTTTTGTTAATATATATATATTTTAAATTAGGTCCATTTAAAAGTTTCAATCAACTGTATAGGAAACATTATTTTGTAAAATAACAATATATTATTGGTTGTTCTTTAGTACAGTACAGTCCATTCATAAGGCTGGATCAACTGTAAGGGAAACCTTGTACAGGACAAGCAACATACTATTTTATTTTTTCCCCAATATTGCTGCCTTTCAGTAGCTAATTTCAAATTGAGTCATTTTGAGTCTGGAGCCCTGTGTTTTTGCTATATTTTATTGGGCAAAATGATGGGTCTCCAGTCACAGGAAGAAGTGGGTAAAATCTTTCTTTTTAGTAATACAGTAATTCAAGGCTTGTTGGTTCATACTTCAGATGGGGTGATTTACGGCAGTTGACACTGCATGCTTGAGAGAGGCACTGAAACCAGGTTGTTGCAGCAGCTTTATCTCCATAGTAATTGTATCCTACTGTAAGTCACTATGGATGGGAAAGCATCTCCTAAATACCTAGTGGTTGCGTATCATTAAAATTGGGAGTCTAGTAATTGGGAAACACTGCTGGAGTCTGGCCCTGGATGGAGTCTATATTCCTTTCTGTGTGCTGATCTTCTAAAAGGCCAGGAGATGGCAGTAGATTGACTTGCTAGACGAGGGGAGGCGGGCATTACCTGGCCAGATGATCGCCTCCAGCAGCTGCACCCTGCGAGCCAGCAGCTCTAAGTCAGCCTGCAAGTCTTGGAACTTCTTCAAATTAAAGTCCTATCAAAGATCAAGAGTTTTTTTTCAAGAGGGTTGGGCTTGTGGATGGCAGGTTGAGTACTAGGCCCCTGTCCTCCGCCACACTTTGCTCTTCGCTTGATGTTGTGGGGTAAAAGATGCACTGAAATCTCTGACCCCTGGTCCTAAAGTCCTTTAAAATGGACCTAAAGCTACTTCTGGCCTCCTACTCACCATGGATACCGATCATAGTCTCGAGGATTAAAACCCTCTCGGCTAAGATCTTCAGGGCCTCGCGGATTTGGTGTATTCCATCCCCCTGTGGAGATAGATACAGCCGTCAAGGTATTGGGCACAAGCCAAACAAAAGCGCTCGCCAAGATGCATAGTCATTCTGTTAATCAGTTACATTAATCTCAATCCATTACCGAAGTTAGCAGGTTAAGTTCTCAGCTCCATTCACTACAAAACTTCAGTTAACTACACATCAGATTGAGCTCTGCCTGTCTTTTTTCATTCTTTTCTTCTGTGGCCATGCCGTAAGTCTTGACAAAGAGCATGCATTTTTTTCCTGAGGCCAGGCCGAAGGCTCCTTACAGCAAATCAAGACCAAGTGTTCAATCATTTTAGATTTAAACATGCATTTAACATTCCCACTATGCTCAGACTATGTTACTGAAAGACCAAGAGGTGAGCAGCTTCATTCAAACTAAAGAGATGTTTGAGTCATCAGGACAATTTTACTTCTTTAGTTTTTTGTCTGCTCATCTCAAGGCAAATGATGCTCTTACACCAAAACCACCATAATTATCATAAATACTGGTGATACATATAAAATGCCAAATGAACTCTGACCATGTTAAGGTTATGGAATTATGGCTGGGTATCAATAAAGATTTCCAGATTCAGTTGTGATTCACAAACTCTCAGTTTAATATTTTACTTCTATTTGTAATTCTATTTCATGTACACTACTAGTCAAAAGTTTTTGAACTAAGATTTTTAATGTTTTTTAAGGAAGTCTCTTCTGCTCACCAAGCCTGCACTCATTTGATCTAAAGTACAGCAAAAATTTTGAAATATTTTTACTATTTAAAATAAGAAATAAAATAATTTCCTATTTGAATATATATTTTAAAATGTAATTTAGTCCTGTGATTTCAAAGCTGAATTTTTAGCATTGTTTCTCTAGTCACATGATCCTTCAGAAATCATTGTAATATTCTAATTTGCTAATATTCTGATTTATTATTATTATGTTGAGTATAATTTTCAGGTTTATTTGATCAATATAAAGTTCAGAAGAACAGTATTTATCTAAAATAAAAAATAAAAAAAACTTTTGTAACATCATAATTGTCTTTATCATCACTTTTGTTCAATTTAAAGCATCCTTTCGAAATAAAGGTATTAATATCAGATCAGTGCTGATCTTTGGATCTTTCTATTCATCAAAAAGTCCTGAAAAAATTTATTTAACTGTTAATAATAAAGGTTTCTTGAACAGCAAATGAGAATATTAGAATGATTTCTGAAGGATCATGTGACACTAAAGACTGGAGTAATGGTGCTGAAAACTTAGCTTTGTTCACAGAAATAATTTACATTTTAAAATATATTCAAATAGAAAAGTTATATTAAATAGTAAAACTATTTCAAAATTTGCTGTACTTTGGATCAAATAAAAGCAAGGTTGGTGAGCAGAAGAATCTTTAAAAACATTTAACATATATTATTGTTCAAAAACTTTTGACTGATAGATGTTCATTTCTTAATATAAAGAATTGACTCATAGGAGTCATTTGTTCTGAAATCAGACTACACTGATCGTGTTGCATGTTTGCAAATCAGTCAAAAGATTTGGCCCATAAGATTTTGCAATACGCTGTGTATTTTTGATTCAATAAAAATAGCACATAAAAGTCATTTGTACGTTAATTGAATTTCAGTAATGCAATTAGCATTTTGTTTTTAATGCATGCAGCCTGCAAAGTCAATAGAAAGACAATTATTTTTATTGACTGTGAACAACTCGCATTACAAACTCTGGCAAAATGACTGCTTTTGTTGTGGCGCTGAAGATTTAGAGTGTTGTTGAAAAGCAGCGCAGGAAACACTGACAAAGAGAACTTTCCATCCTCCATACTAAAATATTATTGGAAAATCAATATTTTTACCCAGCCCAGTATACTTTGACATCAAAAACAGACCTTTAAAAAATCTGGTGAAATACTATGTGGCTTTGGTAGGCATTTCATGAACAGTGTAAAGAAACCGGTCACATAACGTACATTCTACACAACAGTTCCAAGCTCAAGCACACGTTAGAAAAACAGCATTATTGATGAACTCAGGAAAGAATTATGTATGTAAGGCTTATGTAAAAGTTAGTGCCTGTGAGAGCAGGAGGTAGTTCATCTAGCCAAATAAAACAGCAAACAATATATAATATCAATATTAAGAGATGTAAGTATGGCTACGGTCCAGAATCTTTCTCCACGGTATTATATGAGCGACTGGCTTCCCGTTGATAAATGTGAAAAGATTAATCTTCAAATAATTGTATGGTTTTTCTTTATACATGTTATGTATACATCTCTAAGGAGTCCACATACAGCAGAAAAGCTACACCTATTGGATTTAATGAAGTTATGTGTTTTATGATTAATAAGGCAAATCTTCTGGGTTCAACAGGCTCTGTGGAAAACCATACATCAGTTTGCTGTGAACTAAAAGGCTTTTCAAGCCTTTCACAATTGGTTAATGCAATTAAACAGAACATTTGTTTGACTAATAATCACTCAATGCTACTTAACTCAAATCGAATGGTTAGATGTAAGTTAAGGAGGCGAAAAGGAAGATCACAAGCAGCGCAATGAGATGGGATCATGCAGCAATGCACTGTGGGACACTGAGGGATAGCTGTATCCATCCACACATCCATCCACACACCAAATCCCTGCAAATGCTAAAATGGAGCATATACACAACACACCTTACAAAGATGTTTGTTCTTGTTTCATCCACTCTGCGGTTTTGACCCAGCAGTTTGGTTGCTGGACAACCCTGATTAATCAATTTACAATGGTGTGTACACAAAGGTTATATCAATAGTACAATGTTTCTGCTTTATCGTAACAGCACGACAAAGCAAAGATTTAACTTCTCTGTGTGTTGGGTATATGCCAGAGTTGGTACAGTAGCTAAGAGACTGTTGGCTGTGAAAGGCAGCCATGGAGACAGTAACGAAAAGGAATCAGCTTTAGAGGACAGGGGAAACACTCAGAGACAGCCCCAACCACCAACCAATCAAAATCAACAACATGAACAACATCACTGCACATTTTGAAGAGATTTTGCCCTTGTATGCTAACCTGAGACTAGAAAGCCAAAATCTGGTCTCAGATCAGCCGTAAAGGGCAACCTCTTGTTCAAAAACATATGGAAACAATACCAGTGCACACAAAACCAAGACATGTAATGTGCTAACAGTGAGTACTGTAAGTAAGCAATGGACAGCGTTTGTGGAGCAAATCCGTTCAGTGGAGATTTCTTTCGTTGTTTAATTTTGCTTATATTTTTCACAAATTTATAATGAGACAAGAAGAAAATTCCACTGATGGATTTAACGTGATCGCTGATGTTAAAACACAGATGAATGGAGGGATGAGCAATGAAAACCTAAAACCAAGTACGACAAAAACATCATGGCAAATGTCAAAATCTCTTACGTTCAAATCGCTCTAGAACAACGATAAGCAGGTGTAAGGAAAGAGATTATTGCTGCATTAAAATCAACGCATTTAAACAGATTTTAAGTGAATGACATTTTCCCTGCACTCGTGAGTTCAGGGACTGATCATTTCTCTTCCACGCTCTCTCCTGTAAAAGTTTAGCATGAGCAGAAAGTGATTGTGCGACTAACAGGACTCCTGATGGGCTTGTCTTACCGGTAGACCTTTCTCCCCTGGCTCTCCTTTAGGTCCTGGCACTCCCTGAGAGAAAAAGTGTCAATAACGATCTATTTCTTATACAAACTTACTGTACAGCTTCAGAAGACTTGTGACAAGTCAAATGAGCTGTCCTTATGCTTTTCTGGAAGATGTAGGAGGTGGATGTTCTTACCGGCTCTCCTTTGAACCCTCTCTCTCCTGGATATCCTAGAGGTCCCTAGTGGAGGTCAAGTAAAGGTGACACATTATGAAAATCTGACTTTTTCATGTTTAGGTGCTAGGGGTGGAACGGTTCACAGAAGTCACGGTTCGGTTCGTACCTCGGTTCAGACGTCACGGTTCGGTATGATTTCGGTACAGTGGAGGGAAAAGCAAAACAAAAATGCAGAAGGCAATTAGATGTATTTCCACTCACATACCCAACAACCGCTGAACAACGGCAACACACAGTCCTCGTCTTTTCCACCACTCTCTCGCCTGTACTACTGTAACTGACTGGAAAAGCAAAGTTTTCCCAAACTTGCGATCTAAGGGGCCGTTCACATGTCGCGCCTAAAAACGCGTGAAAAACGCTAGGCGCGCCGCTTTCTTCCTGATCAACAAAGCGCTCGGGCGCTTGCGCTCCGGAAGCGTCTGCCGTTTCTAAGCAACCATCAGCTGCGCTCTAGCTCCAAGCCTATGCGTCTCCATGCATTGTTTCTTCTATTAGCGTCAAAATAATGGGGGCTTGACAAATCATAAAGTTCAGGAAATCCCTGGACCACAATGATGAGCAGCCCCTTAAAGAGGCCGGCGGATCCTCTAACTCTTGTGGAACACCACCACTTGCCATACTCGCTGTCGCTGCTATCTCTGACTCACTCACTGGATGGACCGTCGAGCTGACAAAAAACTGCAGAGTGCCAGAGAATGTAGACGGGCTCTGATAGGACGCATACATAGGCGGAGCTCGGCTGCATCGACGCCAATCAGAGCTTCAGAGCTAAAGCGGGGCTAAATATTAGCTGTCCCTAAAGAACCCGCGTATCTAACAGTAGTTCCGCATTACATTAATTATTTTGCAGGCAAGTTTTTTTTTTATTTTCATACCGTGTATTCTCCGTTTAAATTCATGCACCGAACCGTGACCCCCGTACCGATTCGGTTCGAAACGAATACATGTACCGTTCCACCCCTATTAGGTGCTATAGGAACCCAGAAAATGTGAAAAAGAACAACCCAGTATGTTTCTTTGGCTTTCTCTGCAAGCTTGTGGAAAAACACAAGCTTCACCTCCCCCATGACATTATAATATTACAGCTTCTTAATTTAAAATTTCCACCCAAGGCGCCACCATTGTGTTCTATTATTTTCAATAATTCAGTTCTAACACCATGGCAAAAGTTTGAGCAAAGCATGCTAACTGTTCTATCATTGGCTGCACAGATGAACACAGAACTCTATTTGGAGTCCCAGCCTCAGAGGAGACCAGTAAGCAGGGGATTTATTAATTTATTCATTGTATATTATGCTGCTGGCACACAGATCTAATATAAACATGTGATGTCTTTCCCAGCTGTTTACCTTCACAGACATAACTTTTAGTTTTAACAAAAACTTATGTGTATTTGACCAGTGTTGTTTTTGACAACCATTTTAGATTTTGTCTTAGTCTTAGTCTTTTAGACTAAAATGCTTATTAGTTTTAGTCAAATTTTAGTCACTTCTATATGTGATAGTTTTAGTCCAATTTTAGTCGACGAAAAGTCAAAAAGGTTTTAGTCTAGTTTTAGTCAAAAAAAGGGGAAAAAGTAGTCTTTTAACAAATTAATGTAGGTCAGTAAGTATTTTGCTGTTGGGTAGTGTCACTCATAAGTTGTGAAAATAGCAGATCTATAGTTCAACACATTGTGAGCTTCCGGATCAACTATTTTCACCAATAATTACAATAATGAAGGAATGGTTTTAGACATAAAAGACATATATTTGAAATACACCCATAGGTCCTCTCGCCGTTTGCGACCACCCTGTGTGCAAACTGCCGCCATCATGGTTAATCGTCTGTCTGAGTGACAACAATGTGACGTGTTGAGCACGTTGTGCGCTGCACGCCAGGTGGTGGGCGTAACCAAACAAGGATAGAATGCTAAAACGGCTTGCCATACTAGTATGGCAAAGAGTATTTAATGCTAAAACGGCTTGCCATAGCGGCAGATACTTTTTCGGTTTTAATTGGCATGCACAATAAGCAGAAATGTCATACATTTTAAACGTCTGATGGACCACCCACTACCATTTTCGTCTTTTCTCATCTCGTCAACGAAAACTCACACACGTCTCGTCATGTTTTAGTCATCAAAGAGCCATTTTTATCTCGTCATCGTCTCGTTATCGTCATGAAAAAAAGTGGCGTCAACGAAATGATTTTGTCATCGTCATCATTGACGAAAACAACACTGTATTTGACATTGTAAGCGCAATAAGACATGAAAGAGAATTTAGTTTAATACGCACATGCCATGTGACAGCCTTGTGTGCTTAGGATGTGTGCGAGAAAGCCGTATATCAGAAGTTTAAACTAATATGGTTTAAAACGCATGATTTCAGCATGATAGACATGATAATCAAAATCAAACAGATGTTTTTTGGCAGAGTATCCGAGGTGCGAGCTGTGAAGGCACAGCCATATTCTGTAAAAGGGGCAGCGTGTTTCTGCTTCCACTCGAAATAGGCATTTAACATGATATAATAAATGATCTGTGGGGTATTTTGAGCTGAAACTTCACAGTAACGTTCTGGGGACACGAGACGACTTATATTACATATTGTAAAAAGGGGAATAATAGGTCTTCTTTAAGGGTGAGAATTGCACAGTATATTTAGGCAGTGTTGCACAATGGATATGTTTATGCTTGTGCACTCACTCTTTCGCCTCGGTCGCCCTTTGGTCCCACTGGGCCTTGCACACCAGGAGCTCCTGGCTTTCCCTGATTACATAACAAAAATATGATGTGATTAGTAAACACACATATTCACACACTCGCATAAGGAATAGCCTATAACTTACAGTTTGCCCCATAGGGCCTGGTGGTCCACTGGGTCCTATTGGTCCTGGAGGACCTGCAAAAGAAACAATTAGCATCTGAATAAACCCTCCATGATCTGCTGTTGTGGCATTGCACTGACGTGTTTCACGGTGATGAACGAAATCATTAACATGTCCAGCATGATACTCAAATGATAGAATATTGATACAAACTATCCATTCTCACCAAATCAAACTATTTCAGGCTTACTTTGATTTGTTAACCTGCTGCAGCAGGTTTCTACAATTGAAATATCACATATGAATTTAAATATACCTGACTGATACTGTAAGGGAAAAATGTCTTTTAAGATAAAACATGGGCATATGATCATTAGGAGTAACTCAATAAACAAGTTTTGAAATTATAGATATATGTTGGTCTGAAATGATGCAGGAACTTTTAACTGAAATGTATGTGTTGTATAACAATTAAAGGCTTTAAAACTTTGTTGATAAAATTAATAAACTACAGTTTATTAAACCAAAATTTATTTAGACACTTTCAAAATATCTCACATCACAGTTTATTTAATTACCTTTAGAAAATAGTAATAAAATATGACATAAACTCAAGAGTTAAACTGTGTCAGAACAAATCATCTTGATAATGTCAAGTAACTGATAGAAAGGTATGTAACAAAACGTCAAAGCGTCAAATCAAATATTTGGTCCTAAATTTTCATCATTTTTACTGGTAGTCCACTGTATAAAGATTTTTTTTTTTTTCTGTTTATTTTGCTATCCTCACTTACATTAATAAACTATAGTGTCCTGCACCCACTAGTAAAAAAATATATATAGAAAAATGTAATTTGGTATCTGAATAATTTTTGGTTGACTGTAGATATCTGTCTGGTTTCTGCAGAATGGCTCATTGCATTAATATCTGCTGAGTTGCTATGTAATTAGTAGTGTTCATGTTAAAGATGAGCGTGTACATTCTTATGAATCAGAGGGTTGATTGTGCTAAAGCTTGAAGGTGTATTTCTGGATTAAATAAATACCAGTTCTAAAGAAAAAAACACTTCACAGAAGAAAAAGGAGACTGGGTTTGTGTCCAGAGACAGAATAAACTCATTAAACACGAATTCAATATTTCACATCCAGCACAAGAGTCATATTTCATCAAGAGTAAAATTCAATGCATTTAATCACACTAAAACAATAAGTAATTTAAGACAGGCCACTTTAAGTGGCATGTTTTCAATATTCAGTTTGCAGTGTGTGGAAAAGTAAAATATGCCAATATGCAGAAGAATTAATGGCTGAAGTAACAATGAGTTGGCAAATCTCATGCTGAGACAATAACAGGGGGAACAAACATAAAAACTGCACAATGAAAATACTATGCCAAATTAATATGCATTGGACTGAATGTTTAGTAAATATTTGTATCAGTAAAATTACTTGAATGTGACCCTGGACCACAAAACCAGTCATAAATTGCAGAGGCATATTTGTAGCAGTAGCCAAAAATACACTGTATGGGTCAAAATTATTGATTTTTCATTTAAGACAAAAATCATTAGGATATTAAGTAAAGATCATGTTCCATGAAGATATTTTTTTTTTATTTCCTACCGTAAATATAGCAAAACGTAAAATTGAATTAATAATATGCATTGCTAAGAACTTCATTTGGCCAACTTTTAAGGCAATTTTCTCAATCTTTTGTTTTTTTTTTCACCCTCAGATTTCATATTTTCAAATAGTTGTATCTTCTATTCCAACAAACCATACAATAAGGGAAAGCTTATTTATTCAGCTTTCAGATGATGTATACATCTCAGTTTAAAAAAATGAACCCTTAGGACTGGTTTTGTGGTCCAGGGTCACAAATGAGTTTGTATAATCACAAATTGTATTCGACGAGTATATGCCATAAATTCAGCAGATTTTTATTCTTTGTTTTCAAATTAAGCTTTCAAAAGCCAAAAGTTTAAATATGAGGTGAAATATGGACAAACCCAGTGACTGGGTTGTTTAGACCCAGCAGTTGGGTTAAATGTTAAACCCAGTCTAGGTAGTTTTATTTAACTCAACTATTGTTTAAAATGAAGCCGAAATATGTTGTAAAATTAAAAATCAGACTGAAATATCAAATTGAAACATTTATTTAATTATTATTTATCCAACTTAGTCATTTATTGAACATAATAATAAATGTTAAAATTCATTTTCAACCAATTTTGGCTTCATTTTAGGCAAGAAATATAGTATTTTTAAGCAACAGTTAAGTTAAAAAACTACATACACTGGGTCAAAACAATCCAATATTTTACTCAGCGCGGAGTTGTTTTTAACCCAGAATTTTTAGATTGTAGTATCATCCACGGTTTAAATGTCCATTCGTGTAAAATATTGTAAAAAAAAAAAACGAATATATATATATATATATATATATATATATATATATATATATATATATATATATATATATATATATATATATATAATTCAGATTTACTGACCAGTGGGTCCAGTTGGACCTGGTGGTCCAAGTGAAGGGGTCACTCGAAGGTCAGGGAAATTATTATGAAGCAGACTGTCTTTTTTCAGGCCTGTAATGAAAAATAAAAATGAATGTCCAGGATGTGAATCAAAGTGTCATTTTGGCTTCTTTCCTGTAGATAGCGCTGTTTAGACAAGAATAAACAGTGATGTCATTTGTAGCAGGTTGTAAAATATAAGCGCACCATAAATTATTATATTGGTTGTGGCATTTTGATGTGCTGGCTTTTTATTTCTCCCACGAAAACTGAATTAAATCACAAAAAAGTGACATAAAATTACAAGCCAGCAGTTTTCTTTTGTAATACAGCCTAATGGTTTTCTTTGTCTCTTTCTCTTGTGTGGGCTGTAATTTTCCCCCTTTGTTAACCCTCTCTGCTTGAACTTATAAAATTAACCAATAAAACATATTATAGAAAATCAAAACTACTTGTCTCTTTTTAATCACTGAATTCATATGTTTATATATTTTACTGGCACCTTATTTTTTATTATTTTTTTCATTTTATCCTTTCATTTGCTGGTCTAGTCACAGTAGACATAATAGATGTTTTGTCTCGTCTCCTCTGATTGGTTTTGTAACTGCTGGCAATGTTCTCACAGTGGGTCTGTGAGAAGGCTAAGTACTGACTCAGCCATTGAAATTATAAAGGCAGATTCCCATCTCTCTCTCTCTCTCTGTCTGTCCCCCCCAGCAGATGAGTTTGCTGCTGTATAGTCTCAGTGGCTGCAGGGCATCCCAGAGCTCAGATCCAGACAGGAAACTCCAATAAACACAGTGTTTTTCTTTGGAAGCCCCTTGCAGACCCTTTAATTGTCCTGATTACTTTGAAGGTAGAATCATGGGAATAACAGCCTTAACTGAGTAATAAAGTTCTAAGGCCCCAAAATTTAAAATTCTCAAACTTTATGAGGTCTGGCCAGGCCTGTGTCCCCTTCAACAGAGAGCAGATATAAAACTGAGCTGAGGTGAAGAGTCAGTCCTATACACAGGCCAGTCCTCTTCGAGAGTGACGACACACACACACTAAAACATTATTGCTTCTATTCTAAAACACTCCCTCGTGCTTATAGTTTAACTGAGTGTAAGTCTCAAGACAGCACACATACACACACTTCTCCCGCTCTGCCCTGCTGTTTTGGCTGTGCACATCTGGAAGTGGTTGAGTGACATCAGCAGCAGACAGACAGGTCTTTTTCCCAGCATGTGACTATTGAGTCTAGGCTGCGTTACCTCTTGAAACCTACCATTTTAATCAACGGCAGGGGAGGAAAAAAAGGGGAATGAGAGAAGAGATGCCCCTGAGTTAGACTAATTCCTCAAATCCATTCCTCTATTTCTATTCACATTATTTTGGAGGCATTTGAAGCTTCCC